>NC_134464.1:109285760-109632760 GCF_047948215.1 Lycorma delicatula | reverse complement strand
ACTATGATATAGTTTCATACTACTTAAACATTTAAATGTAAAGCAACATTTTATATTATTGTATCATTATCCACCGATAAATCTCAACAGTTCAAAAATTTTGTTAACTCTGATGATCTATAGGAACCAGTTTATTTTATACGGCTAATGCTATTTAAATTTGGCCTTACTTCAAACCCTTCATTTTCCAGGATGGTATTCTTCGAGACATTTTAAATGTCGTTTGACCATCAGGTTATATTCAGTGGTTTTCCATCTTATTCATGACTAAAAATTGAGAAACAATGTTTACTCTTATTAATGTGTTAGACTGAAGTCTATAAACCTGACAGATGAGATAAAAGGAAGACCTTATCACAAATACAAACAATAACAGTGGATAAATCTAATATATAAATTTCAATTCTCAAAGTATAAGAATGACTGAATCTACTGATTCTATTTCAACTGTACTTTTTGGCATTTAGCTGGGTCATTTTTCATGGAGTAAAGCCATAAAAACAAATAAAATCCTTCTATAATAATTTTCATAGTTATTTTTACAAAATTATTTAGTTGTAAACTGACAAAACAATGCATAAATATGCAACAACTTTTAATTTTTGTCTTAATTATTTTTATTTTTAGTTTTACATCTTTATGAAATTTTTTTTTCGTTAAGCTTTAAAAACTTTCATGTCTGCTAGCCATCAAATGACATTTTCTGAAGGTCAAAAGAATATTAAGGTTTAACTACTAGCTTGAGTGATAAGAATTTTGATGAAATCATCTATGTTACATTTCAGAAGAATGAAAATATTTTATGAATTGTTTTCATTCTAAAAAAAAAAAATTATGTTTTCAGTCTGAACTTGTCTGCAAATTAGAATAAAACATAGATGGATGGCTTTTAAGGTAAACAATATTCAGTTAAGATAAGAAAAATAGCAAATCAATTTATGTTGTAACAGGCTTATTACTTGAGATGCCATCTATCCAGAGGATGTTTTTGATATGAAAAAGAGATTGGAAAATTTTAATCTATAGGATGAAAAATGGAATGTCTTTTTTAATCTATAGGATGAAAAATGGAATGTCTTGGAACAAACTTAGACAAGATTTTGCTGAAATTATGTAAAACATGACTTTACCTTGATATTCAGTAAACACTTTCACAAGGAAATATAAACAACTGACAAAAATATCACAGTAGGTAAAAAAAAAGATGATTAGCAAAGTAAATAGATGTAGCAAATTTTTGAGGCAATGACAATAATTCATTCTCTCACACCTGAGTGAAGGAAGTCCATATTAGCTGTGATTACCTCGATTTATCATGCAGGTATAGAAATCTACATCAAATAATAATTAAGAGACACGAATGAGAATGAACAATATTGAAACGCAATTATTTCAACAAGATATCAATCTAATAACCTTTTTCATGGAAACATAGTTAATCATTGCCCTGAAATACATACTCTTACAAGTTAAATCTATTTCGTTATTTTAAGAATAAATACTTATAATTCTGTTTGAATATCTACACTTACGTAAAGTATTATTGCAGTATGATGTAAGTATAAGTATTTGCCCATTTCTTGGTTTACTGCAATTCTCAATTCCTTTCCGTTCTGTACGAATCTTTTAATCTTGATTTATTTACTATATCCTACATCCTCAGATTTCTGTTTTATATAATTATTTACCTTCATCTGCAGTTTTTACTTTATACACTTCTCACCATCATCAAATTAACTAAAATCTTTTGCCATTCTTTAACAAAATCTTTATATAACAAACTACCAGTACTTGCAAAGTGTTTCAACAACCTTTCACAGTCCGTTTTCACACCAGATGAAGGTTTATCTCCCATTTTTCTACTTATAAATCACTTATAGTACCAAGAATGTAAAAAAAATTAATATCTGCAAAACAAAAGTAATCACTAATATATTACATTGTAAAGTTACATCAGTGAGAAACAATAAATATTTTATACAAATCAATACTTAATCTTATATTTACATTGCATATAATATAACATAATGGATAAATAGCCTCCATAAATAACTAAACAACTTACCATCATTTCTCTGAAATGACAAAGAAAAAATCATGGGAAACTGATGAATGTGAAGCTTTCTTATAAAATATTCATATGGATATTAGTTTCATGAAAGTTCTCTTGTTGATACAAAACCACTACATTCATAAATAAGTAATGAACAGAAGATATTATTGCATTAGTATTAAATGTAATCACCAGACTATATGAAGATCCAACGTGATAATGCTGTGGATCCGAACCTACCAAGGTAAAGTGTTTACAGGATATTTATGTTTAAGGATATTTATCTTAAGTTGTTAAATGTTTTAAAATTTAGTATTGATATGAAGTTTTAAAAAATAAATACAGTATTCTAAATTAAATTTTTTTGAAGATTCTTAAGAACAAAAAAGTCAGCTTCCTCATATTAAGTTCTAGTATGTTTACTTTTAAATTAATCTTGTAGGCATTTTAATAAACTGCCAGTGTTATATTTCCATTCAGACAATAAAATAACTGGCAAGTAAAACAACTGAGAAGAGAGCTGCTATAGTCTACTTACAAAATGACACAGAATTCATTTTGTTCTTATGCACATTTTTATTTTATAATCCAATTGGTAAGTATAACTAAAATAATTATGACAATCAATGATTTAACTTAATTGTGAATCTCTATATATGTTATATTTTTAATATAAAGGGCTTAATTAGTTTCCAAAATCAAAGTGTCATCATTTCAAGGGGAAAATCGAATTAATGTAATGATAAAATTACTTTTCTCTGGCTTTGTTCCCCAATATTTTTCATCACGTCAAAAAAAAAGTGTTAGATAAAAAACATCTCTTTGGCGAAGACTCATGTTTTTTCTGTGATCTAGTTTTTCTAACCTTACTTTATGTAGCTGTATCAACCAGCCGCCTGCTGTTCGATTTATTTAGTTTTGTTACTACGAGAATGGCTTCCAGCGAGGGGAAACCAGAAATGCAACAAATAGACTTATCAAAATTAAATATTCAGCAGTTAAATCAATTGAAACAACAGCTTGATCAGGTAGATAATATATGATAAAAAGTTTTATTATTTATTTGTGTTATAAATATTTTATTACAAGATGAATAATTATTCATTTTTTGACATATCTTTAAATCTTCTATCCTCAGTTTTCTAAATTGTGTGTTTTGTTCGTGTTTTCGTAAAACTAAACGGTTTATTATTGATTTTCCCTCCCTCCTACTTTGCGAGAGCTATTTTTCTCCTTCACTTTATAGGCAAAAAAAAAATCAAAATTAAAAGAACAGTTTCTTTAGTCAGAACTGTGTTAGCAACTGACATGTAATAAATATTAACCAGAAAATAGCCAACTTGAACACATTTGATTATTCTTATTAAAGGAATAGAAGTTGTGATATTTGATTATTGGTTTGATGTTATGATTTTCTGTTAACTGTGAGCTAATTATTCTGAAAAAAAAAAAACAGTTAGAAAAACTATATACAGTTTGCACTTGGTGCTATAGGTTGCCCAAATTACTTTTTTTGGGGGTCTTGTTTCGTTCCTACAGTAGCTCTTTTTAGGTAGGACAGTAGTAGTTTGTATTAGTTAAGTTGGTTACAAAAAACTTATTGTGCAATTGAAGAATAGGCCGGCCATACGCTATTTGTTCTATTCCTTTAATATGTTTTTTGCTTTTTTAGATTTTATTTTGGTGTATTCCACTCTATGTGGTATTTCTAGTTTTAAAAAATTGTGAATTCAAGCAAAAAATACTTGATTTCGACGTCTGGGATAAGTAGGGTTAAGGAATTGAAACTTGAAATTCTAAATATTCATCATTTAATTGCAAAATCACAAGGAAAATTTAAAAATTTAAAAACAAAATTAAAAAGAAGTCTTGTCAGTTGTTGAATGCAAAAGAGCCTAACTCTTCTGGTTTCTGATAAATTTGGTAGTTTTTTACCATATTCAGAGTGCTATGTATTTTGAGGGTTATTGTTCTTGATTATATTGTATTATTTATGTTGTATTAGTAACCATATCATCCAAGATAATCGCGTTTTTCACTATCAAATACATATCATACTGATTAAACGGAATTATAAATAACCCATCATGAATAATTGTAAAAAGAAAGAGAATTTATTGTTTTAATGTTGACTGTGAAAAACAATTTTGTTTTATTGATTTTAAACCCAAATGTATCTGAATTTTGTGTAATAATAGTGTGGGGCCCCCAATAACTTTTGAATTTATTTTGTGCCCTTACTGACCAAATGATTGCCAACCTCTGATCTAGAACATAATACCACATGAGTCCGTGCACTTCAACTTCAGTTAACAAATTACATTAAAGAACACCATCCTGCTATAAAACAATCTATTTCTCTGATCGGGCTAATATATAAAAAGAATTTTTTAAATGTCAGCTATCACAAAACAGATTTTGGACTTGATGTAGAATGGCAATTTTTGCATTGTATCATGAGAGAAATACCTGTGATGGCATAGGGTGTGAAGTGATAAATGATGCCATCTGGGTTGGTCTAGTGGTGAACATGTCTTCCCAAATCAGCTGATTTGAAAGTTGAGAGTTCCAGTGTTCAAGTCCTAATAAAGTCAGTTATTTTTTCACGGATTTGAATACTAGATCATGGATACCGGTGTTCTTTGGTGACTGGGTTTCAATTAACCACACATCTCAGGAATGGTTGAACTGAGACTGTACAAGACTACACTTCTTTTACAGTCATACATATCATCCTCATTCATTCTCTGAAGTATTATCTGAATGTTAATTACCAGAGGCTAAACAGGAAAAGGATTTTCAAAAGTTTTATTGCATCCCTATTTTTAATTTTGATGATGTTTGGTGTATGATAACTACCCATCTTGCAGTGGCAAAATAATATTTCTTTATATTTAAAAAAATTTTTCTTGAGTAATAGACTATTTTCTAACTTGCCAACAAGTAAAAACAGCCATTTTCATCACGTTTTCCATGAACTGTAGCATTCTTAGTTTACATCAAAAAGGGCTTTTTGAAAAGAGTAAAGTAAATGTTTAAAATATTTCATTTTCAACACAAGATTTCTTCATTTCTGATTGTTGTTCTGTAGTAGAAACATTTGGAGCTGACATTTGTGATAATTCAATTTTTGAATTGTTCACCTCTGAAATAGAATATGACGTAGATTTCAGAATGATTTTTTTTAGTTTAGTGTGTTTTCAATAACAGTATGAATTAGCAGTGAAGTTGGCACATCATTTTTAGAGATATTTTCCAAAGATGAAACTTCAAATTTAGAATCAGATTTTCAGATTTTATCCATGTGACATTTACATAAAACATTCAAAGTCTGGTTTGCACAAGAAAGTTCTCTCATCAAAACAATTTTAGCTGCTTGCCATTTAGGTTTCATTATATTTTTATAATCTTTAACAAAAAATTTCTTACCTTTCTTGGATAAACTTGCTTATTTCCTTTGAAAAACTAACCTCACGAACACTGTTTACTACCAGTAGTTTCAACTGCAATGTACTTCGAAAATATCAATTTTGCTGCCTCATCCTCAATATGTAATTTATTGACTGTAGAATTCAATAAATACTAATTTAATATGTGTGTGATATGTGTTAATATCTTAAATAATTGCTTTTAATAATAATATGTTGTACAAAGTGCTTAAGTATGTGTGTATATATCAAAACATTGACATAATCCAATTGACAATCATAATAATAAATGCTATACATATGCACATACTTATTGGTATCTCCTCCTCTATGAATCATGAGACCTTGCCGTTGGTGAGGGGGCTTGAGTGCTCAGGGATACAGAGTAGCTGGACCGAAGGTGCAACCATATCGGAGAGGTATCTGTTGAGAGCCAGACTAAGGAATGATTCCTGAAAGAGGGCAGCAGCTCTTTCAGTAGTTGTTAGGGGCGTGAGTCAGGACGACTTAAACGGCCGTATCAACATCACTCAGTCCTCTGAGTACTGCGCAGCTGAAAGCAATGGAAAACTACAGCTGCTTTTTTTCCAAGAAAATGTGGCTCTGCATTTTCACATATACAATAATGGAGGCGCCTTCCTTGGTAAAATATTCCGGAGGTAAAATAGTCCCCCGTTCGGATCTCCGGGTGGGGACTACTAAGGAAGGGGTCACCAGAAAATTAAAAAATAACATTCTACGAGTCGGAGCGTGGAATGTTAGAAGCTTAAAAAAGGTTGGTAGGCTAGAGAATTTAAAAAGGGAAATGGATAGGGTAAACGTGGATATAGTAGGAATTAGTGAGGTTCGGTGGGAAGAGGAAGGCGACTTTTGGTCGGGTGACTTTAGAGTAATTAACTCAGCGTCAAATAATGGGCAGGCAGGAGTAGGTTTCGTGATGAACAAGAAAATAGGGAGGAGAGTGGAGTATTTCAAGACGCATAGCGATAGAGTCATTGTAATAAGGATAAATTCAAAACCTAAACCGACAACGATTGTTAACGTCTATATGCCTACAAGCGCCCATGATGATGATGAGGTAGAATGTGTATACGAAGAGATTGATGAAGCAATTAAACACGTAAAAGGAGATGAAAATTTAATAATAGTTGGAGATTGGAATGCAAGCATTGGAAAAGGCAAGGAAGGAAATATAGTGGGTGAATACGGGCTGGGCAAAAGGAATGAAAGAGGGGACCGACTTATAGAGTTTTGCACGAAGTATAATTTAGTAATTGCCAACACCCAATTTAAAAATCATAATAGAAGAATATACACTTGGAAAAAGCCAGGCGATACTGGAAGGTATCAGATAGATTATATCATGGTTAAGCAAAGATTTAGAAATCAACTCGTTGACTGCAAAACTTACCCTGGAGCAGACATTGATAGCGACCATAATTTGGTGATAATGAAATGTAGATTGGGGCTTAAAAACCTGAAGAAAAGGTGTCAGATGAATCGGTGGAATTTAGAGAAGCTTGCGGAAGAGGAGGTAAAGAAGATTTTTGAGGAGGACATCGCTAGAGGTCTGAGTAAAAAAGATAAGATAGAAAATGTAGAAGAAGAATGGGAGAATGTTAAAAAGGAAATTCTTAAATCAGCAGAAGCGAACTTAGGCGGAATAAAGAGAACTGGTAGAAAACCTTGGGTTTCAGACGATATATTGCAGCTGATGGATGAACGTAGAAAATATAAGAATGCTAGTGATGAAGAAAGTAAAAGGAACTATCGGCAATTAAGAAATGCTATAAACAGGAAGTGCAAACTGGCGAAAGAAGAGTGGATTAAAGAAAAGTGTTCAGAAGTGGAAAGAGAAATGAACATTGGTAAAATAGACGGAGCATACAGGAAAGTTAAGGAAAATTTTGGGGTACATAAATTAAAATCTAATAATGTGTTAAACAAAGATGGTACACCTATATATAATACGAAAGGTAAAGTCGATAGATGGGTGGAATATATTGAAGAGTTATACGGAGGAAATGAATTAGAAAATGGTTTTATAGAGGAAGAAGAGGAAGTTGAGGAGGATGAAATGGGAGAAACAATACTGAGATCTGAATTTAAGAGAGCATTAAAAGATTTAAATGGCAGAAAGGCTCCTGGAATAGACGGAATACCTGTAGAATTACTGCGCAGTGCAGGGGAGGAGGCGATTGATAGATTATACAAACTGGTGTGTAATATTTATGAAAAAGGGGAATTTCCGTCAGACTTCAAAAAAAGTGTTATAGTAATGATACCAAAGAAATCAGGGGCAGATAAATGTGAAGAATACAGAACAATTAGTTTAACTAGTCATGCATCAAAAATCTTAACTAGAATTCTATACAGAAGAATTGAGAGGAGAGTGGAGGAAGTGTTAGGAGAAGACCAATTTGGTTTCAGGAAAAGTATAGGGACACGGGAAGCAATTTTAGGCCTCAGATTAATAGTAGAAGGAAGATTAAAGAAAAACAAACCAACATACTTGGCGTTTATAGACCTAGAAAAGGCATTCGATAACGTAGACTGGAATAAAATGTTCAGCATTTTAAAAAAATTAGGGTTCAAATACAGAGATAGAAGAACAATTGCTAACATGTACAGGAACCAAACAGCAACAGTAGCAATTGAAGAACATAAGAAAGAAGCCATAATAAGAAAGGGAGTCCGACAAGGATGTTCTCTATCTCCGTTACTTTTTAATCTTTACATGGAACTAGCAGTTAATGATGTTAAAGAACAATTTAGATTCGGAGTAACAGTACAAGGTGAAAAGATAAAGATGCTACGATTTGCTGATGATATAGTAATTCTAGCCGAGAATAAAAAGGATTTAGAAGAAACAATGAACGGCATAGATGAAGTCCTACGCAAGAACTATTGCATGAAAATAAACAAGAACAAAACAAAAGTAATGAAATGTAGTAGAAATAACAAAGATGGACCACTGAATGTGAAAATAGGAGGAGAAAAGATTATGGAGGTAGAAGAATTTTGTTATTTGGGAAGTAGAATTACTAAAGATGGACGAAGCAGGAGCGATATAAAATGCCGAATAGCACAAGCTAAACGAGCCTTCAGTAAGAAATATAAGCTGTTTACATCAAAAATTAATTTAAATGTCAGGAAAAGATTTTTGAAAGTGTATGTTTGGAGTGTCGCTTTATATGGAAGTGAAACTTGGACAATCGGAGTATCTGAGAAGAAAAGGTTAGAAGCTTTTGAAATGTGGTGCTATAGGAGAATGTTAAAAATCAGATGGGTGGATAAAGTGACAAATGAGGAGGTATTGCGGCAAATAGATGAAGAAAGAACCATCTGGAAAAATATAGTTAAAAGAAGAGACAGACTTATAGGCCACATACTAAGGCATCCTGGAATAGTCGCTTTAATTTTGGAAGGACAGGTAGAAGGGAAAAATTGTGTAGGCAGGCCACGTTTGGAATATGTAAAACAAATTGTTAGGGATGTAGGATGTAGAGGGTATACTGAAATGAAACGACTAGCACTAGATAGGGAATCTTGGAGAGCTGCATCAAACCAGTCAAGTGACTGAAGACAAAAAAAAAAAAAAATTGGTATCTAGCAGGTGTGGCATTTTGGTGCAAAATACAAATTCAATATATTACATTAACTTTACTGATTAGATTATAGATCATGTTAGTTATCACCTCACATCCTTATACACCTGCTGTTGCAAATAAGAAACCAAATATTAAATAATTCCCTCAAATGTTCAACAAGCATTGTAAGTATTGTATTTTTGGCAACCCTTTTAGCCAATTTGGTATTTTTAAATATAAATTGGGAATATTGTATCTGAATTATGTTAAAACTTCTAAGCCTAGAAGTTTTAACATAACTTCTAGGCTTTTTTTTTTACTAAATGTGTTTTTAAGATGAAGTAGTTTATTCAGCCTAGAAGTTATGTTAAATACTTATTTTTTTAAATATTAGAAGAATGTTTTGATTGATCATAAAAAAGTTTTAGTTTAGATGATGTAGACTAAATTGTATGATGATATACCACTATTAAAAACAAAAATATAACCAAATTTAGTTCGACTTCTTATTTTAAATATATTTGTTCCTAAGATATTGCCTATTTTTGTAATTCTGTATTTTTCTATTTGAATATATTCCATGGGCTTTGGTTTCAATAATTCCTGACTAACAGCTTGTTTTGTAATTGTTATATAAAAATAGTCTTTGTTTCATAAAACTACTTATTTACTTATTTAGGAGACTAAATAGTGAATACCAACCTGTTTGTTAATCTATAGAAGATTAATTGTGGTAAATTTAATTTTATCTTGTTTGATGATCTTTACTGGAACTTATGTTATAATAATTTTTTTTTTTTTTTAGGAGCTTATTTCTTTCAAGATTCACTTCAATCTTTAAAAATGGCCCAAAATAAACTTCAGGACTAAAGAAGTTTTGGAAAAAGTCACTCCAGAATCAAAAGGATCTGATGTTATGGTACCATTAACAGGATCTGTATCCTTTATTGTTCATAGTTTTATTTGAGTTAATTAAGGTATAGTCTTTGCAGCAAGATAGGTCGGTGATTCTTTATACTTATTCACAGTTGAAACCAGGTACAGTAGTGTGTAAATTGTTTGAACAGAATGTTATTTAATAAAAAGTAATTTTATTTAGAAAAAAGATCATAACTGTACAATTTGTGAATATCTAGTTTTTAATATCTCCTTTATTTGTAATGATTTCTTTTGGTGAGTTATTGAGTTAAATTCATTTATTAGTTTTTTCTATTAATTTTATGAATATATTTGTTCGAGACTTCACATTCACGATATGGCATTGATTCAACAAGTGTAGTACACTTTTTCTTTTCAATCTTTTCATCATGAAACTATACTGATGCTTTAATGAGGTCAATTTTTGTTGTATAATTCATTTTTGAGAATTGATTTTTGACTTGCCCAAAGATTTTCAATTTAGTTTAAGTCTAGGGAGTTACCTGGCCACAGGAGCACTTTAGGGTGAATCCATTGTCATGCGTGTGATATTTTCACAAGGATTTGCTCTTTCTAGAATTAAATAACAATAATTAACAACTTTCAGAAATTTGAAGAACATGAGAAGTCAATAGTATAAATATATTCACTTAATTTTTTTAAAGTTATTCCTTTTAAATTGTCCTGATATCCTAAGTACACTGTTTTGTCATGGGTGTGACAAAAACTGGACAGCTCACTCCATTTGCATTTTTACTGTTGTAAAAATCTGTGAATTTAATGGATTTTAATCTGTTAACTAGTAATAATGTGAAAAATCATTCTACAGTGATCATGTTCCATGGAAAGAATACTAACTAACTGTCCAAAATAAATACGAGAGGTTTTTAAATAAAAGAGGTTCTTTTCTGTCATGGGTATGACATATTTTTGTCACGGGTGTGACACTGTTCGATTTTAACAACAATGTTTGTTATTTTCAGGAGTTGCTGAGAGTTATTTATTAATATGTTTGATTAAATGAATAAAAACTGCTAAATAGGTGTAGTTATATTTAATTTTGTGAAATATAACATAGATCTAGTTTAAAAACTACAGAAACATCAATCTACATTATACTGTGACAGATCCATACAGACTGTTATGGTGGAAGCAGCCCTTAATGTACCTCCCCTGAAGCCCTGAATGATGGTTCAGGTAGCTTCATAACAATATCACTTGCAGACACAAGACTGTTGTCCTTTTGTTGTGGAAAGAAGAAAATCCAAGAATCTCTTTTCTTCCGTAAGAAATCTATTTGATAATCATAGTTTCTTTTCCCACAATTTGGCCAACAAAGTATTTCTTTGATCTCATACCTGCAAATTTAAGCAGAACAAAGTCATTGATTTCTAATTTGCATGTGTAAAATGTATTAGATTCTCCTTGATCTGAATTATTAGAATTCAGTTTTGTTCTAGATTCAGTATTTGAATCTGTGTAGATGTCCATCTTGCTGTTGAAAATTTGGCGTCTTTCAAATTTTGAGCTACTATTTTGCCGAGCAACTAAACTGTCAGAGTCTTTAAACATGCTTTTACTGCAGAGTTGGGATTGGCCTTACATTTTCCCACCTCTTTTCCAGCATTTCCCTACTTTTGGTTATTTTTTCTGATAATACAAAAACAACTTGAACTCTTTCAACAAATTTAGCACGTGCAAAGAAATCTTCAGCAGAATTCACAGTAAATTCCCTTGTCCTTATGTCATTCCACACCAATCTATGCACCCGCCAATTCCATCTACTGCCCTCTTTCCATGCGATGTTTTTTTTTTTTTTTTGTCTTCAGTCATTTGACTGGCTTGATGCAGCTCTCCAAGATTCCCTGTCTAGTGCTAGTTGTTTCATTTCAGTATACCCTCTACATTCTACATCCCTAACAATTTGTTTTACATATTCCAAACGTGGCCTGCCTACACAATTTTTCCCTTCTACCTGTCCTTCCAATATTAAAGCAACTATTCCGGGATGCCTTAGTATGTGGCCTATAAGTCTGTCTCTTCTTTTAACTATATTTTACCATATGCTTCTTTCTTCATCTATTTGTCGCAATACCTCTTCATTTGTCACTTTATCCACCCATCTGATTTTTAACATTCTCCTATAGCACCACATTTCAAAAGCTTCTAATCTTTTCTTCTCAGATACTCCGATTGTCCAAGTTTCACTTCTATATAAAGCAACATTCCAAACATATACTTTCAAAAATCTTTTCCTGACATTTAAATTAATTTTTGATGTAAACAAATTATATTTCTTACTGAAGGCTCGTTTTGCTTGTGCAATTCAGCATTTTATATCGCTCCTGCTTCGTCCATCTTTAGTAATTTTACTTCCCAAATAACAAAATTCTTCTACCTCCATAATCTTTTCTCCTCCTATTTTCACATTCAGTGGTCCATCTTTGTTATTTCTACTACATTTCATTACTTTTGTTTTGTTCTTGTTTATTTTCATGCGATAGTTCTTGCGTAGGACTTCATCTATGCCGTTCATTATTTCTTCTAAATCCTTTTTACTCTCGGCTAGAATTACTATATCATCAGCAAATCGTAGCATCTTTATCTTTTCACCTTTTACTGTTACTCCGAATCTAAATTGTTCTTTAACATCATTAACTGCAAGTTCCATGTAAAGATTAAAAAGTAACGGAGATAGGGAACATCCTTGTCAGACTCCCTTTCTTATAACGGCTTCTTTCTTATGTTCTTCAATTATTACTGTTGCTGTTTGGTTCCTGTACATGTTAGCAATTGTTCTTCTATCTCCGTATTTGAACCCTAATTTTTTTAAAATGCTGAACATTTTATTCCAGTCTACGTTATCGAATGCCTTTTTTAGGTCTATAAACGCCAAGTATGTTGGTTTGTTTTTCTTTAATCTTCCTTCTACTATTAATCTGAGGCCTAAAATTGCTTCCCTTGCCCCTATACTTTTCTTGAAACCAAAATTGGTCTTCTCCTAACACTTCCTCCACTCTCCTCTAAATTCTTCTGTATAGAATTCTAGTTAAGATTTTTGATGCATGACTAGTTAAACTAATTGTTCTGTATTCTTCACATTTATCTGCCCCTGCTTTCTTTGGTATCATTACTATAACACTTTTTTTGAAGTCTGACGGAAATTCTCCTTTTTCATAAATATTATACACCAGTTTGTATAATCTATCAATCGCTTCCTCACCTGCACTGCACAGTAATTCTACAGGTATTCCGTCTATTCCAGGAGCCTTTCTGCCATTTAAATCTTTTAATGCTCTCTTAAATTCAGATCTCAGTATTGTTTCTCCCATTTCATCCTCCTCAACTTCCTCTTCTTCCTCTATAACACCATTTTCTAATTCATTTCCTCCGTATAACTCTTCAATATATTCCACCCATCTATCGACTTTACCTTTCGTATTATATGTTGGTGTACCATCTTTGTTTAACACATTAATAGATTTTAATTTATGTACCCCAAAATTTTCCTTAACTTTCCTGTATGCTCCGTCTATTTTACCAATGTTCATTTCTCTTTCCACTTCTGAACACTTTTCTTTAATTCACTCTTCTTTCGCCAGTTTGCACTTCCTGTTTATAGCATTTCTTAATTGCCGATAGTTCCTTTTACTTTCTTCATCACTAGCATTCTTATATTTTCTACGTTCATCCATCAGCTGCAATATATCGTCTGAAACCCAAGGTTTTCTACCAGTTCTCTTTATTCCGCCTAAGTTTGCTTCTGCTGATTTAAGAATTTCCTTTTTAACATTCTCCCATTCTTCTTCTACATTTTCTACCTTATCTTTTTTACTCAGACCTCTTGCGATGTTCTCCTCAAAAATCTTCTTTACCTCCTCTTCCTCAAGCTTCTCTAAATTCCAACGATTCATCTGACACCTTTTCTTCAGGTTTTTAAACCCCAGTCTACATTTCATTATCACCAAATTATGGTCCATGCGATGTAGAAAAGAGTATCCATTGTCTTTGTTTACGCCATTGCGTAAAGTAGCTTTTAATCCAATAAATTCAAAGTTAGGGTTGGATCTTGTAGTTGTTACAGGCTTGGTAAATCTATTGTGCACTTCCATAGGGGTTGTCATAGAATAGATTGTTTTGGTGTATTGTTTTCGTTTTCGACTCGTGGCGCCAGTCTGACTGACTGTTGTGTCATCTTTAGTGTCAGTGTATTCATATCACGCATTATTTATTGCTATTTCTTTCCCACATGTTTTTCTCTAATCGTTCTCATACTAACACTTTCACACACACACACACACTCCTATCCATTGCCTAGTTTGCTTCCCCTACTTCTCACCACGCCACCTTTTGTTCATTCCAGTTCAGACTTTTGCGATGTTTGAATGCACAGGCTGGTCCTCCGGCCTGGAGGACCAGCCTGCGATTAGCTTTTGCTTCTCTCTCTATCACAGAATAGATCAGACATTTATGATGTGTTATTGCCTGCGATTTCGCTCTCGTCTCTTTTTCTCTCGTTTAGTGTGTTAATTACTCTCGTCGCCTTTGTGCATTCATAAACGGTGCAGCATTCTCGGTCGCCATATTTTCTTGTTGTTTCTACTCGTCAGTGTTTTGTGAATTTACAAATTTCTATGTTCGCTTTGCCTTGTTTCTTTGATACGTTAATTTTCAAATTCAGTAGATAACCTCTAGTATTGAAAGTGGTTTAGTAACTACAAACCAGCCAATTTTATAGATGCAGAATCTCTCCAAGCTGGTTATTACAATTTTGAGATGCTCCGTATTATTCAATTTCTAGTAACAAAATGTTACCTCTGTTATTTTGGATACGCCATTGTAGACTACGCCAAGGATAGTCTGTATGTATGTATGTATGTGTACTTTAATTTCACGAGTTCATTTTTTACAAATATTTATATGTGATTAAGGCAAATTCAAATTATTCATCATTTATTATATTAAACAGTTATGTTTTTAGTAAAATTAGTGAAATACACAACTAATTATACATTAGGAATTTGAATTTCAAGATTGGCTTATAAAACCATTTCTTCATTCAAGTGTAGTCACAAAGGTGGCTTAGATAACGGTTGTGTTATTATTTTTCATGTATAACATATTTTATGTGCTATTAATGCCAACTATTGTTATTATAAAATTGACTTGTAATTAAATAGTACCTCAGGATTATAAAAGAATATGTATGACACAAACATTATTGAACATGAATGTGTTGGTTGATAACATTTTAGCAACTTCCAGGAATGTTTTCTATTGTACTTCATTGACTCTTGTAACTGCAGAACCTCTTGATTTCATTTGGAAAATAACAATTTTAATGAGACAGTTATAGTCATTTGACAATAATTATTTATAATTTTGTTTCTTTGTTTTATTTAAGTACTAAAACTTGTTATTTGAGCTTCTTCTATTCTACATAATTTATAATGTGTTAGATTATTGCTGTTGTTAATATTTGTAATCAGTGTTAAATATTGTTTTGCTCTTTCAAGTATTATATTATTTTTACAAATTAGAAAAAAAGAAGTCATTAACATGAGAATGGCTAAGAAACTTAAATATTTTCAAGAAAGCTTGCTTACTTAATGAACTATTTATATGATTACTTATTACAATTTGTTTATATTGTAATTAACTCTATCATTTAATTTAATGTAATTTGTTAATCGCAGAGATTAATTCTTATTTATTCATGAACTGAATTCATATTACTTTTCTTAAATTAATCTAAAGAAAATAACTCCTGAAGTGAAGTTATGATTTTGGACTTCTGTGTAATTAATATTGTGATTTGTTCTAGTAATATTTATTGCTTTTGTATTCCATCTTTTAGTTTGAATAATAATGCATTTAGTTATTTAAACTGTTTTTAGACTCGTATTTAATGCAAAAGATTTTCAAAATAATTATTTGAAAAATGTATATTTATGTATTTATCTTTTAATATTATAATTGATTTGTTGATTCAGCTGATATTCCTTGTACAGAATTAAGTTAAGTTTATTTCATAATTTCATTTAATTTTTTTAAGGTTATGATTTAATTGAAAAGGTTAAATTGTTTTTTTTAAATTAAAGTCCAATTTCTTTTGGCAAAAACGAGCTATCTCATTTTATTATTTTGTTAATTTTACCCAACAGTTTCTTTCCACACCAACATTGGAATGCATTAAGCACAGATTAGTGAGTTTGAATTTATTTTTAAATTGATCTGCGCAGCCATCTGAAAACTCAGTTAATTTTCTGAAGTGCTGGAAATAATTTCCCTCAGGAACACCCAGACAGACACATTTGTCATGTGTCACATTGTCACTTACAATTACAAAAAAAGCGAGTCTCATTTTTAATCCAGGTACAGCGTGTAAATAATTTTACTTGTGCTGAGACCAAGTATCTCTGTATCTTGTCCTGATAGGTCGCAACATAATTTTCAGCCAAGTCGATTTGCATAGTTATGTGGTCCTCATCAGTATTTGTTTTATACTCTTGAAATGATTTAGCTTGCATCTTTCTCACACATGAATGAACTTTGAATTTTAACAATTGGACTTTTAATTCATAAATGGCATCCTCTAGTGAACCTTCAAATTCCAAGAGTTTTGGACAATTGTCACATTCACCCTACTGTTTCCAAGTTTGAATAGAGATTACATTCAGAAGGAAGCAAGACATTAATATCACAGATACACGAATCACACATACCAGTCATGCAGTTTTCATTCAAAATATCACAACAAACAGTTCTTAGTAATTCTCCACTGCTTGGAGGAAAGGTTGCAACCGTTTTTTAGGGATTCAATAATGAAACAGATTACAATGATGCAAATGCATACATTGTGAGGGTTCTGTGAACTTAAAAAACATAATTTTGAACAAAGTTCATTGAGCTTTAATCGTTTTATTTTAATTTCTGGAAACTCCATTTGAAACAAGCTGAATGCTTCTTTGACTGTTTTTGTCATACGTCTCTTCTGGAAGGAAGAACGTTTACCTGTTTTAGGATCCTTTATTGAACATCTTTGATGCCAGGAGCCTGGTGACTCAAATCATCACGACAATAAAACTGTATTACTGTTTGTTGAGTGGTTTCATTCAGGGAAATCCGTCTTTATTGATAACTTTTCTCCTTGAAAAGATCTTTTTTGACTTCAGGTGTATCACATACCAGCTTTCTTATTACTGCTAAATTTTTCTCAGAACTGTGTAGTAATGATCCTATCACATTTTTTACAGTCTTGCCTAGTGACTGTGGACATCGATATGAACCTAGTTTTAGTGCTTATTTCTAGCCTTTTCTTCTTATTTTCTTTGCCTACATCTTCTCTTTCTTTCTGCATCTCTTAAACACTTTAATTTTAACTTGCTGATAGTACTAGAATTAATTTCCTTTATCTTCTCTTGCCCTTCTCCCGTTCCTTTACTAAATGCACTTTCTTCATCTTCCTTTTAGCTTTTGCCTTAATTTCCTCATCTGGATTGTAGAACTCATTTTGCCTAAAAAGTGTATAATAAGTTAATAACCTTTCAGAAGAGGCTGAAATGATTTACTTTATGATCCAATTCTTATATGGTAAGGTATACTGTATCACCAAAAATTATTATGTAACTGGATTCAGATTTATTTTTCTGTTAAAATCCTCATTAAATAAAGAAAAATCTTTAATAAAATCAGACTTAGGTTAGTGTACAAATATTCTGTAAATGTATAAAATTGCTGGTATTAATTATTTTATTTTAATTGGGGTGATAGAGATTTTTATGGAATGATAACATAGAAGTGTCATGGTTATGACATAAATAATATATTAATTTTCTTGTAAATATTGATTTTGTAACAAGTAACTAATACATGATATAATGCCTATCCACATAACCTCACTTTCATAAAAGCATATTTAATATTTATCTTACTCAAAGTAGATATAATTTACTTTATTGTCTTTTGCTGTGATGGGTGTGACACTGATACCTGCAATTCTATACATTATGTATTTTATTAAATATTTACCCCCAACTGGATGTTACTGTAGTTTCCAGTATTACTAAACTTACTAATAATTATTACTAAATATTTTCAATGTTACTAAACTTTCATCTAAGCAAAAAATCAGCTGTCTGAAGTAAGCTGATAAAGAACTTGTTTCCAACTTTATTATAAAATATGTAACACTACTCTTGGAATGATTCATTAATTTGAATACCACAAAATAATATTAAAATTTAAATTTAAAATATAATTCTTGTCAGGACAATTAAATATAGCTCATAAACAACAATAATAAAGAGTACTCTTTTATCTTAGAACATTTTTATTTTTTTGTAGTCAGGTTCACTTTTACATGGATTCAACCTTTAATATTTTGTTCTTTGAAAACTTTTTCCAATTTTTTTGGCTGTATGGCCTGGCACCAGATCCTATTAGAAGACTCTGTAGCCTTTTGGGAATTTATTTTGAAGTTGTGTCCATAACCCCTTAACTTCAGAATTTTAAAGTATCCAGCACCATAACATCAACTGGAAGTAATGAACAAAGACCTTTAGATCTTGTTCCTTACTTACCTTCAAAGCACAGGGCCTTCAAATGTGAAACAACCCCAAAACTTTTGAATCCATCGATTCATCAGTTTTAAAATATTTTTCCATTTTTAATGTATGATGATGCATTACCAGAAATAATATTTTGATAACTGATGAGGAATCCATTATTTCTTTATGCACTCTTTATTTAAATTGCCAAGTTTGGATCGATCTTACCTTTAATTTGGGGTGGTCTTCATTGTTAGTTGTTAATTCCAATCAAAATTATTTTTTGTCTTCACTGTATATTCACCAAATTCTCCTCAAGCATTTTATCTTTTGATAATTTTAAAAAAAATAATCATCCATTATGTTTGTTAGTAACAATGAAAATATGCAAAATGTAAGAAAATATAAAAACCAACTTTGGTACCCATAACTATAGTAGGCTGCTCAACATTAACTAAATCGGATTAATTCCACATTAAAATGAGAATATTATAAAGCAGAACTGAATATCACAAAAATAAAAAATTGTGAAAATGAAATAGGGTTATTGATTACTGTTACTTGTTAATAGAAAATTAATAATTTTATATTTATGTTTTTGTTATGACCGTTTATGGTTAAAACAGTGTTTTTTTATAAATGTATGAAGTAGCATGTATTTTATTATTATGATTTTGTTTGGTGATATACCGTATTTAAAATTCTCTGTTTACTTAAATCAAATTTCATTTTCATTGCAGTTTCTTGTTTTAGGTGTCAGTATGAGAAACTGACATAGTATAACAGTACTGGTGTTACCAAACTCTTAACAGACTATGCCACTAGTGTGTTGATTTTACCGGAATAGTGGGAAATACTGGTTCAGCTGGTTGTGTTACTTATATAAGAGAAAGTGTTTTGCTGAAGGGGAGATAAGAATACTGATACTGTAATCAGCATATGTCCTATTCATATATGCTTCAATTGTGGGTAGTTTGTTTTTCTGAGAACATGATGTGGAAAGCCATTAATGATTAAAAAATTAACCATTTACAAAGTAGCATTGTTTGTTCCAATGCCAAAAGAGAAAAGTTGCAGCAAAGAAAAACATTTTAAATTTAATTATATTAAAAAAAAAAAATATTTAAAAATGAGAATAATATGTTGATAGCAGTTAAATTGAATTGTCTATGCCTAGTTAATTGCACAGGACAAAAATATATTCACGTAAATTTTGTGCTACCATCATTGTAGCTATGTGGTATTATATTTGTTTTATACTTCTGTTAAAAGGTTACTTTACTCTATGCTTAGTGTTACATGCTTTGAGCCCTAAAATTCTTTTCCCTAACAGAGACTAGAAATATTACGCTTTTGTACATAACTTATGCAGTATATCATCCCTATTATATATTTTTATGTCATCGTGACTGAACTTAATATGTTAATTTTTTTTTAAAGGAGCAGAAAAAAATGGGTGAAAAGTTACCAAAAACAGGTAAAGGATGAATTATTTTAATTAAATTTGAATGCCAATGTTATATATGCACATGAGTTCAATTAATGGCAAGTGTCTTATAAATTATTGATCTGAGATGGTACAAAACTAACTGCTGAAATATATTAAAAAAAATCTGTTATGAGACTGAATATATGCATATAAAAAAAAAGTAGTATTAATAAAAATCATTGATCTCTAATTACAATTTGCAAACTGATTTCATGTAATTATTTGAATAAACAAAATATGAGTGAATTGTACTTATGAGAGATTACACCAAAAAATTGGGCTTCCAGTTATTGTAATGTAATTTAAAAAAATATCTACTCAGAAGTCATGTCTTGTTTTTTATCATAGTTTCTACAAAAAAAAAACTACAAAAAAATTCTTATTCTAAGTGTATTTTTTTTGTAAAAAAATTTATATTATAATTTAAATTTATTATTACTAGTTCTGTTTTCTGTACTTGTTTAATTATGTTAAGTGAATTAAAAGCTCTATTTTTCTTGAATAAGAAATTAAGATGTATGTACCTGGGACAATAGCAGACAGTGAAAATGTTATTATCGATGTTGGAACTGGTTACTATTTACAAAAGGTAATATAATAAAATAATACACTAAAATATAATACTATTGTTTATGGTATATTATATACATACTACTCAAAAAAGAAATCTTACTGGTGTTTGAGAAAAAAGAAAGTAAGGATACTTTTATAATAGTTTTCCTTCATTTAAAACATTCATTTTAACAGGGTTAATATAACAAGGTGTAATCTTAATTATTATTCATGAATGTTTTACCCCAACTTTGTGTATATATTCATATTAATTTTTCATAAATTTCTTCTTCTTTTTTAATTCTAGGAAAATTAAAAACAGATGTAATACATTTATTATAAATAAAATGTATATATAAAACTGTAGATAGGGAAGCTTGGAGAGCTGCATCAAACTAGTCAAATGACTGAAGACAAAAAAAAAAGACAAAATATATGTGTGTATGTTACATATTATTTTCCTTATATGCTAATGGGGTCGTTCAGTAATTAAAGAGACTAATTTATGACTGTATACAAATTATTATGTATTCAAAAATAATGAAACTAACACTACTTTTCAGCATAATCCTAGGTGACATTTGGGCACTTGTTTTCTTTTTCTGTATGCTTTCTTTATTCCAGTAGTAAAGAAGTTTTCACCTTTGTATTTGAACCATTCTTCTATTGCATTCTTTACTTGTTCATTATCATTGAATTTGGTGAAATATAAAAATTCTATATCTTTCCTTTGTCTTTTGAACTGTACAGAAATGAACATTATCATTCAGAAGAATTATGCCTTTTGAGAGAAAACCAGGATATTTCCTCCTTATTGTGGCTTTCACTTTATTTTCTAGCATGTCACACTATTATTCATTGATAATTGATAATTACATCTTGTTCTTCCAAGTTATTGCAAAAAAAAAGGCCTAGATAGTCCAAAAACACTGTTTGCATCACTTTACCTGCTGATATGTAGGTTTTTGAATTATTTTCCTGGTAGGTAAACTCAGATGTTTCCATCATAGTCTTAATGACTATCAGATATTCATAGTCTAACGTTTGGATTCCTGCTGAAAATTATGAATGCCAAGTTTCAACACAAGTTGTTTTGTGATTTAAAATGTATTACCTTCCGTTAAAAAAATCATCACTTAGTTCCTTATTAATGTAAATTTAGGTACCTTTTTTTATCTAAAGTGAACATCTTAGAACTCGCCTTGAACATGTTTTGTGTTAATTCAACTTATCTTTGTTAAGGGAATGAATAGTGTCAATACTTGCACTACATATTGTAGCAATTTAAATTTTTTTTATGTATCTACCCTTGTTAATAAGATCATTTTCCAAAGCATCAGTTGAAACTTCCACCAGCCTTCTGTTGTGATAAAAAACAGTGATGCTTGTTTTGCTATATTTAAACTGTCCAATCAGTTTATAATGATTAATATATTTTTTGACCTACTGTTGTAACATCTGCGAGTGAATTTTGGCCTGTTTTAAAATCTTATCACAGCACAATACATATTTTAAGCAGAGCCGACATTTTGAAATTAAAACAAAAGAGGCTATGATAATGGATATTTTTTTTGAACAGCTGATATTTCCTATATTAGGAATACCAACAAGTCTGGTAGTTTCAGTTATTTTATTAAATAACTTTAACACTGTTTAATTATTGAAAGACTGATATATATCAATAAATTTGTTAAAACTTAAATATTCTTATGTACACTGTTTCATTTATGATTAAATTTAATTTTAAAAACTGTATTTATTGATTTGTTTCTGTAGTTGTGAAAATTAAATTTTTCCACAAAGAACAAAAAAGTCTTATTTTTATAAACTGGTAATTTTATTGTCAAGAAAGAAAGATAAAATAAATTATATATAAACAATTTATGTTCTAGATCTTATCTTCTTCAATGCATTATCATATTTTCTGATCAATACTGATAAAAGATTACATAGTGTTGCATTAAAGCACATTCTCTTCTGAGTTGACATCTTATATTCACTTGTTTATAAAAGGAAACAATTCATAAATTCCAAAAGAAAAAAAGATAAGGGTGATATTAGAATGAAACAAATGAAAGAGGCATTTAATAATAGCTTCAGGAATGTCTTAAATTTTTTTATGAAATTAGTTAAAGTGTTAGCTCTTAAATAAATTACTCTGAGGGGGCAGTATATTGTAAATTTATAAAATAAATTATTTCAGAAACTTTCGAAGCCAACTGTATAAGTAGTGGTGAAAGATTACTCTAGTTTATATTATATTTTTCTCATATCAATGTATCATTTTTATTATTATTAGTTTATTTAATTTTTTACTATATATGTGTGTATTGATTTTTTTCTGTTCATCAGGATATTGATGGAGCAAAAGACTATTTCAAAAGGAAAGTTACTTTTGTTACCGAACAGATGGAAAAAATCCAAGCTGTGGGAATGGAGAAAAGTAAAATTAGAGAAGGTAATTTAATCTTAAATATTGTTTTTTTTATATCATTCTATTGAGTATATTACTTTTTGTTTGTATAAATTTAAATTTGTTTTTAATTATTCAGTTTATTTTTAGGTATTCATTCTAAATTCTACAAGAATTTTGTTGAGGAGGGATTATTTCCATTGCAGCATGAATATTTTCTTATTACTTTATTTTATCTAGTGTATTTTTGTGTTTTCACTAAAGAAGGTTGGAAGTCTTTAAGTGTGTGTGATAGTAACATATATTATGGGGGTTTTAATTTTTTTTTGTATGTGATTGCTGTTGCTCACAGTTTCCAATTTTTGTAGTCTATTGCCTATTCACCATTCACTCATTTTTGTAAGGCAGTTTCCAAAAATCATTCCACCTCCTAATAATTATAAGCCTGGCTGGCTTCAAATCTTTTCATGCTTAGATGTGTAATGCTACTAACTAAACTGAAAAGAAAATATCAAAATTAGATGTCAAAACTGACAGCAAGGCCAGACAGCAGGTGATAAGATAGTTATAGTCCGTGGTAGCATTATCTTTAGAGTCATAATTAAACAATCAGTTCTATCTTAAGCATTATGGAGAATACTTTGGATGTTAGCAAGACAACTATTTTTTTTTTTTTTAATATAATAGGTTAGAAAAGAGAAGTTGTAAAAAGAAATTTCTAGTTCAATGTTAAAGTACATTTCAAAGTACAAAACATGTTTAAAATTACTTTTCTATTGGTTTTGTTGGACCTGGCTTGACATGAATATTACTGTTTAGTGAATTGGACAACAATATGGTATTTGATTGGAGCAGTTATTTAGATAATATATATTGTATTATAATAGCATGAGAATGCATGTGCATTCTCTTTCCTTCGTGTTGAAGGAGAGAGAAAACTATTGAAAAGAGGAGTATAGTAAAAGCAGCAATGTAATTGAAAAGCACATTATTAAAGGTAGCTGGGTGTTTGGTGGATTGGTCATAAACAATGTTTCCTAGTGCTAGCTGTAACATGAGGTTGTAAAAGTGACTCCTGTTCTGAAATGTTGTAAGCTTGCAGGAATAGTTGTAATATGTGACTACTGGAAGAATTATAATTAACAGTCTTCAGTTCAAAGGATTTTCCCAACTTTATATTTTGTGATGCAGGAGTGCACGCACTTATACACACATTGAAATGTGATGGTAAAATTTTGAAGTGGAAATGTGATGCAATAAGGTAACAGCAAGCACTATCTCTATCCAATTAGTTAGTTTTTATATCCAGTATGCAAAATTCTAAAGAAAAGATTCTAAAATTGTTGTTAAGATTGGATACATTACTTATTCAGGACTGTTGGAGTAGATATTTAATGTAGTAGGCATGCATTATGCACAGCAACATGAAACATTGATCATGTTGATAATATTAATGCAAGTCGTATGACAGTCATATGTTTTGCATTACTTGTTTTTTATGGTTCCTTATATTTTAAAATTATGAGGCTAATATAAGCAAATAAGAACAAATTTGAAGGTGCGAGACTATAATTGTTCATCTCTTAGGCCTATCTCTTGCTTACCCAAACTACATCTTCATAAGTTCTTGACAGCATAATTTATTTCTTATGAAGTGTCCATATTTTTCATCTTTCTCTCTTTAATCTGTTTTGTTGACAATTAACCAGTTTAATAGTTTCCATTACTTACTTTTTAATTCTGTTTATTAATTTCTCACCAAGCATTCATTTTTAAGATTTTTGTCTCGGCTAATTTGATTTTCTTTTCCTTGGTTTTCTTTGTGAAGCATATTTCTAATACAGTTTAACTGTTCTTATTACTGACCTGTATGTTCTTTTTTCTTTGAACCATTTTCCGTTTAAGTTTTAGTCATGTCTGTATTCTGTGGATGATTTCCATTTACGTAGATATTAATATAAAAGCATAAAGAAAGCACTTAGTTCTTTGTTCTAGGTAGGTAATTCCCAAAGTGGTTGAATACCCATCTCAAATAATTTCCTACCTTGAGGTGTTAATTAATTAATTATACTCTGTAGTAGATATAATAGCAGTTGTATTATTGAAATCTTGCTGCTTTAGAAACAAGTTGTTATTCTAATTTGATAATTATCTTTATGTTGTGATGAATTTTGTAGTATTTAATTTTTTGTTGCGGCTGTAATAGATGTAATGGATACAAAACTTCAAGCTCAGCTTGCTGCTCAGAAGCAAGTACAAGCACAATAAATTTATTATTAATGGATTTTTTATTTATTTATCAAATATACTATTAATACTTGCACACTTATTGTCTTTTTTTATTATGATTTCATTTTGTTACAATTTACTATATTTCTTAATGATTCGTATTTATTAATAAATATATTTTTTAAATGTGCTGTTAATTTTTTTGTTTTCTTAATTATTGTGTTATTTTTTTTTTTAATTTACCATAATAAAATTGATGTTAAGGATTTTCATTTGTAACCTTCTCTCTTTATTATTGTGTTTAACTTATCCTTAAATATCTATTAATATTAATTTTTATTATTATTAATTTATCTCAAGAAGTTTGAACACTTGTCCATGGAATACAATATGGTTGGTAACTTTTATATTAATTTGAATTTGGAACTTTTTGTTGGGATGAAAGGAAGAGATATTGTCACATACTTTGATGGATTGGCAGTCTTGTTTTTTTTTTTTAACTGTAGTATATATATATATATAATAAAAAGAAGGAACTACGTGTTTAAAAGTAATTTACTTTTTGTTTTCTTATGTAGTTTTGAGCCTCTCACACATTCTCTCACCAAATTAATTAAACTTGGATATCTTGTATCCATCACCAACTTCATTTTCCTTTTTATGATATAATTGGTTATTATATTATAAGGTTCAGTTTTTTTAGATTTATTCATCAACATGGTTGTCTCTTCATATTCTGTATAGAAGCTTCTACTTTTCTTGTATGCTAATTGTTTTCATCTGCAATCTTTTTGCAAGTTTTTGTAGGTTGTTTTGTCAGTCTATTCCATTTCTTTTTAAAATACAATATTATGTTAACTATTTTACTTTAAATTTTTTTTTTATTGTCTGTTTCAGTACATATTAATTTCTGTAAGGGGAGTGTTTCTCCATACTAATGTTAGGAACATAATTTTAGTATACACGATTTTGCCATTCAACTTCTGTTAGTGTTTATCAGAACTTTTTTAAAGCATGTGGCCTGAAGATTTGAAAATATTAGTATAAATAATTTTTTTTTTATACAGCTTGTTCAAAGATTTAATAATTTTTAATATTTTATAAAATTTTTAGATATAGTTTAATCAAAAAATCGTCGTGTTGCACTTACTACCAATAATACATAAAAATAGTATCAAATTATCTGTAGTCATTTTTGAGATTATTATAGTGTATGTAATATCTGAAGGGAGGTCAGTAGTGCACGGTGGCATCCCCTCCACTTCGCTTAACATCACTTAGCGACTTCTCATAACAGCAGCCAAAGTAGTGTATTCCAAAAGTCACATCCATTAATTTGCAATCACTTGCAACATATCCATGATTAATCTTTTGTTCAAGATGTATATTATAAAGTTATTTATTTATTTCTTGATAGTATATGGTTTTTTTTCTTAAATAAGATTTTGTCATAAATAAACAGAAACAAAAGTGAAACAGAAACAAATGTAATACAAAAGTGTATGAAATGAGTTATTTATTTATTATAGGCCATAATAGTTATGATTTCCTTTGACAGGGCATAGTTATTTATGAAAATTATTTCTAAATAGTATATACGCACCAGTAACTAATATTCTTTTGAGATTTGTAGGCATACAAAACTATAAACTGAAAACATTAAATTGTACAAAAAAATACATAAATAAATAGTGTTAAAGAAATGTTAGTAAAAGTAATATAATTATAATCATTATTAAATTTATTATAAAAAAACTATGAATACTACCGAGTATTATATTACTAATATAATATATAGTAGCTCAAATAAATAAATTAATACAGTAGAATAAATACATAACAGATGAAATAATTAAATGAGAAATTTAAATAAATAATAGCAAAAAGAAATGAATGGTAGGATAAACACTAATAAAAAATATCAATGAAGCAATATCATTGGAGGGCTTACTTTTGTAGCAGCTGGTAGTAAGTGTTCTGCATGCAGGTTATAAGAGTAGTGTTGGCGAGGCAAGTAGAGACACCTTATAGGGAGGACCCACCTTCAGATTTTACATACACTGTAGGATATTCTTAATATCCTAAAAATATGAATTTTAATAAATTTCATAAAATAAAAGCAATTAATGAAAACATTAATTTTCCACAATCATAGTCATACATATAAGTTATTGTACATGATTATATTTATTACATAGGAATATAATAATAATAATAATAATATACTTTTAGTTTACTTCTGCATAATTTCTTCTCTGTGGTTTTTTTGTAATCCAATTTCTTTTTCTTCAGCATTTAGTCACTACACAATCATTACCATAAATGACTATCCAGGTTTTAGCTCTGTCTCTACAGTACCTTGTAATTACTTACGCTTCCTTTATTGAAACATGACACACCTGTCATAAACTCTCAGCTCTAAAAGTTTTGTTACCTATAAAAACATTCTCTGATTTTGAAATTTGTAATTTACTATTGAATTGCTAATGAGTATTTTGAATTTTTCCATGTGTACACTTTTGAAAAAGAATTGGATAAACCAGATTCTTTGAATTTAGTTTTATTTCTGCTATAATAAGTTTGGGAATGTTAAATTTGTATTTATGTGACCTCTTCATTCTTATATAAGATATTTTTATTTATATCAGGTGTTGGTTTAATTAAATAAAATGAATATTTTATTCTGGTCGATACATAATAATACATTATGTAAATCACATCAGAAATGGGTGGATATGTTATTACAGTTGTAAAAAAAGGGGGCTGCTCAAGGATTTGCTGGGACATATCGCAGGAAACTGTGGTAAAATCTTGATTAGAGCAGTATACTAAAATACACAATTATAATTTTAAAAATAGACATAATTAAAGCCCTTAAAATATTAAGATAGGAAATAATTTTAAGATAAATACATGAAGATACCAGATATAACACATTCACCATTCAGGAGGTGTCAGTAAAAGTAATTGAGCACATATTTATGGGATGCAAGAAATTCAGGGAGTTTAACATTTTTTAATTAGTACTATTTTATTCATTGAGTTTTCATTATAGGATGAAGAATTGTCGTCAAGTAACATAAAAAATTCATTATAGGACATAATTAATCCAAAGTATACCAGTGAGATTTTAAATCCAAGTTTTCTTGAGCAAATAACAGTGGTCATAACACTCAGTCATTTTAAAAAGAGAACAAATTTAATTGTATTTAAAAAAAAAAAAATTTAGTCTGGGATTGTAAGTATAGAGTAACCAAAATAATTATTTAAAACTGTGTTTGTATTTACCTTGTGTACTAACTTCAGGCTAATATCACATTAAAAATATTTTTTGTATAAAATGTACAGTGAACAAAATTCCAGCTTGATATATAACAACCCACCGGGTTGGTCTAGTGGTTAACGCGTCTTCCCAAATCAGCTGATTTGGAAGTCGAGAGTTACAGCGTTCAAGTCCTAGTAAAGCCAGATATTTTTACATGGATTTGAATACTAGATCGTGGATACCGGTGTTCTTTGGTGGTTGGGTTTCAATTAACCACACATCTCAGGAATGGTCGAACTGAGAATGTACAAGACTAACACTTCATTTACACTCATACATATCATTCTCATTCATCCTCTGAAGAATTATCTAAACGGTAGTTACCGGAGGCTAAACAGGAAAAAGAAAGAAAGAAAGCTTGATATATAACAGTTCTGGAGAAATAAATTTTTTTGTTAAAAATACAAAATTACTGATAATGCCAGTAAACTAAATGTTTCCGGTTATATATTGATATAAAGTTTAGTCTGTATTTCAATCGTGGCGGATCTTCCCCTTAATTCTTGAAATGGTTTTTGTAAATAATTTCAATGATGGGTGGGATTATGGAAAAGGGAAAATATGCAGAAACAAAGAGGTTAGCAAAGGATAGAACAAGGTGGTGAGCAGCAGCTGTGACAACCTGCTGTAATGGCAGAACACTATGAATGAATGAATGCATACAACTATTATACAGATTGAATAACTTTTTAAATGTATATTATAGAATTTAAATTTAGTTCTGTTATATGTTAAAAACTGAAAAACTTATGTAGAATTTTTGTACATGTGTATCTGTTTGTTTTACTGACTATATTGAGGATGTTTATTGGTTTTTTACATGTTGTATCACATTGCTTAGTACTTTTAAGGAATTCACCTTTGATATTAAGTTTGTACAAACAGTCTAGTTTTTTTATATTCTGAAAGGAACGTGTTATGGAAAAACCATGTATGTTTCTTAAGTAGAATTATTTTTTTTTTTATATTCTTTTTAGGATTCTTTCATAGTATATAAAAAAAAAACTTGTTTTCTTTTGATGTGGTAAAATTGTTTTTTAGTCATTGTAAGTAAAAATGTCAGGATTTACTTACAATGACTTACTACAAATGACTTTTTCATGGATAAAGTAAAATAGTAATAAAATTAATTGAATTGTTTTAAAACATTAGGTGTATTAAATTTTGAATTATTCTGCTATTGTATAAGATAATAAATTTAGTAATTAAAATAAAAATTAAAGTTCTCTCTCTTCATTTCATTTTGTTTTTTTAGTTTCGGGTGCTTTTTCATTTCTATCTAGATCTTGTGGATCTTTTTATATTGACGTTTTTTAATGTTAAGTTTTCCTTTTAATACCATTTTCATTTAATATGCATCTATCTCAAAGAGTTAGTTTTTCTTTTTCAGTTTGTTAGTTTATAATCTCATTTACCCTTGCTAAAACTGTTTCATTTGTTACTTAATACAAGGGCGGTTTGGAAAGTAACCTCCATTTGGCTATAAATAAAAAACATGTATAGATAAAAATATTTTATTATATACAGCTTTTAACTATTTTTCAACATAGTCGCCTCACCAATTTACAAATATCTTCTTCATAAAGTTCAGCCACTGGGTAACTAGCCATCCTTTCACAGCATTTTGAAGTTTCTCATCATAATCAAAGTGCTACGATGCAGGCTATTTCTTCATACGAGTGAAGAGATGAAAATTGCTTGGTGCCATGTCAGTTGTAAGAGAGAAGATCAAAAATGTACCATTGAAATTGATTCAAAAGTTCTTGAGTTCTTCAAGTACTCTGACGATGAGCATTATCATTCAAAAAAACAAGCCGAATGACAGTCTACAGTTTCACAGTAGACTGCTGAAGTAATCGTTGTCCATGTTCATAAATTCGACTAGAAGAACTCCCTTGGCATCCCAAAAAACTGTACCCATAACCTTCCTTGCTGACAAAGTTGGGCAGACTTTCTTTGGCTTGCATGGAAAATTGGTATGGCCCCAGGCCATCAGCTGTTGTTTCATTTCTGCATTCACGTAGGCCAACTAAGTTCATTTAGTTCTATTGATCCCTTTGAGCATTTTTGGAACCCACCGAGCACAGAACTTCTGGCAGCCAATTTATCAGTGACAGTCTCATACAAAACCGTACGAGAAATTTACAGAAATTGTTCGGAATGTTCAGAGGTGGTGAATCTTAGATTTTCATGCTCTTTTTTGTCGATTTCACTGACAAGATCATCACTCACAAAAGAAGGCCTACCACTCTTCTGTTTTTCATGGATATTTGTCCTTCCATTTTTAAAAAAATCAGACCCACTACCATACTACACCGTCACTCATATTGTTTGGGCCATACACAGTACACAACTTATGATGGATGTCTGCTGCCAAAACATTTTGTGCTTAAAGAAATCTTATGGGAGTACACAGCTCACTGACGCAGTTTGAAAGGTAGGTGAGGGATTCAGAGAGTATGCTGATGTGTCAATGGTGGTGCCACTAACACTACTACTTGCGCTATGCTACAACACAGGTTACTTTTTGAACTGCTCTTGTATTTCTAGGTCACTTATCAATTTTGTAATAAATTTCTTCATTTAATATACTATTCAAACTACCTGTTCTGCTGAACTTGACTTTTTTTTCTGCATAGTTCTATAAATAGTAGTAACGTAATAATTAAATAACCAATGAAATAGTTAGGATTGAATTGATTTTTAGTAGAATATTGATGTATCAGTAGTAAGGACAACTGTGCAACTCATCTTAACATCTAGAAATCATATAAATTTTCAAATTTCTTTCTTATTCCTGATACCCAAGGAAATAGTTAAAATACTGTAACTATAAAGGATATAAGTAAAAGAAAACAAAAAATAGAGCTTAAATTGATGTAACAATTGTTTTTAGTTGATCATAAATATGGACCTTCTCAATTCAACTTATACATATTTCTTTTCTTTTTTATAAGTTCAGGACTTGTTCTTCATAAAATGGGTTAATTTCAATCATTAATTTTTTGTTTTGTGTAGAAGGTTCTTCAGGTGATTCCATTATAAGTGTTTACTATGTAACTTAAGGACAAGGAATCAGTTTACAACGGATCTAAGGCAGAGCCCATTCATTTAGTTATATGGATTTCTTTAAGCATTTTTAGAACCCACTGAGCACAGAACTTCCGGTAACGTAATTAGTGACAGTGACCTAATTGACAGTCGCATACAAAACCATACGAGAAATTTGTGGGAATTATTCAGAAAGTTCAGAGATGGTGAATTTTTACTTGTTTTCAGGGTGGAGAGAATATCCTTACTTTAAATCCAAAATGGCAGTTTCCAACTTAACCCAGTTTCTATGTAAAGATTTTAAGTAGTTCAAGTATCTTTTTTGGTTTCATTTCACCTAAGCAGCCGTGGTGAGTGTTACAGTCTCATAACTGAAAGGTCTTAGGTTTAAGTTTTCGCTTTTACTTCAATTTTTTTCTTACTATTTATTAATGCAGATGATTTTTTATTGTATAGTATTTATAATAACAACAGTATTTATAAGAATCTGGAAAAAAATTCTATGAATTTAATGTTTGCTTGTTATTTTTTTGAGTATAACAATTATTTTTTAACCTAACAAACAGATTTTGTTTTATAAAACTTCAAAAAATGTAAATATATAAATCTGTTATAATTTTCATCTTGCATGTTACAATCAAAAATATTTATGTTTTGCTCTTTATATTTGTTTTTTATATTGATCAATCTACTGATTGTAACAGTGATACTGAAAATTGAAATAAACTGTTGTTTAAATTTGTTTTTTTGTTTTATAAAATAAAATCTGTTTGTTGTCTATTTATTCCTTCATTCTTTATGTGCATATCTCCATTACATCTTCATAAAGATTTTTAGGTTATTGATTGTAATATTCAAATAAAATAATTAACTAGTGCAGTTTTTACAGATGTTTATAAATATTTTTATAATAAATACTATATAATAAAAAGTCTGTGTTAAATGTATGAGGCTCGGCTGATAAATTTTGCACACAGGTGTGCTACATGGAAACAACAGGTACTATCGAGTTGGGCATGATAGCTAAAATCCCCCTCTACAAACCTGCGATAATGCATTGAAATCCGTTTACTGGTTTGTTTTCAGTAGTTGTTAAAATGGAGTCAAGTACGGCTAATATGTCAACACGGTTAAAACAGCGTGCAGTGATAAAATTTTTAAGAGCAGAAAATGTAAATCCTACAAATATGTTTCATCGTTTAAAAACTGTTTACAGTAGTGAAACTGTTGATAGGTGTGAATAGGTGAGTGTTGAAATTTCACAAATGTGAAGCTGGTAAATCAACAATTGAGAACACACCTCACAGCGGACGACCAGTTTCTGTGACTGACCAGAAACATTGAAAGGAGGTGAACGATTTGTTTCAAAGTTACTGGCGAATCACTCAGCAATGCATCGCTATTCAGTTAGGCATATCTAAAGAATGAGTTGGCCATTTTATCAAGTAACTGGGTTACCTTAAAATTTGTGCACAGTGGTTACCACACAAACTCTCTGATGGCACTCTGCAAGTTTGAGTCTATTCTGCCCACCATACTCACTGGATTTGGCTCCATGCGACTTCCACTTCTTTCCTCTTCTCAAAAGTAATTCACCACCGATGATGAGCTCAAGGAAGCTGTGGCCACTCTTGGATCCGAGAAAGACTGCAAGAATTTTTCAGTGATGGAATGCAAAAACTTGTCAACCATTGGACAAAATGTATCTATGTAAACTGGGATTATATTGAAAAATAAATATTATATTTTGTAGCTAAGGTATTATACTTCTATTCATTTTTTTATCTCACTCCAGTACCTCTTTTCATTCCCATCCTACGCATATATGTGCAAAATTTATCAGCCGAACCTTGTATACATGCAAGAAAAAAAATAAAAGTTAAAAAACTGACATGAAGACTTGAACCCGAGATCTTTTCATTATGAAACTGAAATGCTCCCTATTTGACTTCTACCGCTGAAGTGGTTGTTTATATACAAATAAGCCACTTGAATCACTTTTTAACTCATTTTTTTTTAAATAGGGTTTCCTCAGAAATGAGGCCAATTTTGATTTAAAGTAGGGATCTCCTCTCCTATCACCTTACAAAGGGGCATCAGTAAACTATATTGTAAGCTACCAATAGACCTACCAATATATGTACCTACCAATCGATTATTTTTTAAGTGCAGATCTATATTACAGAAATGAAATATTTTTAAATAAAACATTTTTTACTTAGACAATTTGTTGATATTTATTAATTTATTGCAGTAACAGAAAACTGATATCAAATAATAGCTAGGAGCAATAATGACAATTCTATGAATTCTTGACCAGGATTTGAATCCAAAACTTCTTACATGAAAGGCAAGGATACTTTCCATTCCATCACTGAGATCATTATGTTAATTTGGCCTCATCATTAGTTATTGGTACGTTCTTATAACTTGTATTCCCTAAGCTCATTCTAATGTTCAAATTATTTTCATAAGAAAATTCAATAAAATTTGGTGAAATACTAGATAAAAAAAGTATCTTATCTTACCTATCTTATATTACAAAGCCTATTCTAGTAGGAGTCTATTTTTGTTGTTTTTCTGTCTTCTTTAAGAATCAAGACATTGATTTTTCACCTTTTGTCTTTTAAGAAGAGCGGATAACTTTTTCAAAGAAGCATCATTGTTTGTAGACTTTGTATATTTTAAATAAAACTAAAACATACACAATAAACTTTTTAAAAAGCTGATGATAACTTTTAACAAAAACTAAAAATACCTACGCTTAATTAAATTTTTTTTTTTTAATTGCCACAAAATTAAAGGCAGTAAATAGAAATATGTAAATAAGTTTTTTATTTATTCTGATGGGTACATAATATATTATATAGATAACATCAGAATTAGGTTGATATGCTACTCCACAGATGAAAAAAGGAACTACCTCAAAGCATTTGCCTGGGTAGATCAAGGGTAACCATGGTAAAACCTTGATTTGAAGGGTACTAACAACTGTTACAAAGGTATCTAGCACGAGAGATTATCGATTCCTTTTTCCCAATAAACATTAACTCATCAGTCAGTAATTATCTAGGTTGTTTTGTCCTGAAAATATCTTTGTTCAATCAGGCACCCTATTCTATAGATTTATTTTACTGTGAATATATTCTATTCAAAATTAAAGTTATTATTGAAATTAAATATCTTATGTTTTATTTAGTGATTTTGAAATATCCAATGGAAATTCACATTAAGGCTTAAGGCTTTATCAGATAAATGAGTTACATAGGTAGTTTGATCATTGATATGTAATACCAGTGATTGATGCTTGTTGGGGATAGTATTTTGAATAAAATGGAGATAATTGATTGTTTTATTTTTTCCAAGACTTGTCTCATTATTTAATTGCCAGACCATATGTTGCTGCTCTTCTTCAAATGAGAGACTTATCCATGAAATATGAGAGTTTAATCTGAGGAGCGGTTAAAAAATTTTAAATTCTCAAAATTTATTTCTGCCTTGTTGATTTTGTATGAGTTAGATGGTAGTTAATACATTAATATTACCATATCATTATACTCTATGATACGTTTTACTGAAAAAGATTGATTACAAATTAATGACAGTTTTGTTATTATTATTATTACATTATTTTTCTAATATTATAGTAATTAGTATGTAATTTAAAGTTAGAAAAATAAATTATGGTTTGGTTATTAAAAATAAATAAAAAAAACTACGTATTTTATGGCTAATTATTTTCTATATTTTATTTTTTCTATTTATTTCTTTTACTTTGTTTTTCTAAATTCCATCATACTTCATCCTGTTGGGTTTGTTTTTTTTTATACACCTCCTGCTCATCTGTTGTACATCATAAAACTTATTAGTCCATCTTATTTCTTAACCTCTTCTTTTTTTTTAACTCCTCTCCTCCGTCCTTGTCTTTGTCTATTCATAGATTGCTTGGTGGAATTGCTTGCTTATACAGACATAAAACTTTTTTAAACATACACTTTCTCATCGAAACCTACCCTCCCACTTTAGCTTCTGGAGGCTGCAATCAACTTATAATTATTATATAAATCTAGAAACATATGCATGTATGTATGTATAAGTCTATGCATATAATCAGTAATAAAATTTACTTTAATTAAAACATTAAATTGTTGTATAAAAACACGGTTCTGTTGTAATTTTCTTTGCATTTCAAGGCTGTTTTGTAATTAAGAACTTAATAAAGTTTATTTCTTTATTTTGTTAATAAAATAAATGTTTTTATTTGTTTGTTAGTTATACTGTATTTTACTAACTAATGTAAGTTGATTGACTGAATGCAAACCTTTGTGATATAAACATTTTTTTATTTATATTTAATAAAGTTTTAGGGTTTTTCATTAGATTTGATGATTTGAATCGCTATCATAAAATATTTCTTTTGTTATGTCTATAAAAGTTAATCGTTAACGTGAAGGCAGATTAAAGGTTTTCTGTCTGGATTGGTTCAATGCGGTTTTGTAGCAGTTTCTTTTTATATATAATAAACTTAGAGGTATTAGTATATCTGTGAACTGAGTGCACATTGAACAAATCTAAAAGTAATATCTAGCTTTAATATCTTTAATATCTAGCTTTTAGCTTATCTAAAAGTAATTTAGAAGTTCCTCAAGTAGATTTTATGATAATCATATAATTAAAAATATTGGTAATCTGGATTTTGGTTAATCTAGACTGCAGAAGGAAATAAACATTTTGCAATAAAGTATTTAGACCTTATAGTTTTCTAAGTAAAAAAATTAATTACTACTTTTAAAAAATATATCTCAAATTATGTTAATGACATGGTACTATTGATTGATAGACGTCTGTGCTACTGATTCCTATCTTTCTTTGTTTTTATTATTAATTTATTTTGTGCTGAGTTCTTTTTGAGAGAATTTCCAGATGATTTAAACACCGTTCTGTTAAATTTTGTGTACTGTAATAGTTTATCAATACTAGCCCTATAAAAATCTAGCCTATTTATCTATTGAATATATTGAATATATTTATTTATCTATTGAATATATTTATCTGTTGAATATATTTATAATGAACAAAAATCTAATTATGCTCTCGCATAGGAATTGTAATACACTTTCAAGTATAGAAAACATGCAAATACTTGATAGCAATAAAAATAAATTTAAATTGCTTACTCCCAAGAAATTATGCTAAATAAAAAACAGAAAAGAAAATACTAGTAAAAACTGTATTTTCTAAAAGATTGGACCCACAATTTCTCACACCAACCCAGACTCCAATTTTTGTTTTGTGTAAAGATTTTTCTCGTAATTCATGACAGTTAATTGTTGACCACAGTTGTGTATTTTTTAAATTAATTTACCCTTCCAGATGAAACCGTGCTTCATCTGTTAAAAATATAATGTCAAAGATACCTATGGAATTTTGATCAATAAAATGTTTAAAATGTTGACAATAATTTAGTCTTTTGGCATAATCTGTAAGTTTCAGTTCTTAAACACACATTTCTTTATGGGGGAATAGTTTCAGTTCTTTTCTTTAAGATTTATGTGCGGTAGCAAGTCCGATATCTTACTGCTGTGCTAACTTACGTGTTGACTTTGAGGAACTTTTAGCCACAGCATTTGAAATATCAAGCAGCTTCTGTTCATTTAATTTAGGTGATTTTCCAGTTTGGGCCAGCATCTACAACATAGCCTATTGCCTGGAATCTTTTGATGAGAGTTGAACTGCATTGTAGAAAGAAATGGGAGTGTTTGGAAACTTTTCCGAAAACTTGTGCTTCACTAAATCAGTTAAAGATCATGTCTTCCAAAAGAAGCATTATATTTTTCATAACTATTGATTAAGATAAACAAAACGAAGCATGTTCAATCACAACTTAACAACTGATGTATTGGTTTATTGCTGAGAAACACAGAGCACCAACCTAAGCCCCACTCCCTGGTCTGAAGGATTGGAACGCAGCAAACAATACCATCCATAAATAAAACAAAATAAACATAATCACCTTTAAATAAATAATTATCCGCTCGATAAAAGAAAGATTAAGCAGCAAGGGGCTTTTTTCCAGGTTCTGCAATTTGTAGGGTGATTAGAATTCTCCTGCTGTCCTTGAATTCCATTCCTAACACCAAAAGACAGAATGCATCATTTAATTCTAAAGTGTACTCAGCAACTTTACAAATGCTCTGTATATATTCAAATTATGGTATTGAAATTAATAATTTCATTAACTTCTAAAGTTTTAATTGCAGGAAGTTAATTTATTTTGTATTAATGATCTGAGATGTTAAACATATTTTTCCATTATTTTAAATTTAATTTTCACAAAACATTCTGTTAAGGCAACAATCTTTGTGAATTACTAATCCTTTTTTTCCAAATGTGTTTTTTGCATCAATTAGTGAGCAATAAGCAATCTTCCCATGGTCCAGTGAGGTGAGAATGAGATGTAGTTTTGTATTCCTTGGGAACATCTGACCATTCCTGAGGTGTGTGGTTAATTGAATCTAACCATCAGAGTACAACCCACTGGGTTGGTCTAGTGGTGAATGCGTCTTCTCAAATCAGCTGATTTGGAAGTCGAGACTTCCAGTGTTCAAGTCCTAGTAAAGGCAGGTAGTTTTATATGGATTTGAATACTAAATCATGGATACTGGTGTTCTTTGGTGTTGGGTTTCAATTATCTTGGGAATGGTTGAACTGAGACTGTACAAGACTACACTTCATTTACACTTATACATATCATCCTCTGAAGTAATATCTGAACACCTAATTCCTGGAGGTTAAACAGGAAAAAGAAAGAACCATCAGGGTACACCAGAATCCGCTGTCTGATATTCAAATCCGTATACAAGCAACTAACTTTCAGTGTTATTTGAATCTCAGAACCTTTGACTTTGAAAAGCTACAGTTAAACAACTGATTTGTGACAAGTTAACCACTAGACTAACCCATTGGGCTAAGTACCAAATGTGGAAGAAAATACAAAGTATTAAGGAAAAAAATTTATTTTAAAATTGAAACTAAAATTAATGTAATTAGTGTTAAGTATATAATTTCTATGTTTTAGAAACATGCAGAAAGTTTGCCGTTGTACTTTGGTGGTTTTTTGAGTTCATCAGTTTTATCCTCCCCCTGCAGCCAGATCCGAAACCAAGCATGAACACGTCTCCAGGGGGTGCTATCGCCTCAAACTGCCTAGTTGAGAACTGACGTTTCTCCCAGACAGCCGGGACTCGGTCTTTAAATAGTCGCCATGCCTTTAATGAGGGGACCTCATGAGATTCTCTCACTGCGACTTCGGTCTTGATGCTACGCCTCAAATGAGGAATTCCAAAGGGATCCTCCACTGGGACAACGGTACTTTGGTGGTTGGGGTTCAATTAACCCCACGTCTAAGGAATTATCGGCCAGAATCTGTAAAAGATTACATACACTTCATTTACATGTCAAATATCATCCTTACCTCATTGGTCCGTGGGGAGGGGAGATTGCTTATTGTTCACTAACTGAATTTTTTTTTGTTGATTGCAACGTACACATTAGGAAAATAAAAAAGTAAAACTAGGTGTTCATTTGGATTGTTAAACAATTAACATGGAAGAAGAAATATAAATAAAATAATAAGTAAATAAATTAAATAAAGAAAAGGAATAATAATATAAATTATTTATTAATAAATAAGTAGTAGTTATAAATTACGTTAAACGAGTAACTTTTTAATTATCAGATATGAACATTCTAAAATTAGAGTTAAAGTAAAAGGTGTGGCAACAAAGTTGCAATAGCTTCCTGTATTGGTTATTTACTGCGAAAAAATAAATTATACAAGAAAACAGTTACTCAAGATTTCATTTTTTGGAGTGGGGATAATTTATGATGAATTTTGTTGTGAAATTATTATTTTTTGTATAAATAAACCAAGGCTTCAGAAATTAAAAAAAAAATGAGTAATTTTATTCTGCTCCTTCGCCTTTAAAATCATCTTCCAAGAAGATTTTTTGATTTTACTTACTTTACTTTGTTAAGTGGAAACAATTTTAAAAAATTCCACTAAAAAATGTTCAGCCAATAAAAATTTACTCAAAATTTATTTTTTTTGTGTTGTTGAGGGGAATTATGATGAAATTTTATTGTAATACAGGATGATTCAAAGAAACGGGAAATTTTGAAAGTTGTGTTGGTAGCTGTGGGCGATTGGTACCACTTGATAAGTGGCACTAATCGTCCTCTCTAACCTAACCTGCCATTTAGTTGTCATGGATCCTTGGAGTGGTCGTGACAGTGACAAGTGTGGAGGGAGCGCGTAGAGAATTTCACCATCATTTTAATCTGGGACGACACGACCGTGTTCCATCAGCACACGCAATTAAAACATGGATATCTAATTTTGAGGAAACTGGTTCGGCAATGAAAAAGAAACCTCCAGGCCGTGAGCGAACCGTCCGTACACTACAGAATGTTCAAGCTTTACAAGATGCTGTCACACGAAGTCCACATCGGTCATCAGCATCTCTTGTCTCTCAGCATCTTTACAATTGCAAGTACAAGTGTTCGAAGAATGCTAGTGAAGGACTTGCAATACCATCCACACAAGTTGCAGATCGTCCAGGAACTGAAACCAAACGATGCAGTTGTGCGAGCACAATTCTGTAATGTAATGTTTCAGAAGATAAATGATAACGAAGAGTTTGTTCACGAACTGTGGATATCAGACGAAGCGCATTTCCACCTCAGTGGATTTGTTAACAAGCAAAATTTCAGATACTGAGCACAAGAAATTCCTACGCAGCTACACCAGGGTCCGTTGCACAGCCAGAAAGTGACCGTGTGGTTTGCTATGTCATCTTACTGTGTTATAGGCCCTTATATTTTTGAGGATGACAACGGTCTTGCGATTACAGTGAACAATAAACAATAAAAAATGAGCTAACAAAATACAATACAGGAGCTTAAAATACTAACCATATGTTGAAATATGAAAAATCCTTTAATTAAAATTGAAAAGTTTTTTTAAAATGGTGGGTGATAGAAAGATTCTGAATTCATATTCCTTTTCAGCATCAAAATCAGATTAAAATAATGTATTGCATGTTAGGAAACAAAAATTATGTTTATCAATGATGTGTATAATTAATAAACACCACCATTCAACTCTTAAAAATAACAAGCTTTAAATAGATTTAATTTTAAATAGCTTTTCAAAGTAATATTATAACTTATGATGAATCTATGAATTGAAAAAGCTTATGATATAATGATTGATAAATTTATAGTAAATTATTTTGGTGTTCATAAATGGTTTTTATTAATCAATAATTATAATACACTATTTATTCAGCAGCGAGGCCTGCTGAAATTAGGTGTATCTTTCTTGGACAAATTTGTGCAAACTTTGTTCACAAATTCCTCTGAAACGGGAGTTTACTATTCCAAGTATTGCACAATTCAATTCTGGTATTACTAGTTACATTGATTACAGAGCTATATTGACTTTTATGAAATAATCGATTTATTAAATTACTTTCCAAATACATAAATTAAAAAAAAATTATTTGGTTTTTTTTGTGGTCATTAGTTTAGTAATGATTTAAAAACATATGTTCAAGTTAATGTCATAATGTTATCAACAACTGATTTGAAGTTTGGATCCTTCTTATTGCTCAAAAAATTTGATTACTATGTCTTTAAAGGCTTTCCAGGTTTCTTTTTCTGCAACTTACATTTGTTCCTCAAAATTACCATCTTTGAGAAGTTTTCTTATATCATGACCAGTAAAGACATCCTCTTTTAATGTGGTGATTGATAAGACTGGAAATTTGTCACAGATGTATTTAAAACATTTACCTTCTTTTGGTAAGGCTTTGACAAAATCGCTTGATCATGTCTAACTTGATATGCAGAGGAAGAAAGAAAACATTATTTGGATGTTTGAGAGCTTTTTGGAGCACATTTTTGGTTTCAGGTTCTAATAACGCTCTTTTTGGCCAATCTTTCCTTATCCAATGGTTTTCTCTGTCTCTGCTATCACATTCACACAAAAGACAAGAAAAATTTGTGTATCCTCCTTGCTGTCACAGGAGCAATGATATTATTTTGAGATCACTGCATCTAATCCACTTATGATTGACATTTAATTTTATCGACAACAAATTCAAAATTGTCGTAACCCTCTTTTAAATGGACAGAATGTCTGACAGGTATTCATGGTTACACATTCCCATTGTGAAGAAGGACAACTTTGAGGTTTCTTTTGGATGAACTTATGAAGTCTTCAATTGGTACTTTCATATGGAATGTTAAATCAGTCAAAAGTCCATGTACATCAGTACAGAAGACTAATTCTCCTTCTTCCAAAAAATATGGAACAAAATCCTTTTCTCTGTACCTGAACCATGAAAATGAGGTGCCAGCTGCTAGCAGGTTCCTCTCTTTAAGCCTTAAACCAAGCGATGTTTAATTTTCTTTGGTCAGATGTAAGTCTCAAACCAAATCATTTAGTTCAGACTGTGAATAAAGCTCTAGTCCACAGCTACCTCAGGGTTCGTACTCCTTGATGTTACCTTTATTTAAATCACTTCTGGAATCCGCCTATTTCAGGTAAATATTCTGGTGGAGTTTGCACTAGTATATCTGGATTATGCACTAGGAACTGAGCATAAAGCAGATGGCATATTTGGATAGTGATTCTTCTTTTACTTTTCAAATTGTAACTATGAACACCAGTTGAACAATCGCACCATGCATTGGGTGGATTTCATGGCTCTCGCCACACCATTGGAACTCCAAATCTGAACACTTCTTGTTCACCATCTAAATCCTTCAACAAATGTGTAGCAAAAGTAGTGGGTGCCCACGTTTTGTCTTGATCTCCTATTTTCACTCCGAAATATGTGAGGTACACTTGTCCATTGAAACTTGTTATAATATATTTTTTTTGCCTTTCCACCACAAATGTAAAAAAAAGAATCTGCAGATTTTTTGCGAACCTTTTGAAGCCATTCTGAAAACAGAAATTTTGATTTATGGCCTAAAAATATATTTTCCACTGACAAAAACGCATCTGATCACAGAGGACAGAAAAAACTCAATTTACCAGAAGACTTTTTATTTTTTTTATTTATTTTTTTTTTTTTTTAGGAGATGATGGTTGAAAAGGCACTGCTAGTAGTAGCACGGTGCATGAGTGGTGCAGAAAGCTGCTGGTAAACATCATATATCTTGTTAAGTCTTGTCACAAGCTGTTGACTTCATGCATTCACTGAGCAAGGGAGATCCAACTCTCCACCGTCATTTTCAACCCAACCCACCCACCACCCATCTCATCAGACTACTCAGCTGTTTAGCTATAAGTATGCATAGTGTAAGTAAAAAAGTGAATATATTATATTAATTTATTATAAAAAAATGTTTCATATCTATTTTATAGTATTACATATTTGCAATTTTTCAACTTTTTACAGCTTTTGAAATTCACAATTCGCAAAAAATCCTGATGTGATGGAAAAAAGTGAAGGTTTTTTCAGATTCAGCGCTAAAAAATAAGTAGGAATCGACTATTAAAGTTAAAAAACATTCCACAACCCAAATTTTGCAGGCTTGTGTTATTTAATGTTACTAATATAATTTGAAAATTATAATAAAAATTACATACATGAATCCAATTTGAAAATCTTATATATTTGTGATGTCTATAAATTTATGTATATTTTTCAAAAGTTTATCTTAAGTTGATCATTTCAATTCAAATTGAATACATAAATATCAAATGAATTAAAATCACTGGCACAGCCTGTTTATGGCATTAGACAACCCTAGTAGATAAATAAATAAAAACAAAATTAACAGGTAGTATATATAATGATATAAATTATAATTCTTTATTTTTTTTACAGCAATAATACAAACATACCTTTTACATTAATTTGAGTAATTACATAACATTAATTAAATGATAATTTTATAATAATGTCTTTTTTCGTACTTACAGCTTAGAATTCTTATCACCTAAAATTATTTATCTTACACATTAAAATATTTATGTAATAAGAAGAAAATATACTATTTGCAATCTGATATTTTGATACAAAGTAATATCATTTCAATAAACACTTCGGTTTTACATCTGCATTCTGTTATAATTTTTTATTTTATTTTAAAGAGCACCAAATTCAATATAAAAAAATATATCTAATGGATATTTTAATGTTGTTTCAGAAGCATTATTTCTTATTTTTGAAATACAGTATGAGAAAAGGTTCTCTTTCTTTAAATTTGAAGTAAGTTGAAAAATTGTAATAACTTATGTTATTTTCTTTGTTATTCATTATGTAGGCATATTTTCATATTTTTGCATATTTTCATATTAATGCTTCTTCAAATTGTAATAATTTTTAAATGGACGACAAGGTATTTTCAGCCTTATATGGCAGATTGAGATATATTCTCTGTTTAATTGAATAATACACAAGTAATATTGATGATTACCTAATCATAAAAAAATTTAAATATGGAGAACACAAAAGGTCCTTAGTTTGATAGTGGTAGTCTTCAAAAACCTTAAAAACTGGCATAGCTTTACTTTTATTTGTTAGCAGTCATTTGTGATACAATTGTTGTCATGGACAACAACAGCAGGTAATTTCATGTATAAAATGGTTTAAGCATAAACCATTAATATTATTAAGTTATGTAAATCAATGATTGTTACTCATGTAAAGGTGTAAAGTACATAAATAAATCACATTTTAATGTTTCTGATTTCAGCCAGATGAGGTTTTTGAAGTACTACCAATTTTATTAGGAAGTTACATATTTTATGCTGTTTTATGATTACACAGTACCATATATTATTATTCTTTTTTTTGGATTTGTTTTATATTTGCTGAAATATATCAACAGCTACTGTGTATTTATGTGGAAAATACGAGTATCAACATTGCTAAGGTGATTCTGATTCTGATGTTTATTAGTTTACATTATTGATTACTAGTGACATATTTAAATATGAATTTTTTTTCCTAATGGTATTCTTTATTGTAAAAATATTTTTTTTTTAAATTTTATATAGCACATTATATTTAATGCTTCTATAGCCATCTGAAATTTAATTATTTTCATATGAATTAATAGTTTTTAAAATTAAATCTGATATTCCTGTTTTGTATATGAGTGAGTATGTAGTGTATTTTTGAAGAATATTTTATGTACTTTTCTAATAAGTACCAAATTTTTTTTAGAACAGAAAAATTCTCATTTTCAGATATTTATATCATGTTTATAATCAAACCTAACTTATTCAATAAATGTGCCAGCATTTTAAAATGTTTCTGTGTAATATAAATGTGAAAGAAAATAAATTGTTTACTGTAATTTTAATTTCTTTTTATTTTACACAGAATTCACTAAATCAATGATTGTTACTCATGTAAAGGTGTAAAGTACATAAATAAATCACATTTTAATGTTTCTGATTTCAGCCAGATGAGGTTTTTGAAGTACTACCAATTTTATTAGGAAGTTACATATTTTATGCTGTTTTATGATTACACAGTACCGTATATTATTATTCTTTTTTTTGGATTTGTTTTATATTTGCTGAAATATATCAACAGCTACTGTGTATTTATGTGGAAAATACGAGTATCAACATTGCTAAGGTGATTCTGATTCTGATGTTTATTAGTTTACATTATTGATTACTAGTGACATATTTAAATATGAATTTTTTTTCCTAATGGTATTCTTTATTGTAAAAATATTTTTTTTTTAAATTTTATATAGCACATTATATTTAATGCTTCTATAGCCATCTGAAATTTAATTATTTTCATATGAATTAATAGTTTTTAAAATTAAATCTAATATTCCTGTTTTGTATATGAGTGAGTATGTAGTGTGTATTTTTGAAGAATATTTTATGTACTTTTCTAATAAGTACCAAATTTTTTTTAGAACAGAAAAATTCTCATTTTCATATATTTATATCATGTTTATAATCAAACCTAACTTATTCAATAAATGTGCCAGCATTTTAAAATGTTTCTGTGTAATATAAATGTGAAAGAAAATAAATTGTTTACTGTAATTTTAATTTCTTTTTATTTTACACAGAATTCACGTACTTGCCAAACATTATACTCCATATAAAATTAAAAATATGAGATATCAGATAAATTTTACCCTGGTACTTCTTAGTAATTAAAGTTTTGTTAGAGAAAGTGTAACATATTTACTTTGCTATTAAATAAGAAACTACTTAACATAATATTTTCAATAAAACTCTTTGTTCTCTGTACAAGACAGTATTCTACCTAGAAAAAAGAAGTGTTAGCAAGTATAAAAGTAAAAAAGCATGTTATTAATAAATAAAAAGTTACAAAAATAAATAATAAAATAGAATTATATGTTTACTTTTCTTTTATTATGATTGAATATTTAAAATATTGTGTTAATTTTTTTTTTTAGTCACAGAATAAAACTTCAGTTTCTGAGTAATTTAAAAAAAAATTGAATGTTTTATATTGTTTTCTTTTTTTTTGTGACAAGAATTTGTAATTATGTAAGGTAGATGGGTTCTAGATCTCAAACTTTAAATTGTATGTAAGTTGAGATTTTTTAATAAAAATTTGTATACATCAAAATAAGTTAAAATTAAATATCTAGATAAATAAGTTATACAGTTTTTTAAAATATAAAAATAGTACTGTAATATGAAAACAATAATGTTTAGAAAAGAATCTTTTTCTTAGTTCCTGATGTCTTTCAGTTCATGTGATATCCATTCTCATATATACTAGGGTTGGCAAGAAAGTAAAATCAGTTTTCACAAATAGTTAACTTTACGTTTGTTTTGAATGACTTCTGTCAATGTTATGATTTTTCTCTTTTGGCATTTTATAGCTGACAATTTTAGCTTAATTTAGAAGCAAATTGAGTGTAATTATGTTTAAACATTTGTTTAAACTAAACAAAATGTTTAGTTTATGGTCAATTATAGTATGGAGTGCAAAAATGGACATTTTAAATTTATTTTACTTTTTAAAGTAATCCATAAAGACTCACAAAGAGATATGTGAAGTTTATTGTGTTGAAAGCCTAACAGAACACACGTGTCAGAATTAGTTTAAAAAACTTCATTCTGGAGATTTTTCATTTAAAGATTCACTTTAAGATGATCAAATCTGGTCGATCTACAGAAGTCGATGAAGGCTAAATTAAGCCATATTTGAATCAGATTGTCATGTAACTGTGCAAGAGATTGCAGAGAGGTTAAATGTATCATACAAACTGAAAGTCACATCAAATGTCTTGGACTTAATAAGAATATCAATATTCGGGTTTCATACGAATTAAAAGAGATTCATTTAACACAGTGAAAAATCAATGAACAAATCCAATGAAGTCGACCCCTTTTTTCTAATTAATTATGACCAGTGATAAAAATGGATCATCTACAATAACATAAATCAAAAACAATCATTGTCCAAGTATGATGAACTAGTTCAAGCCAAATCAAAAACCGAATTTCATTAAAAAATCATCATATCGATTCCTGGGATTACAAAGGTGTTGTGTATTTTGACTGCTTCCAAGGAACCAAACAATAATTTGAGATATTTACTGTCAAAAACTAATGAAACTAATGAAAGAAGCAATCAAAGAAAAATGGTTCTGAAAGTTTTAAAGAAAAATCAGTGCAAAGCCTCAAACAGCTTTGACAACTCAAAGAAAGTTAGTGGAGCTTGGTCAGGAAGTAATGTCTTATCCCTCGTATAGCCCTGATCTTGGACTATCAGATTACAATTTTTATTTTGAAGTTTGCAAATTTCTTTGAATGGTACAATTTTCACTAATAATGATGACCCTTAATTTCACTCGATTCAGTTTTTTGCTTATATGGACCAGAAATTTTAAGAGACAGAATCATGAAGTTGAAAGAAAGATAACAAAAGGTTATTAGGCAAAATAGAAAATATATAATTGATAAAAGTTCATTCATTCTTTGTTTAAAAAAAATTGAGTTTTATTTTGCACTACAAAACCGAAATTACTTCTTGCCAACCCAATATAAATTTTTTATGCGTTGCTCTAAGAATTTATATAAAAAAATTAGTGGTTTCAAAATCGTTGGATTAAGATTTAAAATTTTTTCAGGGTTAGTCGCGTATTCATTAGCCTTTTTTATAGCATTATTTAGATTTTTTTTTGTTACTTAAAACTATCAGGCTATTTTTCTATGTTCATTATATTTCTGCATTTATTTATCTCCTTTTAGTTCCTTTCTATTTCTTTTATTTAATTTAATTTTTTTTGTCATGTGTTCTTTCCTTTCCAAAAGGGTTTATTTGCTTTTCATTGCTCATTTTTTCTTCTTTACTTTTGAGGTTTTACCACTCCACCTTTATATGTTATCCTTTAATTGCAGTATCTTTCTTAATATTACTTTTTTTTGTTTTAAAGTACTCAGTAATTCTGTTTTTATCTTTTGATTTTCTTAACTAGTATTGAATTTCTTCATTAGTGTCTATTGTCATGAAAAGCTATACTTTCTCAGTATTCTTTTGTAATCTTTATTTAAAAAAAAACAAACTAAGCTTGTTACAAACAGTTGTATATGTTTCTAATTTTATAGGCCTGAGAAAATCATTTATATATATATATTCTTTTATATTAAGAAAATAAAAAAGCTATCAAGTCTTGAAAGGATATTTTAAATGGTAATTTAACATAAAATTTGTAATTTCTATTTTTAGTATTTATGATTTTCAAATGAAGTCAATGATTGTAGGTTAAATAACAGAAAAAAATCATAACATTATCTTAAGAAACAATAATGAAAGAACAGTTTCATTGCAAAAAGTAACTGTTTGAGAATTAAAATCCCCAGTAGCAATACTGTTGATGAGAAATGGATTCAATTCATCAATATTGAAGAGACAAAGTCTTTAAATTAACAAACAGTGCAGCAATGGTATGAGGGACATTTTAAAGAATGACTTTCTTGTGACTGTCATAAGGTAATCAAAGACCAGTGATGTGATGAATAAATCATTAGATCGTCAAAAATAATTGAAAATATATTAAATCAAAAGGATATCTTATGAGAGTCAAACAATCGAATGAGTAGTTTATTTGAGTGTATGTTATTTAAGGTATTCTACTATAAAATAGATAAGAATATCCATGTAAATTTGTGAGATAATGGCAAATGATTTAAATAATTTTATAAATAATTTAATGCAGGTTAACAGAGTAAATACTTGTTTATTAACCTCTATTGCAACCGACTTGATATTTTTATTTTTCTTTGGTCTATTTCAATTTTTTTTATTTCTTTTGTTTTTTCATTATATTATCATTTTTTTTATTGTGCTTGGAACGTGTACTTTATGCTTCTTCATAAGTGATTGTTATTTTGAAGTTGTATTATTATGTTATGTAATCAGCTTAGATACAAATAAAATTGTGTACACTCTTGAGAATTCTATCTTATAGAAAAACAACAGTATTCAACTGAACCCATTAAGACCAATCTTTGTTTTGTACAAAATATTATTATTGTTATTAAAAGTATTAAGATGTCCATTATTGCTGTTATGTTTGATTATATGACCTTTTCAAACTAAATCTAATTTATTTTAGCAATTTAATATTCTTTTAGATTAATAAAATAATATGATTTACATAAATAAATTATATTTTATAAAAAAAATTTTTTTTAAATTATTTACCCTCTCTGGAAAAAACATTTCATCCACCTATCTTCTTCAGTTTCTAATTCTATAAAGTTAAAGTCTTCATCTAAAACAGGTTAAATGATTTTTAATTAAACACTTTATTTTAAAAAATTATGTGTTTATAATTAATGTCATAAATTAAAATATAACTGTAAGAATTAATATTACATTTAACAGAAAAAAAATTATTAAAATCTGTTTTAATATGTTATTTTTAAATATCTTATTAGCATAAAATATTATAATATGCATGTTTATATTAGCAATTCAACAACAGTCACTCTGTTTTCATTATTTATGTAATACGATTTTTAATCATATGATAGGCTTGAGTGGTTGATTCTCTATTATGATTTATTGTATAATACCTCTAATCATAAAATCACGCCATAAGTTCAACTCTACTTATATCATTTAATAATTATTGACTAAAACTTACAAAACTTCCCAACCAATTCTGTTTGAAGACTAAATAAAGGCTGAAGTGAGATTTCACTGGATAATGCATTCATTTATCTATCATTTATTTTAACCATTATTTATTTTTTTTTTTGTTATTTTCATCATGTGAATACATTAATGGATTTTTTTTAAGTGTATATCTGTTAATAAAATGTGCTGCAATGATTTAAGTAACATAAGTTTGTGCAATGCATAAAATAAATAAAAATAGTGATTGTTAGTAACAAAGAAAATTATAGTTAGAATATGAATTTTTAGATGAAATGTATCATGAAATTCTGTTATTTACCCGATACAACAACACAATAATTGCTTAGCTTTGTTTTTCTATTATCATGCAACTTAGAATAAAAATATGTGAAAATATTTTTTTTGTAAAAAGTAATTTAATGAACCAAAATTTAGTAAATTATTAATATTTTAAATATAATATTTATCTTAATTTCAAAATATATGATTAAACTCAAAAAAAAAAAGTGTGAACATTAACAATTAAACATTTATTTAAATTTGAAATCAAGACTTACAGCTTCAAAGAATACCTGATTGTTTAAGACCTTGTGATCAATGGTATTTAAGCAAGTCTTCAACAACTGAAAGCAAATCGTATTATGATGTTTAGCCATAAACTATTATTTCTTTACTCAGAAAACATGCTGGCACAGAAATCTGATGTTGCTGTTTACTTTATAGCAAAATAATATTCAAAAATTGGCACATTTGTACTTTTACAAGATTTAGACGTAATTTATATTTTTTAAAATATATGGTTCAGATGACTTTGGGTTTTCCTGTTCGCAGTACCTTATTTTTTAGTGATGAGTAAGGAATTTTTACATCATTTTTGATGGATGAACAAACATATAATCTACATCCAAGTAGCCCTAAAAGTTGAAGGCAGATTATTACTGGTTAAATTCAAGGATATTCATCCTCATCCTTTGTATTTTAATAATGTTACTGTTTTTGGGCAGTGATCACAAACTGTTAATGTTGAATCAAGTTGAAGCATCATTCAAACCAACTACACAAGGAATATAATACTTTAGAATTAACAGCTGTGTCTATCTCACCATCATTTAACATCAGCAATTATGTTCATTAAAATATCATGCTCTTTATCACTTATACTGCTCAGGCCTAAATGTAAAATCAGCCTCAATCAAAATGTAAATCAGCCTAAATGTAATATAATATAATATTTAAAGTATTTAATTTATCTATTTTGACATTTAATTTGATTATGCAATCTTTAATTTATTTATCTTCCAGTTTTAGATATGTTATTATATCATTATTGTAATATCTATATACTTTTATAAATTACATTTTTGTTTGATAAGTAGGGTTACTGTGTTTTACATAAAATAATACTGGACTTGTTGAATAATCGATTGGGTTTGTAAATTTCTTATAAAATAATGTACAATTTATTTTATTTTAAGTGATTTTACTGTCATGCCATTTTTTATTATTAGTTTTAAATTTTGTGATGCTGTTCTGATCAAGGTTTTCACTTGGTTTCCATTTTACAGGTAAGTTACAAGGCAGTTCCATTTTTTTTATTTCTGGAGTAGTATATGTATCAGTGTGTAACATCAAAGTAATATTTAACTGTTACATACTCGTTGGAGTAACATATTTATTTACCAAAATCTAATATAAAAACTGATCCTAAGCCATAATATTTTATGTGATTTAAACTACTTTTGTTTTAGTTAATTCAATTAATTTCTGAAAATATCATTTATAGCATATAATTTATTTTAAAAAAAGAGATGGAAATAATGAATTTAATGAAAAAAAGTTTAGAATCCAGAATTTTACTGAAATTAATCTTAAACTATGTCAACTTTTGTTTTATGAAAGGATCTAGAAATACTAATATATTAATTAATACTTAAGAGTAATAATGAATTAATCTAAAAATATGATTAATCAGTGTCTATTGAATGCTTATAAAAATGCTGATAATGAAAGTCTCTGATGTACTTATTAAATTAATAGTAACAAAGATTGTATATTTATTTCATTCAAAAGATAAAGCATCCAGTAAACTGCCTTGATCTCTAGTGATAATATATTTATTATGTTAATTTGATTAATTCTAATTCATGTCTTTTTTGTTCAATTTAATAGTTTAATTAATGTAATTCATGTCTAAAGGTTGGTATCATTTATCTAGAGCTGGAAATGTGATTTTCCCTGACTTTTGGGATATATGTCAGATAAGAATGAATCTTAGTAACAAAATGCTCTTCTTTTAAATTCAATTTATGTGTTATCTTAATGTAGTAGGCAAAACTTTCATTGTCTTTAGTAAATTTAGTAATTTTACAATAATTCTTTTTCTGTTCAAATTCTGTGGCCTGAAGGTAATTGTGTATGTTGCAATCTATTCAACTGAACAATAAGAAATCCCTCTCCATGGCCCAATGAGATGAGGCTATATGTATGACAAGAAATAAGGTGTAATTTTGTACAGACTCAGGCTGACCAATCCTGAGATTTGTGGTTAATTGAACCCCAACCACCAAAGCACACTGGTATTTACTAACTAGTATTCAAATCTGTATAAACGCAACTAACTAAGTAGCATTTGAACTTCAGAATCTTTGACACCAAAAATCAGCTGCTAAACAACTGGTTTGCGATGAGTTAACCACTAGACCAGCTTGGTCTAATTGTAAATTAATTAAATGACACAAAATTAATTCTTCCTATGAAATTGAAAATTCTTACATTTACTAGACAAATTTAAGTTTGTAAATTATAAGTAATTTATAATAAATTTAATTTATAATAAAATATTAATTTAGTACATTTACATAAAATTTACACACACATACACATAATTTAACACTATAAAAGTACACAAGTAACACAAATACACTTAACATAAACATAAATTCATCAACATATATTACACTAATAAAATCTGTCTTTTTAGTTTACATTTGTTACTATTTTAATGTTTATATTATAATCTTACATATTATGTACATACCCTTATACACATACATGCATACATGCCAATATTTTACAATAACTTTAAACCTAAAAATATAACAATACAGCAAATGAAATACATATAGTGAAAAGTGAAAAAAGTGAACTCTTCATGTAGTGAAGAATTTTGTCAGAAAATATCTTTATACCTAAAATAAATAAAGTATCTAGAAACTTTAGTAATGTGGAAACACCCAATATTAAACTACTGTTTTGTTTTGCAACTATTTAAAAGAAATAACACTTTTTCCCATTTTGATATAATAACACATTGTCATACAATTATTTCCCAAAATTCATAATCAGAATTCTCTTTAAATTAATTTTATATGAATATTACATCAAAATTTAATTTTTTAGAACATGGGAAATACATAAATTTAAATTTGTTATAAATTACAAAATAACAAAAATAGGTTGTGCTTAAAAATTATTTTAAAAAATTCTGTTTAATGAGAATGATGATTCTTCTTTACCGATATTAATGACTACTATGTGTCTACTTATCAGGCCCCCGATCCAGCTTTTTTGCTGCCCTGGGCAAAAATTATTTTCACCATCCTTTACATATTATTATTTTGAAACATAATTTTTGACAGCGAATTTTTGTAGATATTTTTAAAAAGTAAAAACATTATTTAAAATAAAATATATTTATATAAAAAATAATATCAAAAAATACAACACATATTTAAAATTTTCATTTCAATAAAGTATAACAGATAATATTCATAATTAAAACATGAAAGAAAATAAATTGGTTTTAAAAAATGTATGATTACAAATAATAATAAAAAAATCTTTTAATTGATTTGAATTCTAACACAATTTTCTCCTCACTTTTTCCTACAAAATCTCTTATAAGTTCTTTAAAACAAAACTCATTTTTGTAAATCATCAAAATAAACAATGACGGATTTGTTGTAATTTTCTGAATGTCCTTATTTCAAATTACATTTCCACCCATCGGTCATAAAAATAATAGTTTTTCCTGAAACTACATGCACGCAAAAAAATATATTTGCGAAATTGCACTTGAAAGCATCAATGTTTGTCGACAAAGACAGGTTTAAGCCCTTCAATTCATTTATTACCAATTTCAGGGATTCTATTCAAGCTCTCAGAATGCATGCTGCTCCCAAGTGATTTCATTTAACACATTGAAGGATGGTCTGTCTAACTTCCTAAGCATCTGCAGTATGTTGAAAATGTACAACATGTTCATGTTTTATAGTTTTTTATTTAGCTTGTTTTTTCTCTACTACTATTTTTGCTGTTATCTAAAATCTGCTGCTCTGGGCAAATGCCCAGTTTATCTATTATCTGATCTGGGCCTACTATTGATGTTGGCTGTTCAATGATCAGAATGATCATACAGTTTTAGATTGCAAGTAAACTTCAAACTGTTTTTGAGCATAACCTATTTTTTAAATTTATTTCAATAATTATTTTGCACATTTACTAATTTATATTTAAATTCATCATGCTAATGCTCAAATTTGAGTAAAATACTATTTTAATTTGTATTATTTAAAGAAAGAATTATTACATTTGAAATTTTATGAGTTTTTCTAATTAAATTTTGAAATGCTAATTAAATTTCTTCATTTGAAGTTTAGATGAAGACGCTGAATTTAATGATAAATTGCCAGTCACTTAATGCCATTTAGTAAATAGGGAACAGTTTTCAAGTTCATATCATGTTATTCTGTGTTAAACCACTTTATAAAAATGATGACTCTGCAGTAACTATACATAGAAGGTTATTCTGCAATAGAATCTGTGTGAATTCTATGAATCAATAATCTGTGTCACAATTGGCGAGGACCATCTACCATCCACCTTTCAAGCATTATTTAAAAAAAATAAAATGCCATGTCTTATTTAACAAAAAACTATTGAAACATTCATCTCAAAATAAAATCTTATTTAAAAATCAGTATTTTTAAATTTCTTACTTCATTGATGTACCCTGTACTTTAAATATTACAATACACTTATCTTTGTATACATAAACATTAAAATATTTTACAAAACTTTGACGTATTTTGCTTATACTAATTATATTAAGTATTAGATTAAAAGGCAATAACTTTTTTTTATAATTAATAAATATTTTGTGAAATACATGTAACTTTAAACATTTATTTTTTTTTTAATTTTCATGGTATTGTGGTTTGATATTTTGCATTATACTACTTACTTATTTATTCACAATTGGATAATCAAGAAGCTTCTACTACATTAGTTCTGTTTCATTTAGATAGAAATCAAGAAAAATGAGAATATTTATATGATGATAGTTAAAATTCATCCTTGAGTAAAAAAATTTTTTTTTTACTTTTTCTTTTTTTATTCCTACCAAAATATTTTATTTTTACTTAATGAGATGAATTCTATGTACCAGTCTGTATTTTTTATACACCAGCCTGCAGCTCTATTGAATGCGAAGTTGAGATGAGTAGTATCAATAATTAACAAATGATAAATAACAAATGATTGCTGGGTAGATTATTAACAAAATAGTAGTTTATAAAATTTATTTTTGTGTGAAAATGATAATATGTCCAATCATGAGTAACTAGCTTTGTATGCATGCTTTATCTACACTTACTGAATTCAGGCATGCATAAAAAACCCCCTCATCAAGCCAAAATTTGTGAGAACTGCACTAAAATAACTTTGACATGTACAATTTTCACCAAATTACAATTGACTCCATCTTTTCTCCTTTTGTTCATTCATTCTCAATCATTGATTGAATTATTAAAGTTATGAAAATCATTAAATATAATCTAAAATTCATTATGATCTAAAACTATTATTCATTATGTTTAGTTTTTTTAAATGTGTCTTATATAATTATGGCATGTAAAATTTTTTTTTTAGCATACATTTTTATTAAATATTGGTGGTGAAGAAAAAAAACAGAAAGTGGTGAAGGGTAAAGAACTGAACATTAGTTAGCAGCATATGTTTCTGAGAAGAGAAACGAACTGGTCAAAACTTGTAGTACATTGGAAAATATCTTGCCATTTTATGAAAATATAAAAATGAAGAAAAGAACTGTCTATTAATTTTTGTATTTAATGAATAACAAACCTTTAACACTGACATCCAAAACACCATGTACAAGTATATAAATCAAATAATCATGCTTCAGCAAAACATTTACCCAACATAAAAAGTGAAGAATAAGAAATATGAAAAATAGTTTTAGGGTAAAAACACGATCAATTTATTTGGAGCAATAAAATATTATACAATACAGCAATTTATAAAATTATAAAATAAAACTATGTAATAAGAAATTATTATTTTTTTAATTATCTTAATATAATTAAAAGATAAACCTAAAATATTAATAAGCTTTTTTAATATTATATCTTTTGAAAAGAAATAAATATTAAAATTAATTTCAATGTGTAAAATAATTTTTTGTCTGAAAAACTAAAAGAGAAAGTCCTTTTTATTTCCTCAGAAACATCTACTAAAGTTTTAAAATAAATATCACAAAAATTGCATAATTATTAAGGTGTTATTAAAATTGATACATCAATAATAAGTGACACAACAAATAAGTAAATATTTATATACACATATATGATCATGTTTCTGGCAAAATGGAGTGGAGCTTGAACTAAGACAATGAAAGAAATAATAAAATGGTTTGAAATGATTACCATATAATTATAGCTGACTTTGTAAATCTATTTTATGTTAATTAATTAATTATGTGTTTCTGTCTCAAAAGTCTGATGGCTCAAGTCTTGCTTATTAGTTACTGGGGCTTGTACGTTAACCTTTATTTTTTAAAAACCTAACCATTGAATCTTTCTGAAGTACATTTTTTTAAATCCTTCCCTTTTTTAAGTGGCTAAGAAACTTTTACTGCTGGAAGTGATATTTCAAATATCCCTAGTGATGCAGTGAAATCCATTGCCTTCATCTCCACGATTTTGCAGACCAATTTGAATAAGATTTGTAAAAGAAACAAATATTATGAAAGAAGAATTAGTTATGTAGAAAATAAAATAAGTTCATTGCAATCAACTTACACTAACAAGTTGGAATCACACTAACAAACAAAACATTTTTGGTAAAACATGTCATGATGCTGACAATGGTTGTCAATAAAGTATGCAATGCCGAGATGAAATGCTACATCTGCGGAACATCATTCGAGGATTTTAATAATTCAACAATGACAAAGCAGATAAATGAAGATTTTTTTAAATTTGGCTTATTGATACTCCATGCCAAAATAAGATTGTTTGAAGGATTGCTTTATCTTACATATACATTGCTAGTAATAAAATGGCAAATAAGAACTCAAAGTGATAAGCAAATCATTCAACAAAGAAAAATGGAGATACAAGAGGAATTTAAAACACAATTGGCTTTAATAGTACTGTTCCTAAAGCAGGACTTTGAAATAACAATGATGGAAACATGAGTAGAAGATCTTTTATGGATTGTGAGCTATCAGCGGCAATAACTGGCATAGATTATACATTATACATTGTCAAAAACCATTTTAGAGGCTATATCTAATGACCATAAAATAGACACTGATAAATTCAAAGCCTTTTGTTTAGGTATGGTGAAGTTGTATGTGAAATTATATTCATGAAGTCTTACTTTTTTTATACCTACTCTTCATAAAATATTAATCCATGGATCTATCATCATTGAAAAGCTTTATTACCCATAGCAATGATGTCAGAAGAGGCTGCTGTGCTGAGGCTAAAAAAAAACACTTTCGCTTGTACCATCAAGATTTTGCTTGTAAGTTCAGCAGAGAATTCTGCAATCTAGATGTTATATGTAGATTGTTGCTTAGCTCAGATCCAGTAATAACAGGCCTGCAACCTACTCCGAAAAAAAATGAAAAAACCGTTCCTCAAAGAAACTGTCAAAATGCTTCTTCCCATTGCTGATGCAATGAATATTAATATTGTTAAAATATATAAAACAATAAAATCATAGAAAGTATGATATCTATTCTTGAAGAGTTAAGCATTAACAGCGCATTTTGGATTTTGGATTAAACATGCTTTCAACATTTAATAAATTGACAGGATGTGGACAGCCATTATTTAATTAAGAGAGCCTGAAAAAGCTCTGTGTACAAATTCGTGTTTGCAAATACATTCATTAGGTATCACTGGTCAGTAGTTATGTAACAAAAAATAAATATGCAGTAACTGTATTTTGGCTTCTTAAAATTTCACAGTTTATTTTACTGAAAACTAATGGCATTAGTAAAGTATTAAGTGCCTTTACTTACAAACTTTATTCAGTTTTTATTACAGTGAGGGTTTTTCCATTATTGATATGATTTGAAATGATGGGTGAAAAACATTATACTGTTGCCAGGGTTTGAATCTGAGGTTAAATGAATTAGAGCCAGCATGTTCATCATACGAACATCTGGCTGGCTAGTTTGCATGCAGTCTGTCTGTAAACTGAGAGGATGAAACTGGCAACTATTTGTGATTTTACAAACAAAGATCATCAGGGGATTTCATATTTTAAAAACTTAACTTGACGAATTTATTTTGTCAGTGTGAAAAATTGAACTGAGTCTTCAAGTTCAATGTAACATTTAATTTTAACTATTGACAGTTTTTTACTGTTATTTTGTTCAGTATAATTAAATTATTATGTATGTACTTTAGTTCTGCTAACTTATTTTATTTTATCTAGTTTTATTGTTTTACACAAAAACAGGATTTATGTATATATATATATATAAATTCATACATGCAGTTAAATTATGACGATTAGATATAATGAATTTCATTGCTTTATGTAATTATAGTATCATACGTAGTTAATGCAGTACACAAAAAAGATAAGTAAAATGTTCATTGCATGTTCACTACCTTCATTGCATGTAAACATATAATTTTATTATATAAATGATTAAAACCCATGTATATAATATGCATGTTTAGCACTAAAAATATAATGATAACGGCTGATCATCAACCTGACCAGAATCAAAAATTAGTTCTGGCCATTCTTTAAAATGATGTACTATTCTCAAAAATAATAGCCTTACCATACCAGAATTACTGCTATGCCATGTAGCAAGATACCATTGCCTTCTTGACCAAGCCAAATAAATGATTTTACATTAGTCCCATCAAGCTCACCAAAGTGCAAATGATATATATTCACCACAGAGAATTGCTGTTTAGTGGATTTCATTACTGTCAAAGAAAGAACTTATGACTATTACTATTGATTCCTTTTGATGCTTTACATACAATACAGCCTCAAGAAAGACTGAGACAAATAGTTTAACGCAACGAATTAATGCATTATCTTTCTGTTTTGAAATAGTATGTTTTATACACTTTTCAAATTAGCAGTGGGAGTAAAACCGTATTACTCCACAGTAATAAAATAGATAATAAAGAAATAGTTATAATCTTTGAACTGAGTAATGATGTTTATATAATTTATTTTACCCCTTAAAAAAATAAATAAAAAATAATCATACTATGTAACATTATTAATCTACTTTTGCTTATAGATCTTTGTTGTATAATTTAAAAAAATTAAAAACAAAAAGTATCACTGTATTACATTTTCAAGAAAAATAATTTCTGAAGTGTTCATTTCTTATGAATAAATATGTACACGCTCTACATTAAAATTATCATATGTATAAAAGTAATTAATGTCTTTTGAGATTTATAAAACTATACTTTAATCTTAACTGAAAAGCAAAATAAATATTTAAAATAAAAAACCATATATAATTATATATATACATTTATGAATAAATATATTTTCTAAATCTATAATATTTTGTTACTTGTGCATACATGAAGTATATGTAAATATAGATGAAAAATGGTTATAAAATCATAAAGAAAACTTTTATGCAAAAATATTTATAGATTAATAATAAAATAAATTATTAGATGTAATATTTTGTTCTAATTAATGTTAAAAAAAATTTAATTAAGAAATTAACTAACTAACTACCATATTTATTCATATATAAGACCCCTCATTTCTCTGAAATATTCAAATAAAAAAATTAAGCGTTATCTAATTCGGTGTGTTCAATGAAGAAGAGATTAATGTCTTTGGTTAGCTATAGCTATCTTATTTACCTACTGTTTTGGTTGAAGTTTTGTATCGACAACAAAATAAAACACTAAGAAAAAAACAAATAATCAAATAATATCAGTCTTTTTTTTTTACAAAAAAAAATATTTTCCTTTGAAAATATTTCCTATTTCCTTTGAAAATAGAACTGTGGTAACTAAAATCATATATTTTATTGTGATGTAGTCAATATCTTAGATTGTAACCATTCAGCATATTGTTGAACTGCTGTTTTATTTGGGAAAGTATAATTAATAACAATATATGTTTTAGTCTATGTGTGTATGTATATATAAGACTCATCGACAGAACATACTATTGGAAGTCAGGATGTTAAGCTTACTAAAATGCAGATAATAATGAATCTTACAAATTATAGCATCTTTCTGTCCACTACTGGAACTAATTTTATAATGAATATAATTACTCTTAAAGAAAGTAACACTGACATGTGCAATTTTAAATATTGTTATTGCAGATAGTATTATATAACACAGACATAAGAAATATAACCCAGCAGGTTGGTCTAGTGGTGAACTCGTTATTGCATATCAATTGATTTTGAAGTCAAGCATTCTAAGATTCAAATCCTAGTAAGGCAGTCACTTTTATATAGATTTGAATACTAGACCGTGATACTGGTGTTCTTTGGGGTGGTTGGTTTCAATTAACCAGAGGCTGTACAAGATTACACTTCGTTTACATGTTTACATTCATACATATCATTCATTCATCATTCATCCTCTGAAGCAATACCGTACGGTGGTTTCGGAGGCTAAACAGAAAAAAGAGAGATGAAAGAAATATAAGGCAAACAGTGTAGAACAGTACTGTGAGATGTTTCTAGTCCTCAATCAGGTGTCTCCCCTCCACATGGCAAATACTTTCCAGTTATGATGGGGTTGGGGAAATAATATAGTCAGGGCTGATCCAAAGTGGTATGGCTGGCTTGTACATAAGAGTTGCTTCTCTGAAGGTTGGGGGGGGAAAACCTGTACATAAAATCAAGTGATCCTCAAGGTGTAATTTTGATGGGTCTAGACTGCAAAATACACTGCTGCTTTGTGCAGAATAAACAACAGGTTTAGAATGCATTGAATCTTAATTAAAGTCAAAATGTAATGAAAATGATTAAAAACAACCTTTATTGATGAACATCAGGCAGAGACATTCAAAGAAAGGTGAAGCCAGGGTCCTCTTTTTTCCTGTTTAGCCTCCAGAACCGCTGTAAGGTATTACTTCAGAGGATGATGTAAATAACTGTCTTATACTGCCTTATACAGTATCAGGTCGACCATTCTTGATATATGTAGTTAATTAAAACCCAACCACCAAAGAACATCGGTATCCATGATGTAGTAGTAACTAGGATTTGAACCTTTGAACTCTTGATTATGAAATCAGCTGATCTGTGATGACGAGTTAAATACTAGAGCAGTCCAGTGGGCTCAGGCCAGGGCCCTGCATGGGCTGTGCACCTAAGATGTGACATGAATTAATTTGATATCCTTTCAAATATTTCAGCCAAATTGTTGGTAAATAAAGTAGCTATGATCAGTCAGACATAAACATTTTTCATCTGACGAATTATAGAGGATATATAAATTATCCTCTAATGCACATTTTCTATACAGGCTATATATAAAAACTATTTAACATTAATCTATATTCACTTAAGGCCATTATTTACATTAGAATTCTTGGTGATATAATATTTGATAGTAAAAAAGGATTACATTAGTTGTAGACTTGTAATGTCCAGCAATATGAACTTTGCTCAGTTTAAAAATAAATCAATGATTTATCCAGATATCAAAATCATCATAAAACTAATAACTGCAAAAAATAATTAATAAATAAACTTCAATGATTTCATTGGCAAAAATTTACTTTGAAAACTTTAAATTAAATTACTAATAATTACTTTTATAATAGTATTTTTTTACAGAATACAAATTATATGCACACCTTTTCTTTTCTCAATTATTTTGCAATTACTTTTTTCATTTACCAGTCAAAGTCTGATTAAATACTAAGTAGAATAGCATAATTCATGTTAATTCTATACCGGAAACCTTCATTATTTTCAAATTGTGGACCTAGATAAAAATAGGGGGTCTTATAATTAGTAAAGATAGTTTCTTACATTTACATAATTATAGATATATTAAAAAGTTGAGGAAAAAAATAGAATTCTGAATTCTTAAATTATTATAAAAATTCTACACTACATAAACTTAATTAAAATCTGTAAAAGAGAAATGAACACACTGGGAATATTGAGGGACATCTGACAATTATATTACTAACATAGGTTTATAGTATCATGACAATAAATTTTTCTTTCTTTTTTTTTTTAATGAGTGTATTAGTTATATTTAATATTAAATTTACCGACCAATTATGGTCGGTTCATCAGCCATGGCTATTTCATCTGTAGGTGCTTTATTACCTTTACGTTTCTTTGAATACCAAAAGAATACGATGCCAGCCAATAAATTGCAAATGAAAACTAAACATGCTAGGTAAAATGAGTAGCCATAATAATAATCAGCTTTCTTTGGGTGTACCACTGGAAGATGCTCTTTCTCATAGACAATTGAACTCATTAAAACTTCTATGACCACCATTACTGATAAACCTAAAAATAATTTTTGAATTATTAATAATCTTTCATGACATTAACAAAGGTAGGTTAGGCTTAAGAACTATATATAACACTTTTTTAAAATTTATTTATTTACAAATTTTGATAATATTTACATATTAACAACCTCCATACAGGAATGGTTATGTCTATTTGTCTACCTTTTATTCAGTAAGTTCCAGATTTGAATCTGGGTTAGCTTGGCATTTTTCATATGCTATAAATTTTATTTTTTACCTTAAAAAAGAAATTAGGAGATTATGTTTACCAGAAAGATAAATAAAATATGTTGGAAATCTTAATGTTTCATCATTACTTTCATTAAAATAATAGTTAATTGTTTGTTGATACTACTAGTTAGTTAATTTGATATACCAGGTGAAGAATTTAAAACCAAACCAAATCGGCTCAAATTGCAGTTGTTTGAGTACTGTCTTTAATGATGCTAATGTTCCTGCTACTGCCATTATTAGTTGTGTATGTTACTACTCTTATCTATTATTGTCAGCTGTAAACTGTTCATGCATGTTCCATTCAATATAGTCTCTTTCTCTGCAGTTATCTTTTTTAAAATGCTTTATTTGATAGAGGAAAACAATGCTAATGAAAGCTTATGTGAATTCTGGATTCTTTCTAAAAACCCGTAAAAAATTATGGAAAAATTTCTAAATGCCAGTATCCCAGTAAAGATTAGCAGACATGATTTGGTTAAAAAATGCCATCTTGAGTTGGTTTCAAATGCAACAGAAAATAGGCAACCTTCCATCAGGTTCCAGAGACTACAACAGATTCTATAACGGAAAAAGAATTTCTGTGGATCTGAAAAAAATTCATATATAAGTTATCATAACAGAGGTGTAAAATACACATCTTGTTGTAAAGATTCTTCATGATTTAAATTTGAAACAATATCGTGAGCAACTTTGCAGTAACTTAAGAGAACAAACAAACCAAAATGTCTTAATGCGACTGACTTCCCAAAAACATTGTTGAAGGACAGATAGACCTGATGCTGTATTTAATTCAGATGAGGCATGATTTCTTTTATCTGGGCATGTTAATTTACAACACTAGGTATTTTATGACTGAAAATCTTCACCAGATGTTTGAGTGTCCAGTTCACAATGAGAAAATTGGTGTATGATATTAAAAGTGTGCTGCACAATTTTAAAACTGTGCTGTGAAAAAGAATGTGATATCTTCCTACAACATAGAGTAACAAGTCACAAACAAAGATTTACTAGCATGCATTCATGCGGTTTTTACAAGAGAACAAACTGTCAGGCGAGTGCTTTGGCATCCATGTTCTCCAAATTTGTCTAGTTGCAATTCTTTCCTTTGGGACTGTTTGAAGGATAGAGTTTAGGAATCAAATTCCCACACTCTCAATGAAATGAAGGTAAACATTAAATAAAGAGATCTGTAGATTTTTTGTTGAAAGGGTATTGACAATATTTTGCATTAGCTGACTCTCAATATGAACACTTGAGCACATAAAATATATTGCTTACTTTGAATTTTTTTTTAAATATGGTAAATATGTAAACTTTTGTAGATGCAAATACAGAATTTAATTTATGTTTTCATTTTTTCATTTAATTCATAAAATGTTACATGCCTACAATTTTGTTTAGTCTGTAGTGGTTCAATTTTAAGTTTCTCACCTGGTAAATATATATCAAGATTTTTGTACAAGTAAGGTTTAACTAATCTAAAATATAGTTTAAATGAATGCTGTAATGCCTGCTTAATTAGCACTTGTGTACTATCTATTTCCTGAAAAAAATAGAAACAGCTTTAATGATTTAGTTTTAAAGTTTCTTATAAGTGAATTGGAGAATAAACAAAAATTTAATTTAAGATATAATAATTATGTAAAAAGAGGATAGTTTTGGTGGGATAGTTAGTTAAGAAACATTCTGATTTACATTTAATTTGAGGTACAAACGAAAAATTCTAAAATCATCAATTAATTTACCAAATTTTATATTTTAATAAGTTGGTTACAAATATTTTTCACATTCTTCTCATTAAGCTACTTCTTCAACTTTCATTTGATGTCATTAAAGAGTATAAGACTGTATTATAACAGGAGTATTCATTAGCATGCAAATTAATCCGAACACAGATATTATTTAATAAAAGATAACTTTATTTAGAAAAAAATCATACCTGTAGAATTTGTGAATATCTAGTAATTAAAATTTCCTCTTATATTCTTAATCACTTCATGTACACAATTTGGCATCGAATCAACAAGCACACTACTCATTTTTTTAAAATTTCTTCATCATAAAATCATATCAATATTGTTGCTTAATGAGGGCAGTTTTTGTTGTACAATTCAGTTTTGAAAGACATTGTTTTTACTATTACTCAAAGATTTTCAATCTGGTTTATATCTGGCCAGTTGCCTGCCATGGAAACACTTTAATTTTGTTCTTTGATAAATTTGTCCGCTTTTTTGGCAGTATGGTATGATCTTACTGAAACATTCTGTTACCTTGTGAGAGTTTCTTTTTTGAAGTTGTATCACAACCTTTTCAACATACCATCTACTGGAAGTAATGAACAAGGACAATCAAATGTGAAACAATTCCAAGACATTTTTTTTCTGGGGAGGTTTAAGTGAAAGTTGTGTATGAGCCAATAATGTATTTTCATCTGATGCTTTTCTAATATATGGAACTCTTTGCTCCTAAACATATGAATGTAACTGCTTTTTAGCTAGCTGACAAGCTTTCCATCCAGCTGCAAAAGTCGTCATCTAACAGTTGTCATGTGTAAATCTGTTCCACTGGCTGCTAATTCTCAATTTGGTCTGCAGCAAATAATTTTGGGTCACGTTTACTTTTTCTTGCTAATAACCAATCCTGTGTTGGGAATAGTTTTTCTTTTACAGCCACATTTACATTTCCTTTGAGGTGAAAAGAAACCAATGTCTTTAAATCATTTTAAGATACTATTCACTATTCCAAGTGCAACACTACACTCAGTAGTTATTTGTAGTTGTGTCATATAGAAAGAGTTGATATGCTCAGAAGAAAAACAATTTTTTACACTTTCTTGGAGTTATGTCCATTATTTTAGACACACAGGACAAAAGTTATGAAAATATGATTTTTTAATAAAAAGTGGAATAAACTTACACAAAACACTATTTATAACATGAAAATTACTACTCATAAATAACCAAAGAAAAATAACCACAAATTACAGAGACAACTTTCAGAATGGGTGTGGTCAAGAAATGTAGCCACAACATAGAAATAAACAAAAAAATTCCCCACTTTATATTTTCGTAACATTAATATTTAAGTATATATTCAGCATGACGTATGCCAATTCACTTCTGTCAGAAACAGATCTAATAGTATATTTCATGCTATCATATTTGATGATTCTAAATGGATCTAAAAACTGTGGATTCTTTTTGTATAAAAATGTTAAAAGATTATAAATACCCAAAACTTTAGTCATTAAGAATTAAGTGACCTATATATAAAGGAAAAAATTAGTCTCTAAAGTGTAAAACGATATATTTTGAAACTTTACACCCTCTTAGATCTGTTTTGTTACATGATTTGAAATGTTGGGCCTTAATTAATGGGTCAGAAAAATTGATATTTGAAGCAGTTGAAATAGAATTATTGAAATATCTGACAGGTACAGTTTATGGGCCATTAACAGAATAGTAATATTCAGCAAGAAATTAATATATATATTGTGTTTGTTGGGATAATTTAATTCAGGTAGAAATAACATAATATGTTATGGATATAAGTTGTTTTTTTACCTCAAATAACCTTTACAGACTGGTGCAATAATATAATGTTATGTAATCCCATAAATGATGGAGTTTGTAAAATATTTAATCAGGGGTTTTAAAATGTCAGTAAAAAAAAAGAAGATTGTTCTTATTTGTAGTAAGGACACTTCCTGATACCTTATTTCTACTGTTTTTGATAATGAATAATAAACCATTTCTACAATTTTGTTATTCTACCAAGATACATTCATGAAATAGCTAATTATGACTATTTAATATGAAATTATTTAAGATATTATGACATTATTAAATATAAAAAAGATGGATATATAAAAACATGATATATACAATATAAAAACATGGAAATAATTTAAGACATTACAACAGCTCTATTATATTTATATTTGTCATACAGAGTCGGTATGGTCAGAAGAGAAACAATTAAAAATAATCTCAGATTAGACAGACAACTTGCATTATGGGTGTGTTCAAGCAGTGCAGCTACAACATAGAAATAAAAAATTCCTTGTATATGGATTAATTATTAGTACTGTATATTATTTATTATTATTATTATTTGTTAATTATTATTATGGATTTCCTGGCTGCTTTATTAGAAAACAGATTTAATTGGAATTCTCACATGATCAAATTGATTTCTTTTGGAACAACATCAAACTTCCTGTTTTCCTTTGAAGTGCTTTAATAAAATGTTAAACTTATCATTATTAAATATAATGAACATTATTTAATATTTATTATGTGAAGTTTAACATAAACTATTCGGGCTTCCTTAAAAAGTTTGAAGAAATTTTTAAGATACAAATATGGGCTGTCAGGTCATTATCTGGAGCCCATCAGTATGAATTACGTAAACCATATTTAGAAAATTAAAAATGTTTGTATTTATAGATGCGCAATCTTTGTTAAAAAGAATAGTCATTTAATCTTAAAATGTCAATCAAACCAGAGAAAATAAATTTTTTCATGTTAACTCAATATAATACTTCTGCTTTTGAGAAAAGGGCCTTATTCTGTTTCCATTACCATTTTTTAATAACTTACTTAACTACTTACAAAATTTTCCCACCATTATATTTAAAATATAATTAAAAGATTTTCTTTTACAGAAACATAACACGTGGTCGATGAATTTTCAAATACTAAATAAAAAATATAAAAACCTAAATCTGCATTCTGTTCAACTTGTAAATAAATATGAATCCAAATAATTTTCATAAATGACTTTTGAATTATGAAATATTTTATACTTATTTTTTATATTGAGTACCATCATGTATTTATGTTAAAATTTTTTCATGTGTTTAGATTTTAAATAATTAATATCTATTTTAAAATTATAATTGTGTATTTTGTGAAGGGCTGCTGTGATCCAAGTTTTTATCTCTATTTCCTATGATCCCGCCAGGTAAAGTCTTTGGCAGTTACTTTTTTTATCTATAGAATACTACACATATCTACCCATCTTAACATGATCTGTATAAAGTATTATGTACTGATCAAAATAAAAGATTTCTATTTATTTACTTAAGTAAGCTTATTACTGAGTAATTTTTAATTTTAAAATGATTATTATGCTAATTTTCATTTCACATTTAAAATATTATTCATTCATAAAATTTAAATGTAAAATTTTTGTAAAAAGAGTTTTTTAGAATTATTAGTTTTAAACCGGTTGAAATAATACTTACAAGTTATAAAATGAATACCACCAGCTAGTCGTTTAAACATGTACCTTGGATTGCGAAATGTATAGAATGAAAAGAAAAATCCCATCATTATTAATAATAAACTTATTACAGAGAATATCATTTCTGTCCTTGTATAATCTGTAAGTAGAATAAAGAAACATAAAAGATGAAAACAAAAACAACAATGCAACAATAATAGGAATAATATTTTGCAAGTAGTGGATTGCGGTATATTGTTACAAGTATTGCATCAAAATATATTAATTGAAATAATCTTTTTAATCAATAAATTTATTTATGTATCATAAAGTAAGAACGGTAATCATAAATAAAGAATGTCGAGTAAGAAGGATTTTATGGTCACTTTTAACAAAACAGTTCTTAGTTAAATGACTGTGGATACAATTCCTATTTCATTGTTGAAATATTTACTTGACATTTTCTGGCTGAAGACTTCATTGTAGAATTGCCAATAAAGCAATTTTTTCTATATCTTATTCAATATCATTTATTAATTGAGAAAATCTGGACTGCTTAAAATGCATTTACTCCTTAGATTATTACTAACAATTTCTAGCAATATAAAGTTAACTATGTAAGGCACACATTAATATTTTTCAACTTGAGTAATTTATATTGATAGATTTTTATGATATTCCATAAGTGTCCAGATAACTTTTTGGAAAAGAGTCCACTTGCACCTGCATCCAGTTAGTAAGTGTACCTGTAGATTATTACATTCCATTATCACCAGGCTAGGAAGTATTGTTAATTAGAACTTAAAAATAAAAATGGTAGTAATAGGTTAATTAATGCTCAGTAATTAAACCTTCCCTGAGATACTCTAGGCTGGGATACTGAAGGAAAAAGTTAACTACTTTGCCTGGGATCTTAAATCTGTTTATTATAATACATTTTTCTTTAACAAGAATTCCAATTTTTACTAACATCTTCATGGTATAACATGTTTACTTTTTATTCAGATTTTTAATTAAAGGTAATTACCACATTAATTTCATCCGATGGATTAGTGTATCATTCATCTGTTATACTGAAGTTATACTTTTGATCCGAGGTGTCAGCACTCGGAGTTAGATATATAGTACCTGTAATTGCTATCATATAAGTCCAACATCATTCTGTAGGAAAATTCATGTTGAATGAATAATTTTAAAATGAATCAATTTAATTTTTATCGTTTTAAGATTAACGTGAAAGTAACCATATTGGCTGGGTGATAATTTGGCCATATTATTGTATTAATTTTTCTTATTGCATACTTCTGTGTTGTTTCAGTAGCTACAGCACAACACCATAACTTTAAATTCACACTCTGTACATTTGAGTAATAATAGCGTTAGTAATAGATTAATGAAAAGTACTACATAATAACATTGCCTAATACAACTTTTGTTTGACTGTTGCTGTCAAGTAATATATATAATTGTTAATAAAAAGGTATTTAATTCCTATCTGTGCTATTTATTTCACTGTAAACTAGAGTTAACCTGTACTATATACAGGTTAAAGTGGTGTTTATATTTATTTACAAGTGGTGTTTACACCACCCATTGATTACCCATAATTCACAACCCACTGAATTACACATTTTTTCCAATAAGACTTCAGCCTTATTTTTAAAATAAATCAAGTTTTTCAGTTGAGATTATGAAGAGGTTCAGCCATTTGGATTTGAAGAAAATACCATGTCTATGAAAATTTCTCAGAGCAAAAAATGGTGTAGCCATTCATTAATTAATTGTTCCTTGGTATCCGGTCCAGTCAAGAAAAGGTTTGATTGAGGTAGTTTCTAAGTTGAAGAGCACAGTGAGGAGATGCCCTATTTTGCTGCCAAACATAGAATAGTTAAATGGTTTGGGATAATGATGTATGTTTGTGATAACAATAACAATATCTTACTCATGTAAAATTTTAAGATGTGAATTCTGTTTCAGTTGAAGAAATAAGATCTCAACATTTATTTTTTGTAATTCCACATTAAGAGTGATTACTTGATCATTCAATCTTAAAATATGCTTCATCAGACTTTATCACTGAGCTTAAGAAATGATGATTTATTTTACAATGAATAATTAATTTAATTCCTCATAAAACTCCAGCTTCCTAACAAAATCATCTTCATGAAGTAATGATGTATCAGTTGATTGCTAAACCAATATTTTCTACCTGTCATAGAATTTACATTTGCATGTTGGGGAAACTGCCTTGTAGCTGGCTATGTATTATATTCTTCCTTCCAACTTTGTACGTATAAATTAATAATTTCAATCCATTTAGATGTTTAGTTTAGATGTTCTTATGTTGCTGGTATGATAAAAAAAGGTGGTTGATTTAGTTTTGATGGTATGCTGTTACCCTCTGCTTTATTTCTAGACTATGATATAACTAGGTTTTTTGACATCTTCATTGGATATTTGATGAAAATTTATTTTGATTAAAGACGGAATTCTCTGATTTTGTAACAATCTTTGTTTGAATCTTTTTTTTTTGTATATCCCTTCCAGATTTATTGGAAGCTATGTATACAATGTTAATGAGATTATGGATATTTTAAGGAGTTACTGTTGTTTCTTGTTCAAGGTATTTCTAAAAGGCAATTAAAATTTATAAATTCTGCACTACACCTATCTGTTTTGTTTTTTCGTGAGTCAAGAAATTAAACATAATACACACTTACGTAAAATTGTATTATCCAACATAGGATTGCTCTTAATTATAGCATCACTTGGAAACATTTCAAACAATTTACATCTCCCTGAAACAAATAACATATCTTTATTTTAATTTATTTTTGGAAAAGACACAGAATTTAATTTGTATAAGTAGATGATAATTATTATCTTGGTATATTGTATCTTGATTATAATTTTATTATTTATAATGAACATTGCTTTAGGAATTTTAAACTGAAAAATCTGATCAAATTTCTTCTCTGATCTGAGAATTTCTCCAAATATTTACTTTGTAATTATTAAATTTTTTTAAAGTAATATGAACAGTTTTCTATTACAGTTTAAAATATATGTCCAAATCATACTCATATAATTCTCAATAAGGCAAGTTGTAAAAGAAAAGGTGGAAACAAGTTGGAAAGGAAAACTGTACTAGTTTTTATGGGTAGAATTCAGTTAAAATAAAAAAAAAAATATCTTTTATATAACTATGAAATTTGTTATAAAAATATATTTATAACATACATGTTGATTCTGCAATGTTCAAACAATTATAAAAGATTTGATAGAGTAAGCTGTAAAAACTAGCACTTGACAATGAATGAAAATAACATTTTTAATCACTCACCTAGGCTCTAATTTATTGAAATCTGATGGTAAAAATATTTTGTAATAACAAAAAATTCTTCCTGTGTGTTTTATTCTGCGAAGTAGAATGCTTTTAAGAGATTAAGCTTGATCATTGGAAGCAGCGCCTATATTTCCTATGTTTGGATGTACAATTTAAAATACAATTAAATGAATTGATAAGTTAAACAACTTTCTGTCACTTGAAAATATGCTTCCATAAGATTCTTTTAAGGAATATCTGATGATGCATGTTAAGAGATGGAAACGTATTCAGTATGTGGTCATATACTGTATTTTTTTTCTTTCTTATTTATGTTGTGTTCATTCATTCAGTATGTTGTTTCTGTTATACAACTTTGTTTATTTGTAAATCGCATATTGCTAAATCATGTTGAGTTTATGACTTTTACATGTTATGGTAAATATTTTTATATAGACAGGTTATGTGTCCTGTATCTATGAGTTGGGAAGGTTGGAAAATTCTGATGTTGAGTAGTGTGTGCATGTAATCTATGCACCTCTAGCTGAATGTGAAATTTGGTTTATTCAATTTTTTTTTTTATTTAGCACAATACCTACAATTTAATTTTGATACATTTTTTTTCACTTTTCCGACTATAACTCTACTACTGATGAAGTAGCATAATATAAAGGGAATGAATAGCCAAATTTTTTACATCAAGGTTTTTGGTAAACGTTAATTTTTCAAGACTACCAAAAAGAAAACACAAAAAATTGTAGAAATTTCTGTAACATGTATTTACATGGGTGTGTTGGTTTGTGATTTGATTAATATTTCCAGATTGGCTCGACAAAATTCTTCTAAAGACTCAAAAAAATTCTACTTGTGGGACATTGATGGCTAAATTGTGAAAAAATTAAAAAGAGGGAGGGGTAGTTTTTGACATTAATTTTGTATAGTGGTTGTAGAAAACCGAGCTTTGTTAAGATGAAAATACTTAATAAATTATTTAAAGTTCTAAAGTTTTAATTTAAGTTGATCAAATTTAGGGCTGGGGATATTCAATATTATTTTGATTTGCCAAATATTTTGAAAACTCATTGACTACAAATTTGAAATTTGCGTCAAATATTTGTGTATTTTATCCCAACTATGGCCTAATTTCTGATCCCATAGAACAAGGAGTATCACAGTTCCTGTATTTTTTTAACTGGTAAGCTATAATTTTCTTTTAGCCTTGTTGAATAACATTACACCACATCAATTCTGATTTGGTAGTAAATAATTACTCCATTAAATAATTAACTTTTAAGCACCAGAAAACAACACTGTTGAATGGAACCCATGCTTAAAATAACAATTTTTATAATTAATATTCAAGATTGAAGATCTTGCATTCATTTTAGGTCGACTTACTTCTTCTGGTAATGATGTAAACTTAAGGTGCTCTGATTGATAATCATTATAGGCTGTTTAATAATAATTGATTATTTTATTAAAATTATGTTGTATTGAAAGAAATTATTTCATGTTATTGTTTCTAAGTACACAATACTTTAGAGAATAGTAGAATAGTTAAAATGTAACATAAACTGTCACAATGTTTGTATCAGTTTGTTTAACACAGTTCCATTTATAATGTTTGTATCCATCAATCAAGTCAACTGTTTCTAAATAGTTTTTCTTATTTTTTATTTAAAATTCAAACATTTTAATTTATAGTTACTCAGCTCCATTCTTAGATTTTATTTATTTTGTACTGCAGTTATTCTTTTGTTGCTTGTATCTTTAAATTATGGCCAAAAATAATTTTAAGATGTAATAAAAGTTATATTTCTAACATACATAAACTAGCTTATAAGTCCATATCAATGCAACTTATTCAGGCATATACTCTCATATTTAAAAAAAAGAAGAGAAATGTGACAAAAAAATTATGAAAAAATGAAATATAAAATTATTAGTAGTTAATTTTAGACTATATATGTTTGAATAAAAAATATAATTTATTTTAGAATCAAAAAGTATATTGTAATAAGTTGATGATATTTTAAATAAGCTTTCTTTGGTTTTTGTTTAATATAAAACTAAGATTCCTCAGTTTTATGAATTCATAAAGTTGTATTAGATTGCTGTTGTAATAATTTAAGTTTTAATTGAAAACTGTTAATATAATTTATTGTGACAGATAATGAAATTTAAATAACAAAGAACTTGAAAAAGATTCATATTAACACAAAAGTTAAATTTAACAGCATCTAATCTGAAATAGAATACATTTTATATAAAATTTATGTGTACTTATTCTCCATTATTTTCTTCTTTAGTATGTAACATTAAATGCTATGATCAAAATAGTCTGTAAATACCAGCAGCATTTGATCTGAAAGGGCTCACCCATATAGAAATTGCATCCAACATTATTAAACTTTGAAATTTGGAAGAGTGAATCAAATAATGATTATAACGATTAATTAATTTATGTTCATATTTAATGATTTACCAGTATTAAAAATGATATTATTAAATTAATGATCATGATTACTTTATTATATATATATTTTTTTTAAATTTAAATGATATTAGGTGTATTTTTTTTTAACTTCAATGATTTAATTAATTAAAAATTTTCTGGCCATTGGCATTTTATCCTTTTTTCTCACCTTTCAATTTCCAGGATACTGTTTGTGGTCTTTGAAAATCTAGAGTGTCTTGTATGTTACAGAACTATCATGTATATGAGTTATGTACAACAATCCTCAGGCCTTCATAGTATTAATGTTTTTATTAACATATATATATATCCTCCTCTATGAATCATGAGACCTTGCCGTTGGTGAGGGGGCTTGAGTGCTCAGGGATACAGAGTAGCTGGACCGAAGGTGCAACCATATCGGAGAGGTATCTGTTGAGAGCCAGACTAAGGAATGATTCCTGAAAGAGGGCAGCAGCTCTTTCAGTAGTTGTTAGGGGCGCAAGTCACAATGACTTAAACGGCCATATCAACATCATTCAGTCCTCTGAGTACTGCGCAGCTGAAAGCAATGGAAAACTACAGCTGTTTTTTTTTCCAAGAAAATGTGGCTCTGCATTTTCAAAAGCAATAATGGAGGCGCCTTCCTTGGTAAAATATTCCGGAGGTAAAATAGTCCCCCGTTCGGGTGGGGACTACTAAGGAAGGGGTCACCAGAAAAGTAAAAAATAACATTCTACGAGTCGGAGCGTGGAATGTTAGAAGCTTAAAAAAGGTTGGTAGGCTAGAGAATTTAAAAAGGGAAATGGATAGGGTAAACGTGGATATAGTAGGAATTAGTGAGGTTCGGTGGGAAGAGGAAGGCGACTTTTGGTCGGGTGACTTTAGAGTAATTAACTCAGCGTCAAATAATGGGCAGGCAGGAGTAGGTTCGTGATGAACAAGAAAATAGGGAGGAGAGTGGAGTATTTCAAGACGCATAGCGATAGAGTCATTGTAATAAGGATAAATTCAAAACCTAAACCGACAACGATTGTTAACGTCTATATGCCTACAAGCGCCCATGATGATGATGAGGTAGAATGTGTATACGAAGAGATTGATGAAGCAATTAAACACGTAAAAGGAGATGAAAATTTAATAATAGTTGGAGATTGGAATGCAAGCATTGGAAAAGGCAAGGAAGGAAATATAGTGGGTGAATACGGGCTGGGCAAAAGGAATGAAAGAGGGGACCGACTTATAGAGTTTTGCACGAAGTATAATTTAGTAATTGCCAACACCCAATTTAAAAATCATAATAGAAGAATATACACTTGGAAAAAGCCAGGCGATACTGCAAGGTATCAGATAGATTATATCATGGTTAAGCAAAGATTTAGAAATCAACTCGTGGACTGCAAAACTTACCCTGGAGCAGACATTGATAGCGACCATAATTTGGTGATAATGAAATGTAGATTGGGGTTTAAAAACCTGAAGAAAAGGTGTCAGATGAATCGGTGGAATTTAGAGAAGCTTGAGGAAGAGGAGGTAAAGAAGATTTTTGAGGAGGACATCGCTAGAGGTCTGAGTAAAAAAGATAAGATAGAAAATGTAGAAGAAGAATGGGAGAATGTTAAAAAGGAAATTCTTAAATCAGCAGAAGCGAACTTAGGCGGAATAAAGAGAACTGGTAGAAAACCTTGGGTTTCAGACGATATATTGCAGCTGATGGATGAACGTAGAAAATATAAGAATGCTAGTGATGAAGAAAGTAAAAGGAACTATCGGCAATTAAGAAATGCTATAAACAGGAAGTGCAAACTGACGAAAGAAGAGTGGATTAAAGAAAAGTGTTCAGAAGTGGAAAGAGATATGAACATTGGTAAAATAGACGGAGCATACAGGAAAGTTAAGGAAAATTTTGGGGTACATAAATTAAAATCTAATAATGTGTTAAACAAAGATGGTACACCTATATATAATACGAAAGGTAAAGTCGATAGATGGGTGGAATATATTGAAGAGTTATACGGAGGAAATGAATTAGAAAATTTTCTGTACGATTTGGAGTCTCCTGAAAACAATTCTGCAACGTTTATATACAGTTATAAGATTTTTTCATCCGCTCTACCATACGAAAATTTAAACCAATTTTTATGATACTTGATGGGGGTGATGTAAACCTGTTGAAATAGATCCCTAATGATTTTCAGGCGAATCGGTTATCATAAACCGGAGTTAGAGGAACCAAAATTGGTTTTTGGGTACGTTTTTAAATATTTTCAAGGTTTTCACGTTGTAATTTGAAGGGTAATTTGTTATATAGAAAGGCAGAATTAGATTTCTGTAAGCACTACGTAGTGCGAAATAATATTGTACGATTCATATTCAAAATATATGATTGAAGCAAAAACGGTTTGTTTAAAGAAAAACAAACCAACATACTTGACATTTATAGACCTAGAAAAGGCTTTCGATAACGTAGACTGGAATAAAAGGATCAGTATTTTTAAAAAATTAGGGTTCAAATACAGAGATAGAAGAACAATTGCTAACATTTACAGGAACCAAACAGCAACAGTAATAATTGAAGAACATAAGAAAGAAGCCGTAATAAGAAAGGGAGTCCGACAAGGATGTTCCCTATCTCCGTTACTTTTTAATTTTTACATGGAACTAGCAGTTAATGATGTTAAAGAACAATTTAGATTCGGAGTAACAGTACAAGGTGAAAAGATAAAGATGCTACGATTTGCTGATGATATAGTAATTCTAGCCGAGAATAAAAAGGATTTAGAAGAAACAATGAACGGCATAGATGAAGTCCTACGCAAGAACTATCGCATGAAAATAAACAAGAACAAAACAAAAGTAATGAAATGTAGTAGAAATAACAAAGATGGACCGCTGAATGTGAAAATAGGAGGAGAAAAGATTATGGAGGTAGAAGAATTTTGTTATTTGGGAAGTAGAATTACTAAAGATGGACGAAGCACGAGCGATATAAAATGCCGAATAGCACAAACTAAACGAGCCTTCAGTAAGAAATATAAGTTGTTTACATCAAAAATTAATTTAAATGTCAGGAAAAGATTTTTGAAAGTGTATGTTTGGAGTGTCGCTTTATATGGAAGTGAAACTTGGACAATCGGAGTATCTGAGAAGAAAAGGTTAGAAGCTTTTGAAATGTGGTGCTATAGGAGAATGTTAAAAATCAGATGGGTGGATAAAGTGACAAATGAGGAGGTATTGCGGCAAATAGATGAAGAAAGAAGCATTTGGAAAAATATAGTTAAAAGAAGAGACAGACTTATAGGCCACATACTAAGGCATCCTGGAATAGTCGCTTTAATTTTGGAAGGAAAGGTAGAAGGGAAAAATTGTGTAGGATGTAGAGGGTATACTGAAATGAAACGACTAGCACTAAATAGGGAATCTTGGAGAGCTGCATCAAACCAGTCAAATGACTGAAGACAAAAAAAAAAAAAAATATATATATATATTTATTTATTTATTTATTAATAATGATTTATGAGGTTTGTCTCAAAAGTAAGTGTACTGATTTTCCTACAAACAGGTAATGTAAAACGTCCTTCATGTAGCTTGGCTCTACATGTATACTTGTTTTAACTGGATTGGTTCAGTCAGTCGCGTATTACTGCTGTTCGTGTGTAGTCATGTTTTATAACCTCATCGTGGTTGCGATGGAGGAAACATTGAACAACACTATACTATCAATTTTTAAGTGAAACTCAACAAGTCTGCTACAGAAATATTTGATTCTTTAACCAAAACTTATAGAGACGCCACTCTATCGAAAACTATGGTTTTTAAGTGGTACATAGCTTTCAAAGAGGGCGGAGAAAATATTGAAAACAACCCTCACTCTGGAAGATCAACCTTGCCAACAAACAATGAAAATATGGAAGTGATGTGAGCTGTGCATTATACACAAAGAATTTGCAACTTTAGGACAGACAGTTTGTAGTGTCTTTAACAAAGATGTCTTGAAAAGACTTTGAAAATGGGTCCAGCGAGTCTAAACAGACATTGCACATGATTCTAATTTTGCACAAGCACTTAAGAAACTGAAAATAAACAGATGTTACCATTTTCTAATTTAAAATTAATTTCTAAAGATTATAAAAACACTTTTGATATTTACAGAAAAGGAATGTACACTGATTTACACATAAATATAAAAGCGCGTGTACGCGCACGCACACGCACACACACACACACACACACACACACACACACACACACACACACACACACACACACACACACACACACACATAAAACTTCTTATTCTATTTCATCTACCAATCTTAATTTCAAATTCATAGTCTCATTTAGTCACCTCTGATGATCTGACCATATAAACCATGCATTTAAATTTTCAACATGTTTCTTGCAGTTAGTTTTCTTCCATTTTAATTTGATGTTCCTTGCATGATATTTATATAAAGAATACTACATTCATAAACATTCAAATAAATTTTTCAAAGTAAAAATACACACATTGTAGTAGAATGGCTAGAATATTGAACAAAACTAAATTTGTTTTAAATTTTTTATTACATTATGATTACTAATGTAATCATTGTAATTTGATTACTAATGTTAATTATGAAACTAAAAGAAATTAAAATTCATATCTCTGTGATAGCTGCAAGTTAATAAATTTTCATTGTAATGGCTCATAGCTTTCAAAAGACATGATTTAGCAATTTGGTTTAATTTTTTAATAAAATGTTTAGTGTGATAAAACATATAAATAACAAAAATATCATTTATGGAACTCAATCAAGTTCTTAAACAACTGAACAATGAGTAACCCCCCACCAGGCCAATGAGATGAGGATGATATGTATGGCATGTAAATGAAGGGTAGTTTTGTATAGACTCAAGGCAATCACTCTTGAGACATGTGGTTAATTGAACCCCATCCACCAAAGTACACTGGTATCCACTGTCTAATATTCAAATCCGTATAAAAGTGACCAAATGTAAACTAGAATTTGAACTTCAAAACCTTCAACTTTGAAAATCAACTGTTAAACAATTGATTTGTGACAATAAGTTTACTAGTGGATCAGGTCAGTGGACAAATTATTATTTTAACTTTCATTTCTAAATAAACCGATAAAGATATTATAACTAAGAATCCAGACAGGGAATTATCTACTTTTGTCACATCATTTTGCTTATAAAATTAATTTAATTGAAAAGTGTTGTTTCATATATAACTTATATCTTATCATTATCTTATATCTTATAACTTATTATCTTATACACTCCTCTACTTTACATGAACCAAGAACCTGGGTGATTAACCAGCTTTCAAAACCAACGTTGTTTTCTTGATATGAGTAAAATGCTGGGATATTTATTATGCAATAACAGCAATGGTATACATATTTTATAAAAGTTATTTTCAACTTTGCTCTATTATTTATTATATTTTATAAATTTATTTTACTTAAATTTAAATAAGCTTCATTTTTATATGAGGCTCGGCTAATAAATTTTGCACATACATAGCATGGACATGAAAAGAGGTATTGAAATAAAATAAAAAATAAGTAAAAGTACAATACCGTAGCTACAAAATGCAGTATTTATTTTTCAATATAATCCCCATTTACACTGCTAAACTTTTCCCAGCGTGTGACAAGTTTTTGCATTCTTTCACAGAAAAATTCTGGTGGTCTTTCTCAGATCCAAGTGACCACAGCTTCCTTCACCTCATCGTCGGTGGTGTAATGATTACTTTTGAGATCCCTCTTGAGATGAGGGAAGAAGTAGAAGTAGCACTGAGTCAAATCCGGCGAGTATGGTGGATGGGAATAGGCTCAAATTTCAGCTTGCGGAGAGTCATCAGAGAGTTCGTGCATTACTCATTGTGCATAGATTATACGGTAACCCAATTGCTCGATAATATGGCCTACTCGTTCTTTAGATATGCCTAACTGAATAGCGATGCATTGCTGGGTAACTCGCCAGTCACTTTGAAGCATTTGAAGTGCGTCGCCACACTTTAAATTGCCCACCTTCTTTCGATGTTTCTCGTCAGTCATAGACTGGTTGTCTGCTGCAAGGTGCATCCTCAATTGTCACTTTACCAGCTTCACTTTTGCTAAATTTCAACGCCCACCTATTCACAGTAGTACTCCTATCAACAGTTTCACTACTGTAAACTGCTTTTAAATGATGAAAAATATTCGATTCACATTTTCTGCCTTTAAAAATTTGATCACTGCACGCTGTTTTAACCGTGTTGACATATTGGCTGTGCTTGACTCCATTTTAATTGCTACTGAAAACAACTGGTGAATGGATTTCAAGAGATTATCACAGGTTTGTAGAGGGGAATTTTAGTTATCATGTGCTGCTACACCCAACTCGATAGTACCTTTAGTCTCCGTGTAGCATACTAGTGTGCAAAATTTATCAGCTGAGCCTTGTATATTATATTTAAAACCATATATATTATATATCAACATCATTTATTTTCCTGTACTATGTTAATTGACAATGTCCAACACAATAAGTTACAATGCAAAAGAGATGCCTCTTGGTTTGGAAATTTATAGCAGAAAAATGAATTTTATTAAAAAGTTGCAGCTGAGTTCAATGGCTTATTGCAGAAACCGTTGATAACATATAGAAAAAAATACAAAAGTTTTTTAAATGTAGCAAAATATACATACCTACAATGTATAAATAAATAATCCAAATTTTTTTTCTTCAGAAAATCAACTGCCACCTCTTAAAAGGAAGAAATATTAGTTTTTTGTTCTTTTGTTCTATCTCCCTAGAACTTAAATATTCTTCAAAAATTTTTTTATAGCTTATACTTCATATATATAGACTTATCAAAAAATATCTAAAATTTTTTTTTAAATTATCGACCCCGGATCTAAATTGCACAAATGTTTTTTTATTTATTTATTTTTCTTAGTTTAGTTTTTATTGAAGAGGATGTTTAGATTTAGGAAAAAATTCTTTACTAAAGCGAATTTGTTAAATTTAACCGATATATATATATATATATATATATATATATATATGAATATCTTTTAGAAAAATGTTTCTTAAAGTTTTCCCCATCTCTAAAAAATGTATTTCTATTTTTTTCTCTAATTCTTTTAATTTTAATTATTTAGAAACGGAAATTTCATATAATACCTTTTCCAGCTTTTTATTAAGATATCGGATAATGCAGAGCCTCGTTATTAACAATTATCAAGAATTTGCAATTTTTTTATACATATATGTAAACTGTTGTGTCTAAATTTTATTTTTCTTTATTTGTTTTTATTGTTTAAGAATAAGAAATAAGTATAAATACCTTATTCCTTTTAATAAATGGGTGTCAAGGAGAGGTTTTTCTTTCTCTACTTATCCATTAATGGACGTTTCCAACCACATTATCCCATTTATAACAGATCTCTTGCTGTGGGTGTATTGCTTCCTGCACAGTAAGGAACCCAGTCCATTATCTTATCCTTGTCTTTCGTATCCTTGGTATTGGGTCAATATTTAATTTTTAAAACATTTTAATATTATTTTCTTAATATAATGTACATTGCAATATTCTTCCTTAATTTTTAAGAGGATAACTTTTGATAGTTGTATAAAAATAACTTCAATACTGAAAAAACTTCATTATATAACTTCATACTTAAATAACTTCACTTACTATTATTATCTTAATATTTATCTCATGATGTGATTTGGAAATCGAGAAAATAAACTATTTTTTATTTTTTACGCTTTTAATGTAAATAAGCTTTTATAGCGTAATTTAAAATATATTAAATATTTTATTCTGACCATTACATAACAATTCTTAAATAGATCACGTCAGAAAATGGATAGGTTTGCTTCTCCACAGATGAAAATAAATTGTCTATTGCTTGGACGGATAAAACTTTGATAAAAAAAGCGTTACAAAACACATTTAAAGTATGTTTTTTTCTTTTTGAGGTGGAAGGGGCTAATGACCATAGCACTTGATGGCCCTAAAACTTCAAAAAAAATATATATAAAAAGATAAAAGACTGGCTAAGGTTATCCGAAATAATTATCTATTGATTTCTTCCAGGTAAGTTTTAATTTTGTTATAATTAGAAACTATGTTCTCTCTTAGTACCTCTCGTTTAACATAATTGATGGTATTTCTTGTTTACCACTAACTAGTTACTTCCTATCACTGTCGAGCTTAAAACTTAATGACTCATTTGGTAATAAATGGAAAATAATACGGATTTTATTTTCTATTCACTGTTCTCTTAACCTACACATTCAAATTCAGTTTCTGAAATTGTGCCAAGTAAATAAAAGAGCAGTACCATTTTTGACATTTTTTATAATATATAACTATCACTCCTAATTACCCTTGTCTAATTTAGGGTATATCTTAATTTTATCATTATTCAATTAATGGCAGTTAATTAGGAATGGTTTGTCTGATAATAAAAAAACTTGTATGTTTTGAAAAAACTTGATAAAGTGTTTGCAATAATGAAAAATCATTAATGTCCATTTCAATCAATAATGAAAAAAATGTTTAGATTTTTCTTTTGTGTATTTCACACTGGCATAAAGTTGAGATAAAAAATATACAGGGCAATTCTAAATGATGGACTCAATTTAGTAATTCTATATTTCCTGAATTATAAATTATATCTGACTGATCTATGTAGTAGTTGAGAGAGTAGGTCTGAAAGTTTAAAATAACATTGCTAGACTGCATGTATTTTTGTAAACAACCACTAGCATACTTGTACCACCATTACATGTCAGTTGTAAGGTTTTCTGTGTTCTTGAGTATGGTAAATCTGTCAGCAACTGCAGTGCAGCATACATCTCATCTCAGATTTAACTTTAGTAACTCAGTAACACAAGAGATTCTTCGTAACGTGTGGGACAAGTTCAGACTCCGCTTAGATGTGTGCTGTGCAGCCATAGGAAACCACATTGAACATTTATGAATTGAATCTGTAAACTTTATTATGAGCATTATCAGATGTAATTTCCTTCACATTTGTCATTACTTTGTAATTTGGAATACAAGAGTGAGTTATTCTGCACTTATCTTTGCCCCAGTTTATCAAGAGAAAATTTGAAAATGAAGTGAAGTAATTGTGTTAGTCAATCCTGGCCAACCCAAATTGCACCATGAGCTGCATTGATGACCTAAAATTTTCCAAGGACCACATAAATAAGAATAATTGCAATTTTTTTCAAAATCTGGCTTTATAACACAAATTTAGTGCTTATTGAGAATTTTTTTGTTTTGTAAGTGAATAATTTGAATGCAAGAGATAAACTGAAAGTGTTCTGTCAGTTATGGAAAGAAAATACCCACTGAACCAACAACAAAATATGTATTTGTATGATAATAAACATAAAATAAAAATAGTCACAAAAATCAAACAATATTTTGAATTTTATTTTAAATAAGAAACAAATATCAATGCGGGGGGGCTATTTCTTTCAGTATGATACTTGAGTTTCTTTTCGCTTACTTAATCTTTCTAAATTTAAAGTTGCATACTTTAACTGGTTTTCCTGAATTATGTTTGTTATTGACGCTTTATTTTTGTTTTTGTTACATTTTATTTCAGAAAAAAAGCTTCACATACGTATGTAGATTGAAAGGCACTAACTATTATTTTTGGTAAAACAACTGATTAAAAAAGGTTTTTTGCTATTATGTACTTGCCATAAAATTCTATTTTTGGAATTGTAGGATATATATTGGTTAGTTCACTACCACATTGTAGGTTGATTAATTCCATGTGTAGGGTTTCTGAAACTGTAAAAACATGAACACCAAATGGAGAGCTGAACATCGTGGATGTTTTCACATAATTTTCCAGCTCTGGAAAGCAACAATTAAAGGCTGTTATAAATTTTCTCATTTTGTAAGCAAATTTTGAATGATTACGTTGCCGTTCTTTAGCAATGGAAATGTTGTGCATTATGATTTTTTAATTGGTTCTCCAACAATAATAATTTAATTTGGAATGCTTTAATGAAATTACAAGCATCAGTAATTACATTATTCTGACCCTGAAACTCTCCATATTTAACTGATTCGATTTCTGTAATCTCTACCAAGAAACATACATCTTGCAACCACTCTTCATTTCTTAATTTGGCAACAGGCACATTCTCCTTAGTCTTAAAAAATTAAATTTCTTTCCATAACTCAAAAAATCATCTTAAACATTCTCATCTAACAGCGACTCAACTATCTAAAACTGGTAAAATAAATTCTACATTGCCAATTTAAGGCATAACTTAATTTCTCCTTCAAATTCACTGACAATCAACTTACAGCTGTAAAATGTAAAATGTAAGCCATTACCAGACAACATTTTTTATGGTTAGGATTGCATCTTCAACTTTTTTAGTATCATTCAAGCTTGCAGGATTTAACAATCTTTGTGTAACCTGTAACACCACAAATAAATACTGCGAGCTGTAAAATGTCTGAAATATTTGTGCTTTAATCTAAAGCTAAAGAATATGCTATAAAATCGTTTAATATTGTAAGGCAAATTTAAAACTATTTCTTATGAAATATCATTAATGCAGAAAGTTCTTGTTTTACATGACAGACTTATATTTGAATATCCTTTACAATGGCTTGCTTGTTTACTAATTCCCCTTCCAAAAATGGCTTCATTTTTTTTTTTCAATTGGTAATCTAACAGAATAACCTGCTTTAACAATATTTAAAAATGAAAGTTGTAACAATGAAATTAATGTACTTTGTTAGGCTTTTAATTTAGATTTAAGACTGGGAAGCTTTATTTTCTCACTTCCACATCAAATTTCAAATAGCTGCTATGTTTACTTTCATGATGTCATTTAACGTTGGATTCTTTAAAAGCAGCTACTATTCTTTACAAATTAAACATGATAATGTGGAATTATGCTTTATGAAGAAATAATCATCTTTCCAACAATCACCTAATTTTTTTTCATCTAGTTTTCTTTTCTTTGAATTCATGCTTCACAGCTAAAAAATAAATGAACTAATTAATAATATATCACTAAACAAATAAGTGCACCTAAACAAAGTCCCAAAAGGATTACCTTACCTCGCTTTGAAACACTTGTCTTATTTAAATAATATTAGTTCACTGCACATCTAGACTGTAGAGCTACATTACTCTAAACAGACTGCTATACACACGAATCTGAGAACAATGACAGACGAATCTTACAACTTGTCAAACCCTGTTGAAAGTGAGTAGTTAGAAAAATGACATGGGGCGAATTATGGTGTAAACATAAGTCCGTGCTCTGAGAAGCAGACTGAGAACTCAGCAGACATCATTAAGCGTGAAAAATATAAATCAGCAGAATCCATGCATTTCATATTCTTCATGTAATTATAGGAACTTAAAATACATTCTGAAATCTATTTGTAAAGGTAAATGTGGTGAGGGTAACTAAAGATTACTTTTTATGAAGCAAATTGAGCTACCAACTCAGTTGTAAAGGTAGTATTTTCTAATTTATGTTTATTTTTTCTTAACATTATTTTGTCTCGGAATATTAGCTCAGTTGTCTCTTCCTGAGACACTAAAGCCTTAAAAATTAAAACCACATGGATTATGAATTGAGCATAATTTTGAAAATGAATCAATGATTGGCTATCAGAAACTTGGAACGAAGAGTTAAAAGAAAAACTGAAAGAGTGGCTAATGATGAACCATCTGCTCGCAGATGGGTCAACAAGACAAAAAAAATAGCAGTCCAAGACTCCATAGCAACAAGACTCCATAGCAGTCCTTCAAGGCTCCTCTAATTACATATGCCCATCCATCTCAACATTATTTATGGTATATTTTAACATTATTCATCTGTGGTAAATATACCGTTGCAATATATTTTACAGTAAGTAGTGCATTACTGAAACTTTTGTTTACAAAGCTTCAAATGCCAATTGCTTTTCGTGCAGAAATTTAAGAGCAATTTCAGAAGAGATACAGAGTTCATTCTTTAAAAGACAGCCTCACTATTTCTGGAATTAGTGACATGTGGAAGTGAATCACATAAAACTCTTTAAAATGTTCAGTATAATCCCTCTATGGAAGTGGGAGTGTGCAATGAGCCCTGTAGATTTTTGGGATTGCTGTGAAGTTTTAAGTTCCACAAGATTGAGGATCTTTTTTTGTGGCTTTTTTAGGGTACTTCTCTGTGGCTTTGAGTAGAGAAAAATGACTTGTGGAAAAATAAGTTGTTGTGGAAGGGGAAAAGAAAGTGAAATGCTAATAACCATGGGTTACTTAGTCAATACTTGCTTAGTTGTACATTTAAAAATAAAAATCGAATATTATTACGAAACAAAACAATCATTAATCACACTTGAATAAATTTTTATAGTTGATTTGCGTCTGTGTTAACAGGTGTCTGATCATTTATAGTAATGCTAGTTCTGAATATAATACATTCAATATCACTTGTCATTGTTTACAGATTTAGACACTTTTATTTTTCTTATTAGTGTATATGTGTGTATCTGGTTACTTAATATGTTCAAATATGTCGCACATGCACACATGTACTGGCAAAAAATAAGCTGTATATTGATTCAGTTGTATTAAAAACCAGGAATTTACATCGTGATTAGTATAATTTACTGATATGTAATTGCTTGAAAATTTTTAATTTTCAAATTGTTAAATTCTTACATTTTGTCTATGAATAGACTAAGAGCAATTTGATCTACCTTTCTGTTATATTATTTTCTAAACGATAATTTATTTATTTTCTTAGTAAAAAAAAAAAAACCAAAAGCTCAGGTTATCTACTTGTATACCTTGGAGAAGACTCCAAGGTAGTGTTTATATTTTACAAATATATTTAGTAAGTGCTGTGATTATGATTAAAAGCACAAATTACCTTTGTACCATTTCTTTTATAAAACATATAAATGTTTTTAAAAATTTTTTGATAAACAAGTTTTGTAGAGATGTATTATTGACCGAGCAAGTTCAAAACAACACCCATTTTAACTCAACCTTTTGGCATTAGTTTGTTCTGAAACAGTTACAGTCAAGCGTGTTTTACAATTTTATGAAAGTAAAGTTACTTTTAGGTGGAACTATGTTTATGTAACAATTATTCATAAAATTGTAAGTTTTAAAAAAGTGGGTCAATATAACTGTAGGGAGAACTACAACTATTTATCATTTGTTGCAATCATCTGGTTGGTGTTTTTGTGTATATTATATGTTTTTATTTATTAATTTCATTATGTATTTTATTAAATAATGATAAGATATAGTTAAAAGTGTTTTGAAGAAGAAAAAATGTTAAGTGGGAGTTCCTCCTAGTCATAGTTTTTCCAGAGAGAACTATGCATACAGTGGTAGTAGTATATTAACATTTTTTTGGCTTGACATTCCAGAATCAATTTTATTTATTAAATAAAATACTTTACTGTTTTGTTTTAGAACAAAATTTATTTACGTAAAATGAACGAAGCCTATTGTTTACTAGTTACATTTAGGTTATTTTCTTCACATTCATATACAAATGAATCTATATGTTTATTGATTATTTGATTCCACTATATTGTATTGTATCGTTTTACCTAGTTCAGTTCAACATAATTTCAGTATATTGTATCAAGAATCCATCAATACTGAGTAAGGTGGCACACAGTTTTCTCTACTACTCTTGCTATTTGTAATTAGTAGGAAATACACTGCAGAAATTCTGCATAATAAAAGACTGCCAAAAAAGAAATTTCATTTTTTTTAAATTCCATATTCTATAAAATTAATCACATGAATTTTTTCAAAATCCAAAAATTTTCTTTTTCAGTTCTTTCTCCATTTCTGGAATATACCCAAGCCTGTTTTATAAAAAAAATCTTTCTTCAAGATTAGTAGGTTTATTTTACAAATAAATCTATATAAAGTATTATAATGTTGAAATCTGAATTACAATCAACATAAATTATAACATTAATCTCTTTTTTTAACTGGTTTGCTGGATTTCCCCATTCTTTTATTTTAGTGTCAATCTCTTGTTGCTCAGTCTCACCTTATATCTTACATTTTCTTTACCTTCCTATCAGGCTTGTCCATTGTTTTATAAACTTACTCAATATTTGTCTAAACCTCTAAACTACAAAGCTTCTGTTTGTTTTCTGGTTTTCCTGTTGTGAATGATTAGTGCCATAAAGTGTGCTATACTCCATATAAATATTTTTTCAGCATTCTGGTTTTAATTCCACAATCTGTATTTGATAGCACCAGATCTCTTTTCTGTTTAAAATATTTCAGGCCTTGTATAGGTTGCTTTTTTGATATTTTTTTTTTAGTACATTCTTTGTGTTTTATTACCTGAGTAACAAATTCTTCGACATCTGGTATAAAAGTTTCCTCTATATATAGTATTTAATCTCTCATTGGTTTCCTTCCTGTTTCATTACGGTATTTTTTTTTTTTTTTACATTCAGATTAACTTACATACACCCACTGCCACTGTTAGTATAATATCCATACCGTTCATTAATTTTTTTAACTTGCCTAAAATATCAATATTATTATGATTAGTATTTTTGTACTGATACCCGTTTGTGTAGGAACTGTCTAGACTGCAATTAAAAGAATTAGTACGACATTTAGACTTTTGTGCATTTGAGATATCAGTTTGCAATAAATAAGCATGTAACTTTGTTATATCCTGTTACCCAGCTATATTCCATCTGGTTTTTTATGTTGTCCTGATAAATTTATGGAAATATTAATCTTGTATATATTTTTCTTATGTTTATGTTGTGATATGTTTAAAATCCTACTATAAAATATCTTCATAATTATTTTTTTCGTAATCCTTGTTTTATATATTTTTAGACATTATCCGTAGTGGGTGGACTTCTTATGATCGTTTTACTTGGTCCTGGTGGTGTTTCAATGGATGAACATAAGAAGAAATGGTAGGTAGAATTTATTATTTGTGTGTATCAGATCAGAAAGAATTTAGAAGAGGGGAAAAAGAAAAATTATTTATATTTAAAAGGAACTGACTGTTAATTCTATTTATACTTAATATTTATTTAAGTTGTTCTGTTTCACATGTTGTAAGTGTTAAAAACATCAAGTACTTTATAATATATCTTTATTACATTGAAGAGCTGCAGAAGAAGAAAGATTGTGTGATACTTTCAGGTTTTAAGTGAACTTTTTTTGGAACAGTTTTTTATATATTTATATTAAAATATACATACACATGTAAAATGATTAAGTTTAATCGCATTAGTTTGTAACAAATTAACTGTTATCAATTTTATTTTGTAGAAAAAAAAATAGTATTTAACTTATCAAAATATTTAAATACGTATATATTTTCTTTAAAGGATATATATACTGCAAAAAGCATGAATAAGTTTTTATTTGAATGAAAAATATGTTTTATTTATATTTTTAATTGATTTTTTTTATAGTACATTTTTCTCAGTAAAAGTTTTTATTTGTTTACAAATGTATATAACTTGTTTTAATTATTACAAAAAAAATAATAAATAAAATATGATCAAGATTTGTTAAATAATTTTTACGCACAATTCTTTTTTTCCCTTTTTTTAAGAAATATAACTATACTGTCTATATTGTGATTAGTATTGACATTATTAAAAATATTGTAAACTGTGATTTTTTAAAGAAAAAGAATATTTAACATTGCAAAAAAAGATTCTCAGTTGAAATGTGAGTTTAATATATAATATTTCTCTTAATGGTTGTTCAGTTTATAATACTGTACTTAAAGTAAAAATGCCTTAATATTCTAACAGTTTATTTGTTTATTGATTTGTTTCTTTGTTTTACAAAAAAAAATTAAAAGTGAATGTATGAGGGACATTCGATAATTAAAGAGATAAATTGATGTAGAGAAAAAACGATTATTCAATGACAATGAAACTTACATTACTTTTCAGCATAGTCTCCAGAAACATTTAGATACTTATCCACCATTCTGTGAGCTTTCTGATTCTCACAGCGTAGAAGTCTTTACTAAGTTGTGTGAACCATTCGTGTTCCATTTTTTTGACTGCTTCATTGTCATCAAACATCTTGTCCTGTAAAACATTTTGAGCAGGCTGAACAAATGAAAATCAGATGGGGCGAGGTCTGGGCTGTAAGAGGATGTGACAACACCTCCCAACCCAACTTCTCAGATTTTTCTCCCTTTCTATGAGCGATGTGAAGGTGCGTGTTGTCATGCAAGACAGCACCTTTTGAGAGAGTACCCTGATGTTTTCACCCTATTGCGGGTCTCATGTTATGTTGTTCTTCTAAATAGTCATAGGTCTTGCGAGCCCCAGAAGACTCACTTTACTGGCTGACGCATGAGTTTTGAATTTTTTTTGTGGTCAAATCCGGATGTTTCCACTTAAGACTTTGCCATTTGGATTCAGGCTCAAAACGATGTATCCACATTTCTTCTTACATGGAAAGTCATACCTTCCACTTCAAACCATTCTTTGAGCTAAGAACAAATGCAAATCCAGGTGTCTTTTATGAGTGTTAGTCAACTGTCTTGAAACTCATCATATAATAATTCAACATGTGATGAATGATTGAATGCGTTGTTCCAACAATAATTTTACACAAACTAGCAATTTGGGAAATTTTGACTCGCTTGACTTGGCAAATAAGATCATTTATGCAATTTTGCAACGCAGCAGTCGAAAACTTCAACTGGTTGTCTTGGGCGATGATCTGTCACACTTGTTCTGCCTGAATTAAACTGTTCCACTCACTTGTACACGTTACAGCAGTTTAAACACTTTTTCCAACATTCTTGAGTAAATTTCTGCCTGTTTCATACCTGCTGATAGCAAAAGTTTTATCACTGAATGATAAAACAAGTTTCAATTGGAGCTGTTATTCTGAAATCAACAAAAGAGGTTATGTTAGATTAATTATGATCGAACAGCTGATTAAATGTATTCCAAGGTTGCCAACTTGACTCTCATTGTCACTGAGTGAACAGGTTTTTCTCATCAACTTGTCTTGTTAATTATAGAGTCCCTTGTAAAAACAGTACTTAGAAATCTCATTCAAATATTTATGAAAATATTTCTATCTACACACGTTCATTAAAGTCTGTCTAGTGGCATGTCTTAAGAATCATAATTTTTTAAACTATACTTTTGAATATTTTGATTCAAAAGTATTTTTAGTATTCAGTCTCTTAAGGATTGCTTACTGTAAGATTATGGCCAACTTATAAATTATAATTATGTTAATTTTTTTTTACAGAATAAATTATTGTAAAAATTATATATACATATATTTTTTTTTTAATGTAAAAATAACATGATTTATACAGAAATTCAGTGGTAGTGTACTGGGTGGAAGTATTACAAACTTATAATAATATTCTGTACTTATCACACTTTAAAAGTTTTTCATTATAGCTGCCAATAAAGAAACATGAAAGTATTAGTGTTTGTAGGGAAGAAGTAATTATGTATAAAAGACTAGTATAACATACTTAGTATTTGTTTTGCTGCAAGGACATTCTCTTGGGATCATAATTTTTATTTTAGTCATTGGGTCTATCCTGCAGTACATTGTTGCTGTAAGGTAAGTGTTTTGTATTAATGATAAGAGCAGTACTGTAATCAAATTAAATTAATTTAATTGTTGACTTGTCATACTTTACATTATTTTTTATATAGCCTGGTTTGAATCTTTGAGTCTGAATATTTGAATCATTGTGTCTAAAAAATATAAACTTTATAAAATAGAAATTAAATCATTAGATAATTGTTAGAAAACTACTGACAGATGAATTAAGTTAAGTATTAGAAAGTTAATGTTATAAGAAATCTACAATAGATATCAATCATATGATACTGATAAAAAATAAGTTTTATATTTTTATAGCATTAGGCCAGTTAAAGAAAAGTTAAATTAAGATTGATATAAAAATTTGAGAAGAGTCGTTCTTGGATGAAAAAAACTGCATTTGATCCAAGAATCAGTCCCATGCTAGTATAATGATGCTTAGGGGTTGACAATTAAAAATAACCAACTCACATAATTTTTTTATTGTGTGTGTATATATATAGATTAGCATTAAGCAAATTTATATATATATATATATATAAATTTGCTTTGACTATTTACACTTTACATTTAATATTGTATTTTTTGACAACCAGGTGGGTTTTAATTATATTATTTATAAAATACACATAATACTAATTATTAAGAGACTAATTTAGCAGATAAAGGAATCTGGAATTTATGGTGAAAACCAGATAATTTTATCAATCCCTCATCACAAATTAATAGTGTACCATATTTGTGAGTCATTTTTACTTCATTTGCACGTGTTTAATTAAGCCAACTCAATATTTATATTGAAAGCCACACTATATATATATATATATATATATATAGTATACATATATATAGTATATATATATATATATATTATATATATATTAATGTGTGTGTGTGCGCGTGCATAAACATTTACTAATGTTTATATAATCTACTTGGAAAACATGCCATATGATTATCAGGCAAACAATTATGATATTACATTGATTGAAACCCAACTTAACAGAGATCATTATTAAAATATGTTAATGACATAACTTGAAATATAATTGACTAATAAAATGATAAAAATCTTATGGTAAATTTATTATGTTACTTTGACAGTATATTTTTAATAAATTTATTTATTCTTAAATGCTATTCTTTATTATGTTATAGTTATTCATTGTTAAATTTTGTTTACTAATCTGTTGATTAAATCACTGAAATCTGTGATATTGAATTTTTATTTACTTTTTTGATTATTTTATTTGAATGAATATTATTCTTGTTTTAATTATTATAACAATTTACAATTTTTTTATTTCATAAATTTTTAAAGTATTATTTAAACATTAAGGATGAATTTATGTATAGATTGCAAAGATTGTCAATTTATATTAGAGGAGTGAGTAAGCTCAAATACCTCAGCCTAAAAGAATTTTTTATGTGTCTATTCTGATCCTTCAACCTTAGCTGTATGTCTTAAAAAGATGCAGAATCTCAATTAAACTGCACATCCATCAACTGGAAAGAGGATCTTTAACGGCAAATATCAAATTTGTTTATCAATGTTATATTGAAATATCAATGTTTATATTGAAACCCCCCTCACATTTTAGGAAAAGATGCCTAACAGCCTCATTGAATGTTTGCATAATTCTTCCAAAGTCTTCACTATAGAGTCAGAGTTATTTTTTAAAAAGATCTTCAATTTTTTTAAAGAAATTGTTCAGGTTTTCTGGAGGCTCCTGAATGAGAAAGTGGTAAACCTTTTGTAGGGTTTATGATTGTTTTATCAGAAACCCACTACTTAACTTAACTTCATTCTTCCCCAAAGATGTACTAACACCACATGCTAGCTTAGGTGTAAACTATGCTCTGCAAGTCATAAGATAAATGTGAAAATTTTCATGTTTTTTTATAATAATAGTACTGTTATTTTATTAAAACTAATTTTTTAATGTTATTTTAGGGAATATTAATTTTCTCTTTTCACTTGTTACTATTTAAGCAGTATCTAATTCCACTGTTTTCTTTCTTTTCTTTGTGGATGTAATCAGTTCAAGGCTGAATCTGTTAACTGAGCAGACCAATTGCAGATGTACTGTGAATGATTTGTCTTTATACAATGTAACAATTGGATTTTGGCCTCTAGTGTAATAATCAGTAATACAAGTTCTATACACTTGAGAGCTTGCCCGACTATGCATGGGTCATTTTAATGATATGTATTTTTAGTAGAATTCAGATATATTACAAGTAATTGATCAGCAATACTAATATTTTTTAACAATAAAAAATATTGATGTGGTATTGATTGATGAGATAATCAATCTCATACTTGATAATTTCAATTATCGTCTATCTATTTATTCACTTTAAATTACTCACAACCAACCCTTAATATTTTGGTAAAATTAAACAAAAGACAAAATGAGTAATATTGATCATTATAAATTGTGAACTATTTTTAGTTAAATAGAAGTCATCCAAGTATCTTTGATGTTTAGATCCCACTCATGTTTGATTCACAATTATAACTTTCATTAAATATTAAAAATAAGTAAATTATTTGTGTAGTAATTATATCTGAGAAAAAGTGGAAATAATGCTTCTCATCATTTATTGAACTATCATTAAATGATTATATTGGTCAGACATCACAATATAAACAAAATGAATACAGCCAACATTGTTTAAAATTTATTATATTAACTTAATATGTACATTTAATTTGTTTTTTTCTTTTTTTATATATATTCAAGTGCATAACTCCCTTTTTCTACCTTTTTATAAAAATATTTTTATTTTAAAATAAATATTTCAGTTAATAAATTTAGTGTACATAAACAGCAACAATTTATTGACATAAAAAAATTGTTTAACTATTATTTGTTATTTTGTAAATTATCTGGTCAAATTTTTTTATCAATTTACTTTATTTTTTTAGTTTAAGAGTTTTTAATGTGTATCTCATCGTCTGTTTCTAAATGAATATAATATTCACTTTATTGCAATAATGGTTATGGTTTGTTTATCTTTATACATAATTAAATATTTAAAACTTGATGTCATAAATTTGTATTAGAATATTAGTAGTAATTGTATAGATTTTAAAATTATCTGCCACTAGTGGTATGCAGTAGTTTATTTTATCTGGCATATATGTATTAGGGTGTGTATGTGTGCTCATTTCTTTTTTTATAATTATAGTTGCAGAAATAATTTATTAAGTTATAATGACCATATTCAAATATTAGTTACATAATGACAGTAATTAATTTTTTTTTTACAATTAAATAAAGGAATAATTACTTGATAATTACAATGTCAAATTATATTTTTTTATTAAAATTAATAAAAAAAACTCATCAGTGATAGTATGTTAGGAATATGGAGCGTTTCAGAAAAAGCCAAACTTCCAGAAATGATTCAGGGCACCAAAATTAGCAAAAAGTTTAATATCGACATAAGTCCTATTTTGCTTTGTTTTCCTTCTGGATACCATTTTGTGATTTTCAACAAAAAAATTAGGCAAATCTAAGACTAGTGTCTTTAGCCTGCAAAATAAAAATTTTTGACAATGTCAGCTTAGAAGATTTCAAAATGGCAGCCATCTTTAATTTTTTAATCTTCAGTATCTTTGTAATTATTTTTTTGGTTAAATAATTAAACATTTTATTTTGAACAAAAATTTTACACCTGTGCACTGTAATGCAAGTTGTTATTTTTTTGCCTGTTTTTATTTCCTCTACTAAATGTAATGAAATTATTAATAATTAATAGGAACCATTTTCATAATTGTTTTGTACACACTGACTTTATTTTAGCTTGTAGTGTAGTACGTTTTTCATTGAGTGTAAAATCTTTTCCACTTTTATTCCTCAGACATTAAATGCTTATATTATAAATAGCATTTATGTTATATAACCAATACTACTTTGTAGGAGGACACAAGATTTATAGATACAAGCCTTTATAATTTTGATTTTCAGCCAATATGTTGAAAAAAGATATTTACTAAAATTCTATTTTATGCTAGCAAAAACTTTTGTTAGCACAAATATTAATATAAAAATACAGTCATACTGAATTGGAAAAAAAAATTGAAAAACTCGTTTAGCCCTCAAGTTAGGATTAATTTTTTTTTAAACCATAATTCATAAACAATGTTTACAATAGAACTAATCAAAGTGTTAATGGTGTTAAAAGAATAATGCCAAATTCTTGAGCGTTGTGTTTTAAAATTAAGTTTGCAAATTCCCATTAAGATTTTTTTTGGTTTATTTTTAATCCATTAAAATTAGATTTACTTATTTCATTCTAACTTATTAATTTTTTCAATAGAAAAAGACGTATTTGTTGTAAAACAGTAACTTCAACAATTCCTTCTTATGGCTGTGATAGACATACAATCAAATATTAGTCTGAGTTGCTTTCTCTGATTGTAATATTTGTTATATAGTCAGTCCTATGATGAATAAATGTCTTTTGTAGGGTTGAACATCACATGTTTTTCAGTGTTGCCTGTCATATAGTACACAATAGTATATTTGGCTTGTGAAGGAAACCATTTGACTCCTCAGTTTCCCCTATAAGCCTGGCATAGAATATTTTTATTCTTGGGAATGGGTTTGCCAGACAAGTTACCTATTCATATTATGGTACATTTACATCGGCAAATATATGCTTACTTATAAAAAAATATTTTATTTTTATGAATAAATAACTTATTTGAAATAATTTTTTTTTTGAAAGCATGAATTTTCCATTTTTTCTTACATATTAACACTTGCAAACCACAGGAGCTTTGTTAAATAATTTGTGGATAGATTTGATTTTTATTTATGTTTTTAGATAAGTTCATAATGTGACTATGAGAAATATGTATTCATCAGGAAATAATTTGTATTCAAGATTAATAAATACAGTTTATCTAAAATTAATTTATTTAGTAATTAACTTTCAGTAATTGTATTTGCTATGGTTACAGCTAGTACTCCACCAACCTGTTACCTACATAAAGTTAACAATATTATTTAACTTTTAAATTTATTACTTATGGGTATATAAAAACCAATTTATTCAGCATGCCTTTACCCATTGGCGTCCTTATTGACCTGCATTATACTTATATGGCATCTTGAAGGTGTGTGATTATAATTATCACATGGGATGCCTTTTGTAGTTATTCAAATTTATATAATTAGATTATTTTGTAATTTATGTATAATTCATTTTTTTGCTGAAACTATGATGTATTTAATTATGTTTTTTTGTAATTATTATCATTAATTCTTTCTGAGTATCTAAATATTTGACTATTTAATAATTTATTGTTATAATTTAGTAAATGTTCATAATTTATCTTTTTTTTCTTTATTGTATTACAGTCATTTAGAATATAAATATTGCTTGCTGTAATTTACACACATTAATGTTATTAGGTGAAGACATTACAAAAATATTGTTTTACATATGCAATATACATTGGTATAAAATACATCCATAGAGTTCAAGCTATTTCTGTTGTAATCTAGGAAAATGGCTACTAAAAGTCTGCTTTTTTGTAAAATGATAGTTCTTGAAATTTTATTTTAACTTTAATTGTACCTTTTCTATTAAGTTTTGTACAATAAAGTTTCTCTTCAAAATTCTAATTAAATGTTTCTGAAGATAAAAAAAAACAATTTTTAATATTTTGATTTCACATTATGATGATCTGAATGTAATAAATACATAGGTGTTTATAAATGTATATAATTTAGTGACATCGATCAGAAAAGAAATGTAATATTATTTGTACATACCCTACTCTTGAGTTTGATACCCTACTCTTCCACAATAGATTTGTTGGTGGCATTGTTTACTTGCTTCAAAAAATAGTTGCATTTTAGCATCTTTTGGATTTGTTAAAGATAGTATTAAGTATATTTCACCTTTTTATACTGCGCAATTTACATTGAACAAAATGCATGGATTATTTTAATATTTAGTAAAATACTGTGGATTTGCTGACAGTCTGTGTGGTTTTGTGTATACCATGTACAAAATATGTTTACCAAATTTCATGTTGATAGCAAGAATATATATATATATATATATATATATACTCTTGTGTGATTATACTTAAATATATAATGTATAATTTTTTAACTCGGTTTTGTATATGTTAATTATTGAGTTTTATTCAGCAGAATTTTTTTGCTGTTTTAAATTTTTAGTTTGTTTAGTTCATAAATTGATTAATTTAAAATGTCCAGTATGTAATTGCAAATAAGTAAAATGTCAGGTGAAGTTAGATTATAAAATTACTTAAATACAATAATTTACATAATATTGATTCTCTTAATTGTATGCAATATAAACTTCTGTCAAAGATTCCTTCTGACAATTGTATATCTGCTTAATTAATTTCCTTACACTCAGAAACACAAATATACAGGGTAAAAAACTTTATAATATGTCTGGAAACACTATCTGCTATCCACCATTTTGTATTTTTTACATAGATATTTATTTCTCACAAATTATATCAGCTGAAATGTATACTATTAAGTACCTAGAGGTTTATTTATATAAAAATAATGAACTTGATCACAGTGGCCATATAAATGTTTTAATTGTTAATATCTTTGCAACGGCTGGTTTATTTAAATGTTGTACAAAAAATTTTAAGCGTTTCATGGCAAAAACAGACACCTTGTTTATTCAAAAACGTTCATAAAAAACAAGGTTATGGCAAAAATGATTGAAGTGTCACTTTAAATTAAAAAACTAGTTTTCATTTCTTAAATAAAATGAAATAATTCTACTTGATCTAAACTGGATTAATTTTATTAATTTTATCTTGCTGTAATAAATTAAAATTTAATAATTAAAAATATCACTATAAAAATAGATATTGACAATATAATTTGTCATTCTGTTGAAAAATGTAAATAACTTCTTTAAATTTTTGCTTACTCTAAAAAATAAAAGCAAGAATTTCTTGTGAAGAAACCAATTTAAATGTTATTATTTTCTGGTTATGAGCCCAGAGTTGTTGGGAACTTTTGATTATAATTTTAAATTTGATACCCCAATTAGATATTCTTTAGTTTTCCATTTGTCATCACAAATCAGTTGATTTCTAAGTCGATAGTTGACAAATAAGTCAATAGTACTAAGGTCCAAATCATAGTAAAGGCTATGATAAAATAGCCTTTACTATGTAAAGCCGTAAAATTTTTTACACAGATTTGAATACTAGGTCATGGATACCGGTGTTTTTTTCTCTAGTCAACCCGCCTTCCAAAGGCTGTACCTACTTTTCTAGCATAACTTAGCTTGTGAGGGGGATGCCAATACCTCTAACCACCACAATGGCCATACTGGGCCTAGCTACGTCATTTCCAGCACTGGGCTGCCGGGACTAGGTCTTCTGCATGCCTCGCCTCTAGTCATGGTCTCCCTGGAAGGGGATCCCCACCGGGTCTGGGGTATTTTCAGTTGCCGCTGCCTCTAACCATCTGAGTGGGCATGGCCATACCATTTCCAGCAGCACCGCCAGGACTAGGTCTTCTCCTTGCCTTGCCTCCAATGGGGGCCTTTGAAGGGAGTACCCCCACCGGGTGTATGGTCTTTTGCAATCCCCTGCCTTGCCCAATTACTCCTCTTCCCCTCCAGACTCTCTTCATCCACCATTTTCCTTGTATTATAGTCCTTCAAAAGCCTTCATTTTCAGAATATCACCAATCATGCCAGGGATCAAGGCCCAATTTCTAGGACCATGCAGCATAGCTGCTACGATATTGTCAGATATAACCTCACCAATTACCACAAGAACCTCCCTTCTATTCTCAGTCCACCTGGCGCAATAGAAGCTGGTGTGGTCTGCAGAGTCACTGTTCTTGCAATAGAAGCACACACTGATCTGACCTCTTCTACTTCCTCTCTGATATTTATTGAAACAGCCGTGGCTGGACAACAATTGTGTTGGCTCAAATGATAGTTCTCCATGTCTTGTCAGCCACAACTTCAACTCCGGGATTAGCCTCCAGGCTCACCTACCCACCTGTGACCAATACCATCTTGCCTGCCAGCTTTCCAGTAGCATCCCCTTTCTTTGGAGGTTGGGTTTCAATTAACCACACATCTCAGGAATGATCAGTCTGGTACTGTACAAGACTACACCTCAATTACATTCATAGATATCATCCTCTGAAGTAATACCTTATGTTGGTTCCAGAGACTAAACAGGAAAAGAAAGCTTATTTGATAATGTAAAGAGAGGCTGTGTAAAAGAGCAGAGAAGCTCTTTTACTCTAATATTTCACGTGAAATAACAGTTTAAATAAAGTACAGCAAGTGAAAATAATAATGTACATAAAACAGAGGTGAAAAAATTGTAGTTCACAAAGGGAGGAGTATGGGATAAATTCTGTCATTGTTTATTAAATTTAGTTTAAAATTGTTGACATAATTTGATGAGTGTGTTTTAATATTATTTGAATATAATAACTAGTATTGTTTGCTGTAACCATTAATAAATGCAATCAGTAGTTTAAGGAAGAAGGATATGTTTATTTAAATAATATTATTTAGTATCCATCTGATGTGTATATTAATACATTAATATCCATCCATTTTAGGTGTTTGGACTATAAAGCTTGTTGATGAAATATTTTATCTAATACAAATATTATTTGATATTTATTGAACTTTCAATTTGTGTGAATACACATTTCATTATTCCATAGAAAACATGAACAAAAATTTTGTTAAAAACTTATTTATATTGCATATTTTAGTATACTTTTTTTATAAGGTGTTATAGTGAATAGATAATTCTATCAAAACTTTCAATAACTGTTAAATTATGTTTTTGTACTAGAATATTTACCAAGAAACATAATTGTGTTTGTTAAATTGAATAACAAACGTTTTTTTTTTTTTTTTGTCTTCAGTCATTTGACTGGTTTGATGCAGCTCTCCAAGATTCCCTATCTAGTGCTAGTCGTTTCATTTCAGTATACCCTCTACATCCTACATCCCTAACAATTTGTTTTACATATTCCAAATGTGGCCTGCCTACACAATTTTTCCCTTCTACCTTTCCTTCCAAAATTAAAGCGACTATTCCAGGATGCCTTAGTATGTGGCCTATAAGTCTGTCTCTTCTTTTAACTATATTTTTCCAAATGCTTCTTTCTTCATCTATTTGCCGCAATACCTCCTCATTTGTCACTTTATCCATCCATCTGATTTTTAACGTTCTCCTATAGCACCACATTTCAAAAGCTTCTAACCTTTTCTTCTCAGATACTCCGATTGTCCAAGTTTCACTTCCATATAAAGCGACACTCCAAACATACACTTTCAAAAATCTTTTCCTGACATTTAAATTAATTTTTGGTGTAAACAACTTATATTTCTTACTGAAGGCTCGTTTAGCTTGTGCTATTCGGCATTTTATATCGCTCGTGCTTCGTCCATCTTTAGTAATTCTACTTCCCAAATAACAAAATTCTTCTACCTCCATAATCTTTTCTCCTCCTATTTTCACATTCAGTGGTCCATCTTTGTTATTTCTACTACATTTCATTACTTTTGTTTTGTTCTTGTTTATTTTCATGCGATAGTTCTTGCGTAGGACTTCATCTATGCCGTTCATTGTTTCTTCTAAATCCTTTTTATTCTCGGCTAGAATTACTATATCATCAGCAAATCGTAGCATCTTTATCTTTTCACCTTGTACTGTTACTCCGAATCTAAATTGTTCTTTAACATCATTAACTGCTAGTTCCATGTAAAGATTAAAAAGTAACGGAGATAGAGAACATCCTTGTCGGACTCCCTTTCTTATTATGGCTTCTTTCTTATGTTCTTCAATTGCTACTGTTGCTGTTTGGTTCCTGTACATGTTAGCAATTGTTCTTCTATCTCTGTATTTGAACCCTAATTTTTTTAAAATGCTGAACATTTTATTCCAGTCTACGTTATCGAATGCCTTTTCTAGGTCTATAAACGCCAAGTATGTTGGTTTGTTTTTCTTTAATCTTCCTTCTACTATTAATCTGAGGCCTAAAATTGCTTCCCTTGTCCCTATACTTTTCCTGAAACCAAATTGGTCTTCTCCTAACACTTCCTCCACTCTCCTCTCAATTCTTCTGTATAGAATTCTAGTTAAGATTTTTGATGCATGACTAGTTAAACTAATTGTTCTGTATTCTTCACATTTATCTGCCCCTGATTTCTTTGGTATCATTACTATAACACTTTTTTTGAAGTCTGACGGAAATTCCCCTTTTTCATAAATATTACACACCAGTTTGTATAATCTATCAATCGCCTCCTCCCCTGCACTGCGCAGTAATTCTACAGGTATTCCGTCTATTCCAGGAGCCTTTCTGCCATTTAAATCTTTTAATGCTCTCTTAAATTCAGATCTCAGTATTGTTTCTCCCATTTCATCCTCCTCAACTTCCTCTTCTTCCTCTATAAAACCATTTTCTAATTCATTTCCTCCGTATAACTCTTCAATATATTCCACCCATCTATCGACTTTACCTTTCGTATTATATATAGGTGTACCATCTTTGTTTAACACATTATTAGATTTTAATTTATGTACCCCAAAATTTTCCTTAACTTTCCTGTATGCTCCGTCTATTTTACCAATGTTCATATCTCTTTCCACTTCTGAACACTTTTCTTTAATCCACTCTTCTTTCGTCAGTTTGCACTTCCTGTTTATAGCATTTCTTAATTGCCGATAGTTCCTTTTGCTTTCTTCATCACTAGCATTCTTATATTTTCTACGTTCATCCATCAGCTGCAATATATCGTCTGAAACCCAAGGTTTTCTACCAGTTCTCTTTATTCCGCCTAAGTTCGCTTCTGCTGATTTAAGAATTTCCTTTTTAACATTCTCCCATTCTTCTTCTACATTTTCTATCTTATCTTTTTTACTCAGACCTCTAGCGATGTCCTCCTCAAAAATCTTCTTTACCTCCTCTTCCTCAAGCTTCTCTAAATTCCACCGATTCATCTGACACCTTTTCTTCAGGTTTTTAAACCCCAATCTACATTTCATTATCACCAAATTATGGTCGCTATCAATGTCTGCTCCAGGGTAAGTTTTGCAGTCCACGAGTTGATTTCTAAATCTTTGCTTAACCATGATATAATCTATCTGATACCTTGCAGTATCGCCTGGCTTTTTCCAAGTGTATATTCTTCTATTATGATTTTTAAATTGGGTGTTGGCAATTACTAAATTATACTTCGTGCAAAACTCTATAAGTCGGTCCCCTCTTTCATTCCTTTTGCCCAGCCCGTATTCACCCACTATATTTCCTTCCTTGCCTTTTCCAATGCTTGCATTCCAATCTCCAACTATTATTAAATTTTCATCTCCTTTTACGTGTTTAATTGCTTCATCAATCTCTTCGTATACACATTCTACCTCATCATCATCATGGGCGCTTGTAGGCATATAGACGTTAACAATCGTTGTCGGTTTAGGTTTTGAATTTATCCTTATTACAATGACTCTATCGCTATGCGTCTTGAAATACTCCACTCTCCTCCCTATTTTCTTGTTCATCACGAACCTACTCCTGCCTGCCCATTATTTGACGCTGAGTTAATTACTCTAAAGTCACCCGACCAAAAGTCGCCTTCCTCTTCCCACCGAACCTCACTAATTCCTACTATATCCACGTTTACCCTATCCATTTCCCTTTTTAAATTCTCTAGCCTACCAACCTTTTTTAAGCTTCTAACATTCCACGCTCCAACTCGTAGAATGTTATTTTTTAGTTTTCTGGTGACCCCTTCCTTAGTAGTCCCCACCCGGAGATCCGAACGGGGGACTATTTTACCTCCGGAATATTTTACCAAGGAAGGCGCCTCCATTATTGCTTTTCAAACAAACGTGTAATATATTAATAATATTTCATATAACTGTATGAGAATATATATAAAAATAAAAATATTACTGTTCTGATAAACCCACACCCTTCCTGTAAATATTTTAATGACACATTATAATTATGAAAAAACGTGACAAAATTAAAAACAAAGTTAGCGTTACAAAATATAATTGTAAATAGATTGTTTATTTTAACAAGATTATTTTAGTCTTATACATATTGTTATATGAGTTTATGACTGGACTACTTTCTGATATAATAATAAAGTTTCCTCATTAGATAAACATTACATTAGATTACATTTATATAAACATTACAATTACAAATTCATTTTAAAGACTGCATAAATTTATATAAACTCAGAATAGTTTTTAAATTTTCTTATATTTTATTGTTACTATCGAAAGTTTAAAAAAAATTGATTTTAACGTTAGTAATAAAAACCATCAAACCATTTAATTACTTATATATTTTTAATTCATAAAAAAGTTACTTTTAAAAATATTTCAGATAATTTTGTATGCATGTTATGTATTTAATCTGTGTTATAAAATGTATTTTTGATTAATTCATTTGACTTTTTACTATAGTGATTGTTATGTGATGAATTTCTTCTTAGAGAAAAAGAAATTATGATTGAAAGGAGCTTGAGAAAGAGTAAAATATAAGTTTCTCATGATGTTACTGTAAAATATTTTATTCCATTAAGTATTTTCATCAAAATGTAAGTGATTTGTTATAATATATATATTTATATATAAAATAAATGTAAATAAAGATTTAATTATTTTCCAGAACCATCCAGCTCTAGTTATTTATGTTTCCTCTAAATAACTAAGAATTTTATGTTAAATTGAGTGATCTAGAATTAGATCATTTTGGTACAGTAAATCTATTTATTTTAAAAGAGTGAATCAAATTTAAACGGTAATTTTACTATTATAACGTAACAAGCAGTTCCGAGCTGGATGACTGATTGGGGGATTAATATTTGGTATGTTAGAGAGGAGGAACTAACTTGGTTAGCTCCTCCACTCTGTTCTGTCATCAGAACTATCATGAGTGAGCAAGAGGTTCTGCCGTCTGTTGCATAATGTTTTAAACTAATGAAGCTGTTAAATCCGCTGAAATTTTAACTTGTTTAAAGACCAGACAATTTAAGGGTGGGCAAGAAAGTATAAAAAATTAAAGTCATGATCGATGTCCAAGATCCAAGTCTCACAGCTGACAACTTCCATGCCATTCAAGAGCTTATCAAAGATGATCACCAGATTCACTGTTGAAGAAATCGCATCATAAGTATCAAGTATCAGCTATGAGGTATCAGGTATCGCATCAGAGGTATCAGCTATGGGAATGCTCAATCCATTGTCGCTGATCATTTTGGCTTTAGAAAAATTAGTGCCCAGTAGGTTCCAAGGTTGCAAATGTGATGAAACATGGTCCATCATTATACTCTGTGGAGTTAAAAATGGTGAGTAAGGAGTGGCTAAGGAAGGATGAGGGCTGTTCAGTGAAGACCAAAACCTGACTGTCAGCTGAAAAGCTGGTAGCTGCTGAAGTCAACAAAAGCCGCCACCTACCGAAAATGTCATCCTTCTCCGTGACAACACCATAGGTTCATAGATTGCTGTGTCCAAAATATTAAAAAAAAAAAATTCCAACAATTACAATAGCCAAGTATATATAATGTTTATATAGGTATAATTAAAAATTTCAGTAAATTAGAAAAAATATAGTAAATTGTAAACAAGCAATAATTAAAAACTATTTTGATGTAAATAATACAAAGTAACATCAACAAAATATATTCAAGTGTATTCAGTTCCTGTAGTCATTATTCTTTATAAAATGAGGTTAGCATAAAGTAAACTTACACTCTATGATACTTCCTAATAGATTACAGTCTTATTATTTTATTACTATTTCAACAGCACTAAGAACTGATTAATTAATTAGCACTAAGTAATTAATTTATTTTATAGGTATGAAATAAATATTCGCTCAATATTCAAACTAATTTATTTTTAGTTTTAAAAATTTATTTCATAAACTACATTATATTTTTCTTCCCATAGATTTATTTCCAAATGTTAACATGCAAATACGTGCTGCCTGTTGACATAAATGAAAATCTTTAAACGGAGGAGCAAGTGTTTCATCTAACATTTGAAGAAGTTCAATAAATTTAATCAAAGCTTTGTTAATATCACCTTCTATCATAAATGAATGAGCTACCCGGAACATCGAGTCTGTATCCTGAAAAAAAAAGTTATCAACTTAATTTGAAGTAATTTATCAACTGAAATTTGTGATTACAAAGTATAGTGATTTTTTTCTATATTTTACTTTTAGATAATGATGCTTCTGGATTTCAGAAACCTTTCTTCAGGTCACTGATCTACATTATGGTGAGTACAGTAGTGACTACAGTATGTACCAAATTTTTTTAGTAAAGCAACACTTCTGTAATAGTGGTGAGGTAATATTATAATACATTTCCCTCTGTACTGTAATTGTGATGTGCTGATTTTTTCTCAATATTGTTTTTATACTTATATAATATAAAACATGAATAGAAGTAATAAAAATATACCTGTAAAGCTTTTAATCCTTTTAACAGATTCATATGTTGATTGCAGACTGGACAAAGTGCCATAAATTTTAATGTATCAGTCGGTACCTTAATTATATTTTTACATCCCTTTGTTTCACAACGGAATCTCATAATACTTTCATCCATTTCGCTGAATAAAGGCCAGTCTTCTTTACACGCTACACAATTACAGTTAAACCAATACTGTCTTTTTAATATATCCTGTCTTTCATTTTTTGGCGTTTGTGTAAAATTTGGTCCATAATTTTCAGCAACCATTTCTCCTTCAAATGTTGTCCTTATTGCTCTGCATATTACTGTTGTACCTTGGAAATATCTGAAATACAAATAGATTCACATACTTATATATTCAAGAAAATGAATCTTTATTAGACAGGTATATCAAAAAGAAAAATTTTCTTTACTGGAAGATAATTTATTGCATTAGCATTTCACATTTTTTTGTTGAAGAAACTATACAAACCAAAATTACTAGTCCGTTAATCAAAACGGGAAAGTAGAATCTTGGACTATCATGTTGCATATTAAATAAAATTTCTTCAACAAAAGATTAACTATTTGTTGATTGCCAGTAAAAACATGTAGTCACTTGATTGTAGTTTGAATGAAAAGTAAATTCATCTTCATAAAATAATTTACCAAATTTTGTAAAGGTTTTTTTTTATTGATGAATTAATTCACCACAGAAGCTTACAAAGAATTTTGTTTATGTAGGAATATGAAAATGGAAATTTGTAGCATTTTTTTTGGGAGGAGGGGCTATCAACTATTATGATCAATTAGCCCAAATGGAAATTGGTAGCGTATGCCATGCCTAACCAGAATTCAAACCCAGGATCTCTGGATGAAAGGCCAAGCACGACCACTCTCAGAGATTGGCAGAGAGATATGTATATATCAATATCCTCCATATTGTTATTTTATTTTGTACTAATTTTACTACTGTCAAGTATTTTCTTTATTATTTTTATGTATTAATATGTATTTTAACATTATATATGATGAGCTAAAGGTCAGTTTTCCTTGCATACAGATTTAAATTTTGAAACAGGTAGTGGATTTTATGGTTTTGCAATTGTGGTGATTAGCTGATGTAATTACTATTCAGTCCATTTTTGTATCTGTATTTTAAATATCGGTGTTTAAATACTCAAAACCAAAAATGGATTGTAATATTTCAATGTTAGTAGAAAAATAATGGGATGTTGCTGCTGTTCATAAACAATTTTATCCAAGATTTCCTTACTCTCTTTTATATCAACACGTCAACATTTGGATAAGCGGAATATAAAATATTAACATACTGGAAGTGTAGGTGATGTTCAGTGAACAAGCAGGCCTAGAATTAAAAAGAGGAGTGTAGGAACCTTATTGCTTCAATGAAAGTTTAATAGCATATATTAAGATATTACAAGATGTTAATTCCGAGCTGTTAAACACTGCTTAGAATTAGCAATAACAAATACAGATATTGTTTGACATTGTTTCTATGTTTAGAAAGTAGATGGGACATCTCCTCACTATCTTCTTCCAAGGTGAGAGTAATTAAATTATTCCTGAATGTCAAGGAACAAATTGATTGGCATCATGATCATGAAATTTGATGCCTTGTGATTTTCATTCAGGAGAATCATCAGTAACATTTTTTTTTCAATTTCAAATAACCTAAACCATCTCAAAATGTTGATTGAAAACTCAGTTTACTTTATATGAAAAAACTTTATGGGGAAAAATGTAATTCAATAGTTAAACACTTAATGAATGCATTAGGGCAAGAAGAAACTTGGAACATTCCTCTGATGTGTATTATACACTTAATTATAAAAACTTATTTTATGTTTAACTGTTTATTAGTAATAACTTGATTCTTTCAGGTAAATTGCTGAGGTAGTCCTTTTTTCAAGGGATTAACCCATTTGGAAGAATCTTAGGCAAGAGGTTACTATCGCAAGGGATAGATCATCGAATTAACTGTTTTTAATAGAATTTTTAACAAAAAAATCTACAGACTGTTTTAAAACTAAATACAGATTTCAGTTTTTAAACAATCATTAGTGAATGTAAAGGAATGTAGATACATTAATCATCTTAAACATGGAAGAGGCTCTTCCCATCTGCACCTATTCAAAAGTAAACTAGTGGAAATAAATTTTTCTTTTAGTAAAAGAGAAATTTTTAGATATTAGAATTATTAAGTTTGTAAAAGTTGTATGCCCATATTTCTCTTACTATTCAATAATCACTAATTTCAATAACTTTTTAATAAAACCTTGAGCCCTTTTTAATATTTATTCAATAAATTTGGCTCTTTAAAGTAATTAAAACTATGTTCACATACATATGGGTTGACAGAAAGAGATTACAATATAGAATATTTCAATTCTATTAAATAAACCACCTAGTACAGAATATTGAGATAAGACATACCTTACCTTAATTTTTCATAAAAGTACTTTCAAGGGATCCTGAATCCTCAGTCATGATTGAAATAATTCTGTTATTTCACAATAAAAATATTAAAATAATGAAAATTCTGTATTAATTTATAAGACCATCTCCCTCAAACACTTAAGATGATGTAATATTTTATTAATATATTTAATTTTATGTTTAAAAACAAAATTTGAATTTGATAAACCATCAGTGTTTGACGGAGATGGTCTTAACTGCAATAGATAGCAGCACTCGTGTAAATTAATAGACAATTTTTAGTATTTGTATTATGCATTAATAGAATTATTTCAATCAAGGCCGAGAAGGTGGATCCTGCAGTACTTTCATAAAAAATTAAGGTAAGATATGTAACATACATACATATTTCTCTCTAGTATGAGACATTCTAAATTTAAAGCTTTCTTGTTTAAGTGATTATGTTAGGCTTTTCTGACTGTTTAATAAAATAAAAACAAAGCAATTTTAATTCTGTTGAATTGAAATTCATTCAGAACTAAATTAAACTATAAGTAGACATATTAATACAAGACATCTACTTACCATCTGATCTTAATTTCATTTTTTCCTACAAAATGACAGCTATTTTATCAACCAGGCTAAAGAAAACATAGACTATTTTTTGTTTCTTAACTAACAATAAATCTATTTTATCTTATTTTTATGGCTTTTGAATTTATGGAATAATATAAAATATACCTAACAATAGCAGGATTACAAGAATGATTGAATAATGATAATGTAGGATATATAGCTCCACCAAGAAAAAGTGATGTAGCTTTGTCGATACCATCATCTTTTATATCTAATTCAGATACTTCATGTGCATTAAATTGCAAGAACTGTAAATTATGAAGCATTAATCCTCCAATGTACAGTTCATCATCTGATAATTGAGAATCTTTTTCTTCATTTGAATCTGTAAAAACAATTAAATTATTAATTTTTGCTAGTATAAAAATATTTTATTTAAAAATTGAATTTGGAAATGTTGCATTGTACAATGTCATTCGGACTTTACAAATGAATTGATAAAAAAAAATATCATTGCCTTAATTTTCTTACCTAATACATATAGAAAATAAATCTATTACTTTTTCAAGAAAAAATTGTTTTAAAACTTTCTCATACCTGCTTCCAATTTTAGCAATTTGTAAAAAAAAAATAAAAACATATTTGAATCTTTTTCTATAAAGATTTTCTGGGTTAATTTTTCTTTTGAAATATCCATAGAAATATTTTTATGATTTAATTATATTAGGAAAAACAGGGATAAAAATTATTTTAAATGATGATGTACATTTGAGTAGAAGTTGCTGGATAAGGATGTAAATTGCACGTAGCCAGTCTAATAGAGGACGATGAATTTGAACTATATCCATTGATTTGTGTCTGTAACTCTTCAGAGTTTCCAGTACCGCAGGCACTTGAGAATTGCATGTAATGGGAGATAAAATCTTCCCCGACAGGGAGTCTTATTCTTTAAGACTTTAAGGGTTAACATCATTTCCACAGGCTTAACCTCTGCAGCTTTTCTTCCCACTACACACAGAGCTGTAGAATACTGTACACATAATTTTATTTAGCATGGCCCATTGGTATGTATAATATAAAAATAATAGTTACTTACCACTTACCAACTAGTGTAATTAATTATGTTCTAGCGCTTTCAGAAGTTATTTTTCCATCATCAGAAGCATCTGATAAAATTTCCATAAATGTAACAATCAATTGTCAACTTATAAAATAAGTCATATATTTCATACAATAAAAGCTTCTCAATTGTTATGTCTGCAGTATTAAAGCAGTTAGGCCAACATACGAATCAATATTTAGTGTTTGAATAAAATATCGTTTTCAAAATTTGTTTGTTCATTTTTCAGTTTGTTGTTATTTAAGTAGATATGGAATTTTTCTTAGATTTTATAAAAGTCATTTGAGTATGCAAGGATATTAGTAAAATTATTTGGATCATAATCATGGCCGTGTTCCATGATATGTTAGGCAAAATTAGATCATTCTTTGTTTCCTTTAGTTATACAGTCGGTGTGTTCTTTAATTCTAATCGAAAAAGATTGATAGTCATACCAATGTATTCTAAACAGCATTTAGTGCATTTCAAACTACATACTCCTTGTTTTATCTAAATTGAATTTATTATTATGTTTTAATGTTCTAGAAGGATCTTTGTTATTTATGTAGTTTATTATTTTGTTGTATATGCTGTTTTTAATTCAAATGATTTAAAGATTTAATTGAATCTCCTATTATTTATATTATACTCAATTTTAATGTATTCATCTCTGTTATAATTATTAGCTTTATTGTATCATATATATATATATTTTATATTTTATTCTAGTATATAATTTATTTATTAGGTTTTCGTGTATCCATTATTTACAGCAATATATTTAATATAATTCATTGTGTTATTATATCTTAAGTATTTTATCACTCTAATAAATTAATGCATTAAATGTTGCCATTTTATGATTCAAGGTACCAGATGAGAATCATCTGGTACCTTGGTTACAGATGAAATGATTCTCATCTGGTACCTTGGGTTGTCCAATTACTATTGCTGGATATGTGCTTCTGTTTTGTGTTGTTACTCCTGTTGCTGTTATTGAATCTCCTGTTGTTTCTGCTGTTATTATTTCTGCGTTGTTGGTTATTTTCATGTCTTTTTTTGTTATTCCTGTTCCTCCTGGTATTAATAAAATCCGTATTCTGATTTGTTTGTCATTTGGTCTGTATGTGTAATTGTGATTTAGTTGTTCAAATATTATTTCTTTTTTCATACTGTTTTTTGTTCTATTTCTTCTAATCTTACAATGTCTATTCCTTTTTCAAAAATAGATTGTTTTCTGTCATGTGCCATGTTGGCCCTGTCCATGTCCAATTTTTTATTTCATACGTCACTGGTGTTCTATCAAACGTTCCTATTATTAAATTTTGGCTTGTTTCGAAGTCGTATGTGTTGTAGTTTGTTGATCCTCCCTGTAGTAATCTTTGTCTGCATACTGAATATACTTCTATTTCTATTTCTCCTTTTATCCATGACACTCCATAACTTATATTATTTGGTGCTTTCATTATTTGTATTGTGTAGTTGTTTGCTATACTGTCTTCATTCCATTCTGATGTCCAGAAGTTTGCAAATTGATATAGTATTGGTATTGGGTTTTGTTTTTATGAAAAATCGATGTCTATATAGTGACTGTTTTATTATGTTGTAATATTCTTTTGATCCCTTGTTTCATATATTGTTTTTAGTCATTGGGAATTTATGTCCATATCCATCTTTGGCTCATTTTCCTTATGTTCCTGTTGCTCCACTGTTACTTTATCTCTCTTGAATCGTTTGTTGCTTGTTGTTGATTCGGTTTCCATTTGTTCAACTTCCATAATTCTTCTGTTTCTTTTTTAATTTTTTGTACTTCTATTATTTCTTCTTGGTATGTTTCTATTAGGTTATCTTCTAATGTGTGCTGTTCGTCTTCTTTTATTATACTGCTTAAAATATCTTCTATGAAGTATATATATATATTAATGCGATGTGGATTGGATTTATTACTCCTGGTGGTTTTTCTATTGTGTTTGCTTTTATGAATTTGTCTATTGAATATGAATCTTTTCTGTGTTCTATTGTTTTTTTTAAATTAAATATTTTTATTCTCTGGTTTATTTGTATTTCGTCATTTCCTTCTACGTTTGCTGTTATTTTGTTTTCTGTTATGTATATTGGTAGTCGTTTTATTCCCTCCTTGTCCTTGTGTTTGATATCTGTTTTTATTGTTTTCCCTTCTAGTAGTAATTTCCATGTTGCCACGTTTATTGGTGTTATTATTGGTTCTTCAAAGAGACCTCCTGTTGGTGGTTGGTATAAGTGGAATCCACTGTTATCTCTTTTTCTTGGAATTTCTTCCGGCATTGTTGGTCCTAATATGTTGTCTATTATCATGCTTTTTCCTGCATTTGTATGTCCTTCTAATACTAAACCATTTATTTTTTTATATCTTTTAAATTTTATTATTTCACATCATGCTAGTAGTTCTGTTACCTCTATTTGATTTTCTTTTGTCATATGTATTATCCATTTTGCTCGGTCTATGTCTTGGTTTTCTAGTGTGTATTCTTCTGTGTATTGTTTGTATACATTTACTAATATTTTTAATAAACTAAATTCTTTTATTGTTTTTATTTTTTCATGTTTTTTTTTTAATATTTTTTGTATGTAACTTTCTACATTTAATCCATATTCTTTTATAAGTTGTTTTTTTGTGCCTTTGTCTATTGTTGTATCCCATTCTGTTACAATTTCTATGTTGTGTTTGTCTATTAGGTATTCTATGCTGTCTATGTATTCTATGTTTCTTATGTATCTATTGTTTCTATTAATTTTTCTAGTTCTTTTGATTGTTTTCTTAGTTGATTGGAAAGTTTAGTACCATATTTAGTCCATGACTGTCCACTGTTGCGGATACAATATAACGAATGATTTAAAATTTTTAATTTTTTGTGTTGTGATACATATTTCTGCCAGTCCTGCGTCGTTAACTTGAAGATATTTACCAATTCTTTCTCTTGCTCTTCCTGCATTACCTCCTTGTTCATCTCAGATGTAGATGATGTGCATGTGGTCTCTATGGTCGAATGTTGCAAAGTTTGGTTGTTGTTTGAACAGCTTGCTACTGGTTGTTGTCCAATTTGGTCTTTGGTTTGATTTGTGTATGATAAATGTGTATCCGCATCTTTTATTTTTGCTAGTTGTTGGTCCATCATTGCTTGGCCCTCCATCTCTTTCATCTGGTTCTGTATTTGATTCTCTTCTTTGTCTTTTATTTTCAGTTTTAATTTTTTCCCTACTATTGCCTTTTATCTTTCTGATGTTCTCTTTACTGTTGGAATAAATATTTTACTCACTAAACTGATGTAGAAAATGACAAGCTTTGGTTTAGTATATAATGCATTGTTTTATTAAAAGGTTTTATTGAGAAATTATTGTTGTCTTCAGGTGCATTTTTTTATTTGACAGATTATAGTCTACTTATATTCTAGTATGCATGATATAGCAAAATTTTATTTAAATATGACTGCTTTTCTATTAAAAAATGTAAAGTATAAAAAGTACTTTTACCTGAGTTGATAAAGAATCCAGCAGTTTTAAGACATTTAAATAAAAATACAGCCATATGAGTACGTTGTAAAAAATCTTCTACAGATCTCTGTGACTCATTTCTTTCTAGGTAATAGACACTGCGATAATCATTGTCATCAAAATTGTTTTTTTCCAAATGAACATTTTCCTGTAGTGGAAGTAAACATTTTCATTTAATTACAATAAAAAGGTTGATTTATCTAAATAGTATTTTTTCTCCAGGATAGCTGATAACATACATACAGTGAATCAAAAGTATGGAAACCCCTCAACAACTTTAAAACTGTTTCAGATAGAATACTGTAACTTTCAGGATAAGATATTGATCAAATAGAATTTCAATCCCTTCTTGGGGGTTGTCATTCAAATATTTTAAATGGTAACACGCTTTGTGTGATGCATTATTTAAAAGTCCCTTTAAAACAAGAAAAATGGTATAAATAAATGAAATAATGTCTGTACCAAAATGGTGGCGGGATAAATTTTGGATTTTGAAAAAAATTACATTGATAATTTAAGGAGCTGTTATCACAAATAAATAAATTTATGAAAACTTGGTTGAATGGATATTATCAAATAAATTTATTTTAAAAAAGAAGATTATTTATTAAGCATAAAATTTGCTTATTTACCTATATTTCATCTTATAATTGTTCAAAACATCCTCCTTCTGTTGTTTGACAGTGTAGTACCAGTTGGTTGTAAAAGGATGATACTGCATTATTCAATGATCCCTAGTGATATTTTATGCTGATTCTCAAATCCTGTTTTGTAAATCATTGATACAAGGGTCATTCAATAAGTCCTTAGAAAAAGGTAGAAAAACAAATTATTTTGTGTAGATTTTTTCTGTTTTTCAACATAATCTCCTTTTAACTCTATGCACTTTTCCAAGTGTTTCTCCAACTTTTTAACCATCCAAAAAGTAGGATTTTGGAAGGTCCTCAAAATAAGCATCTGTTTGGGTGATGATTGCCTTGTTTGATGTTAACCGTTGTCCACTGAGCCATTTTTTTAAGTTTGGAAATTAAAAAAAAAATCACTGGAGGCTAAATCCGGTGAATACAGTAGTTGTTGTAATAATTCAAACTTTTAATTTCATAATTTTGGCCATTGAAACTGAACAGGTTTACACCCGTGGATTGTCTTAATGGAAGAAGATCTTTTTCTTTTTCAAATGAGGACTTTTTCTTGATTTCTTCAACAGGTGCAATAACAACGCATAATACTCTCCAGTTATTGTTTGTCCTTTTTACCAGTAATCAGTGTAGATGATATCGCCTGCATCCCAAAAAAACCATGCCCATCACCTTGTCGGCTGATTTCACAAACCGCTTTTTTGTTCGCTTTTAAAAACCCACCGTTTTGACATTTTATTTGTCTCTGGAGTATAGTAGTGTATCCATGTTTCATCCACAGTTATGTATCAACACTGCAACTCATCAGAATTGCAACGGAAAAGCGCCAAAACAGCCTCAGTATCGACTACACAATTGTGTTTATTCTCCACTGAGAGCAAACCCATCATGCTGAAATTTTTTCACACCTAATTTTTTGTGCCTTTTATTAATTAAAAACATTGTACCTTGCGATATGCCTGTGGTCTCAACTATTTTGCGCACTTTAATTTGTTGATCACTCAAAACCATATCATAAATTTAGTTAATCATTTTTGAGGGTGGTCACTTCCACTGGACGTCCCGAATTAGGTTCGTCTTTTGTGGATTTATGGCCACTTTTAAACTCATTTACCCAACTGCAAACAGTTGCAAACACAGGAGCAGATGTGCCATGAACTTCATCCAACTCAGCTTTGATCTCTTTTGGTGTTAAACCTTTTAAATATGAGTGTTTAATTACCACTCAAAACTCACTTTTTTACATTTTTCTAAATAAACAATAGCTTGTTGCTTCAATCGACTATGGCAATGTAACCTCATGATGGATACAGCTGAAACTTTAACTGTACTCTAGCGACAAATGACACTTACTAAAAGTAAACTGTTTTATGAGCACCATACTATGAGCACCATACTATGAGCGCCATCTCTTGGATTTTCTAAGGACTTATTGGACGACCCTCATAGCTTGGGGCTTATTATGTTAAAACAATACTTTTTAAGTGGCCCCATAGAAAGAAATCTAATCTAAGGTTACATGTCAAATGATCTCATTGACAATTCTATTTGACTCCTTCAGCCAATTAATCTTCCAGGAAAAGATGCATTTAAAATTTCACATACCTGAAGTGAGGTGGAGTGTACCATTTTTTTGAAACCAAATGTTTTGCCAACAACATTTTTTATGTTTTGAATGATACAGTTGAGAAGAAAATCTTCATATTTCACTCCATTTAAATTTCCATCAATAAATATGGGCCCTATCAATCATCCATCAAACAATACCTGCCTGTATATTTACTTTGACTGGATACTATGTATGTGCTTGTCGATACCAGTATGGATTAATATCAGTCCTGTATTGACAATTATGGCAATTAAAAAATTAGGGCTTCATCACTAAAAACTTTGTTGTTTAATAAATTAGAATCTGCACAAACATTGTTCATAATAATTTCACAGAACTCAAATCTTCGATCTTAGTCATCTTCATTAAGTTCTTGCACCAGACAAATTTTGAAGAGTTTGAAATTTTCACTTTTTAATCTTTAAATCACTGAACTTTGGTTAATGTTATATTTTCCTGTTGCTGTTCAAGTTGAGGAATGAGGATTCTCAATAAATTCTTGCATAATCTCTATTTATGGCAGATTTAGACCTCTCTGGTTTTCCCCTATTATTAATGTTCCCTGTTTCTTAAAAGTGTTTGATAGTTTTGACACTTACCTTTTGAAAGAATGCTTCGATTATTAAATGTCGCATTGAACAATTCACAAACTTAATTATACAACCTAACTCTATCACCAAAGCCCCTCATCATTAAAAGTGTGAACCTCTCTTCTTCACTAAGTGACATTTTGATACCAATGTTAGCAGATAGCATAAAAAAATTAATTAAGGAAAAAACAATTACAAAGAAGTTGAACAAGATGTAAATAACAAGAGTGGCTTACAAATGTGGTAAAGATAGACAAAATCAATTAGCCAGCCGATCACAATAAATTCTCATAAGGAACCGACAGTGTAGTAATGAAACACTTTAAAAGGAATATTATTATTACATAACAATGAAATAAGCTTCATTTTTTCAACAATAGTAAAAGACAATAATTGATCAGCATGATTTGGTGACAATATTTTTATTTATTTACTCATTAAATTAGAAGAAAAACAATTTTCTGTGTTGAAAAATAACAATTTTTTAATATTTTAAAATTCAGTTTAATGTTTTTTTATTTAATTTTATTATTTGAATTTACTAAATTAAATAATTTTCAAAATCCAGATTTTACCCCACCACCAGTTTGGGTACAGGCATTGTACCTACTGTTTATTTGTACATTTTTCTTGTTTTAAAGAGACCTTTAAAATGATATATCACACAAAGAGTTTTACCGTTTAAAATATTTGAGTTTCCTGGGCCACACCGCAAGAAGGGGCTGAAATATAATTTCTTGTGAAAAGTTAAAGTAATTGGCTGATACCTTATCCTGAAAGTTACAGTATTTTACGTGTTCCACGTAAAAGTTGTTGAGGGATTTTCATACATCTGACTCTCTCTGTATAAATATATTTATACAAATATAACAAAGGAAAAGATATTACATGGAATAATTAGACTTACAACCTTCTACAGGTATCCAAAATATAGGAATACACTGAAAGAAAATAAAGTTTTTTTTTGTCATTAGTTGCTTGGCTCATTTGATGCAGCAATTTTTTAATCCTAACATGATCAATTTATTCATCTTAAATCATCATGTGATCTATAATGAATTAAAAATATCCATTTTGACTAGTTTTGGTGTGACACCTGTACGTACATATGTATATATATAGATAACTACATACATATCTCGCATAACTAAAAAATGATTGGCTGTAGGATGTTGAAATTTTGGATTTAGGACTGTTGTAACATCTAATTGTGCACCTCCCATGATTGCAATTGACTGAACTAACAGTATCCAAATTTTTTGGATTTTGGACTTTTTTTTAATGCAGTAATAAGCCCTCATTGAGAGCTTTTCAACGATATACCTTATGTGGTACTTATTTTCATTGGTTCCAGATATATAGCCAAATAAAATTGTAATTAATGAAATATTTGGATAAGAGTAAGGAACATCGGTTCGAATCAGATTTCATCTCCTTTTTTTATTAAATTTAAATATATTGATTGTATTAATGAAATAAAATTTTATGTATTTTCATTTTTTTTAAATGTGTTAATGTAATTTGGTATCCACATCAGATTTGGTGAAACATCTGATTACTCATTGTTTTCATTTTGTTGATGGTTACACCATAATAATTTGAAAATCTGATGTGGACACTACATGACTTCCTTGTATGCCTATTAAATTACATATCCACATTTTTTGCTGCACTTCTTATGGTGATCGCAGGTGTGAAATCGACAGACTTGATTGCATCTGAGAGACAACAGTGTTATGTTGCTAAGAAGTCAGGTGAATTAACTTTGGAGAAAATAAAGAGTAGAACAGCATGGTGTCACCATGTGGCAAGCCAGACAGACAGAATGTGGGCATTATATGCATGATCTTTCCCTGATGTTGTTGATTTGTGGGACACCTCTTGGGTACACCTGAACAAGTATGTGACACAATTTATTTTTGGGCATGGCGCTTTTCAGGACAGACTTTAAAAATTCAACCTGGTGGACTCTGGTACGTGTCCACAATTCGGATTGTTGGACGATGCTTGTCATGTGATATATGAATATACTACATATGACTTAATGCACACAGGGACTATCTGTCGGCTTGATATTATCGGGTCGACACTTGATCACTGTGTTAATTGGAAAATCCGGGCCGAATGGTTGAGCGTAGAAAGTTTTATTATGTGTTTGACGAAAGAAAGGACCATGGAAGAGGTGTGATGTTCTGCTTGGACTTTCCTTCTTTGTGTTTATGTTTGGTTTTATTGTTATTTTTTTTTATGGTTTGTTTTTTTGTAAACTTTTCTTTGTAAAGTGTTTATGCTTTTGTTTAATTATAGATTTGTTTGTTTTTCGTTAGTTATGTTTTATGTTACTGTGTTATCTTACATTATTTATTTTTATTGTTATGTTTTGTTAGTGTTTTTGTGTTGCATTTTATGATTAGTTGTGTATCAAACTCATTTTTACTTTTCAGGTAGGTAAGGTTCAGTTTCTTCGTTCTTAGAAAGTCATTCATTCTTGTTTGAGACTTAGTTAGATGTGTTTAGTTTTGAGTGTATGTTAGTTACTAGGACACCAATGGGAATGTAGCTCGTGGCATTTGCATCAGTAGCATCCTGGATGAGGCTTGACTGAAAGATGTCATTGCCGAGGTACTGCAGATGACCTCTGGTAAAGCTCATTAGAGCTAGGTACGGAGGGGATAGCGTGGTGACCGAAGCCATCTCATGGAGGGAGTCTTCCCCTACAGGGTCAGGATACACTTCACTTAAACTTATTTCATTTGAAAGTGAGATACAACCCTCCAATTCTTTAATAAAGTGGACAGTTAGACAATTGGTGAAATATTAGTTTTTTTTTTTATTAACATCAAATATTTATACAATCACTAATTCAACAATCTTACATGAAATATTAGGATAGAGAAAAAGTCTCTTTATTACTTCTACTACTAGATCAGTATTATTCGTATCTTCATACGTTATCAATTAAATAAAAGTTAATAATAATTAAACTATTCCATTTAGTGAACTTCTGTATACCGATTACAAATGTTAATTTCAATCTTAGATGTAAATTATTCAGTTTTTATTATTAAATTATTTGGTGAATAATCAAAAATGAAAAAGAAACAATCAAACAGGAAAAAGAAAAATATCATGAAGAAATATATCTCAAAAAAACACAAGAAGAATAAAAAAATTAAGAGAAGATAATAAATATAAAGAAGAAGAAAATGTTGCAAACCAAAAAAAAATAAGTAGAAGAAACAGTTGCAAACAAAGAAAGAATAAAAACAATAAGAGGATCATAAATATAAAGCGGAAGAGAATGTTAAAACCAAAGAAATAATAAAAAGATTAAGAGAAGATGATAAATATAAAGAGGAAGAAAATGTTAAGACCAAGGAAAGAATAAAAAGATTAAGAGACGATGATGAATATAAAGAGAGAGAAAATTTCAAAACTAGAGAACGTGTATACAAATTAAGATCAGAAGAATTATATCAAACCAACGAGCAATTAAATTATTGGCAATAAAAAACAAATAAATGAAATGATGATCAACTGCAATTTAGGGAGAATATTCTCCGACAATATCAGAGGAGTAATGAACAAGACACAAAAAGACAAGAATTTTTTTGCAATTTAATAAAGATCGGACATTATGCCTAAGTATATATGTTGTTCTTTTCTATTTTTCAGTCACTCTGTAGTTAACTTTAGAAAATCCAGAAATATACGATTCTAGAGTATAATAATCGGATATTTCACGAAATCTATTACATATACATATATGTAATAATGCTTATTAAATTACATTACACATTTTTAAAAGTACATAAAATTTTATTTCACTAATAACTTCTGAATTTTTTTTTATTGTTATAATTGAATAATTATTTGCAGTAAAAATAAATTTAACTAAAAAAAAAAAGTTAAAAAAAAAGGATTAAAAAAATCTGATTCCAACCGATGGGCCTTCCCTTGTAAGATACAAATATTTCATTAATTAAAATGTTATTTGGCTATAACTCAGGAACCAATGAAAATAAGTACCACTTATGATATATTGTTGAAAAGCTCTCAATGAGGGCTTATTACTGCAGTTAAGAAAAAGTCCAAAATCCAAAAAAATTGGATACTGTTAGTTCAGTCAATTGCAATCATGGGAGGTGCACAACTAGATGTTACAAAGTCTAAATCTAAAATTTAAACATCCTACGCCTAATCGTTTTTGAGTTATGCTAGATATATACATTCATTGGTATGTACGTACAGACGTCATGCCAAAACTAGTCAAAATGGATTCAGGGATGGTCAAAATGGATATTTCCATTGAAATCTGAGAACTGAAATTTTTCACGATCACAACTTGCTTTACTTCATACAAGGAAGTAAAAAACTTAGTATTAGACAGATATAGGACATACATTTATTTATTAGAGTATTTATAAGAGTTTATTTATATGAGTAATAAAGGAACTTTTACGCTATCCCAATATCTCAGGTAAGATTGTCTGTCTACTTTATTAAAGAATTGGTGGATTGCGCATCTCACTTTCAAATGAAATAAGTTTAAATGAAGTGCAGCAAAAAATGTGTATATGCAATTTAATAGGCATACAAGGAAATCATGTGGTGTCCACATCAGATTTTTTCATTTTGATCATACTGAATTGTCAAATTCTAACTGCTTGGATCTGTTTAAAAATGCAACTGGATTCTAAAGTTTAAAACTTTATCTGAAAAGGAAACTTTTTTAGATTTATGAAAAAATGTACAAATCTTAAGATTAATTCTTAAACCTTCATCATGGAGTTTTGTGTTCATTTACCAATCTTTTTCTTCTTTTGTGCTTGGGAAAATTACATTATCTTTATTAAAAGCTCAGTATTTCAGTAACTTTTTTCTTTGTATTTTATTTTTTCTAATGATCAAAAAATTTTAATTCTGTACTTCTGAAAGTCAGAAAATTTCACTAAGTGGATAACAAAATAGGTGAAACATTCTGTTCAGCACCACAGTCACACAGAGCATCCTTGCCTTCAATAATAAATGCTAACTTCTTAAAATTTGCCATAATTTGACTATACATTACTTCCAGAAAATATTTTGTCTTTTAGTAGAACACTAATCCACTCATTTTATCTCCCCTGTTTTTGATGTAACTGATTGTAATTAGCCCATTGTTTGTATGAAAGAATTTCTTTATTTGACACAAAATATGATGTACTCATTTTTATGTAAATGATGTCATTACTCTATCAGTTTTTGACTCTTTATGCTGCATTTGATTCAGGTGAATTGGAAAGCACTTATCACTTGTTGCAACAACTGCCATTTAAAGCAACTTATCATAGCCATTAGTTTTAAGATCAGTGATGATTCTACAAGTTTTAATTATGGTAGAAACAACACATCTCTCATATTTGGATGTAAACAAAATAAACAATGCACATTTAATACTGGGTCCTGCATCTAGCTCAGTGACCCATTAATACTATTCCTTATTGCATTATTTCTGACACTTTGTTTCACTAACTGTGAAATAAAATATTAATGCCAGAAATGATATACAGCCTCAACAGCAGTATCATTTTAAAAATATGTCTTGTCCAGAAAAATTTAAGTTTTATTTATGTAAGTTCATGTTTCTTAACACATAATTTTTTGAACTGTCATTGCTGAAGTCCGGAGGTGAAAAGACCAAACCTGAGCTTTGCCATAGACAAAGTCTCAACTTTGTTTGAGGGTTCAGACAAAGTTGGTTTTTTTATCTTATTATACAGTTAGGTGTAGTAAAATTTCTTTTAATGTTCTCTGAATACGTTAAAAATCACCACATTAAATAATAAATCCTAAGCCTTCAGAATAGGTAAAATAACTTGTTTTCATTGGTTGTTTAATATATGTGTCAATAACACATATATTAAACAGAGTAAAATTTGTCAGTAAGAATGAATTATATAAGGGATTTCACTTGACTGGTTACATGCATATGATGATTGTATACATTGTACTTTTTTCTATTATTATTGCAATGATAATTTAGAGTTTACTGATTTTATCAGACAGCACCAACATATGACCTTGATTTGGCATTAAAATTGAGTGTTAATTTTATCAGTGGTAATTTTTTCTTTTGAAGGTGTTTTTACATGATGTAGAAAAGATTACTGTAATGGGTACATTTTTGTATTCTGGTTTCTTTGGTTCAGTTAAGCAACTATATTTTAATCATTAAAAATTTTCAATTAAGTACTTGCATTTCCAAAATGTTCTTTGAGTGTTTCTTTATCACTTTATGAAAATGCATATTTGTTTTACCCCACCTTATATTTTCTATATTGAGATATATTTGATTTACCTGCTTTAGAGAAGATTTTATCTCTTTAAAATATTCTAAGTTTTTTTGTGTAAACATCCTTAATGCCATATGGCATGTAATTGAAGCACCAGATGCCCATAAAGTCGGTAGTATTGAACATTCAAAAACATGATGAGATGTCATAGCTACATTTTGACACATCTTACTGCAGAATGCCACATTACTGCACTTTGGACATGGATAGGGTGATATTAATCTGAAACATAATAAAATTCATTAACAACATCGAAAAGCTTATTATTGAAATTGAAAATACTTCTTGTACTGCTTTGTGTATGTATGAATAATGTTGTAATGGAAAAGTGTGAAAATGCGGCTTGACATGAGTCTTAAGTCACAAATAACATAACCATTCTCAAGAGTAACAAACAATCCATGCGAGAATTACTATGGAAATTAAGGAGTGAGGTAATTTTTAACTTCCTTCTTCAGCAAGCCAAACATCTAGTGTGCCAAGCCCATTGAAAAGTAAATGTTATACAGTCATTTCTTTGTCACCTTTATTTCATTCATCACAGTGACCGGAATGTGTAATTATAATCATTACTATTGGGAAAAGCAACTCTGACGTGGGATTCATGTACTTAATGTGTTTTATAAATGTCAACAACCAAGACCAATGTGAACAAGAAAGACTGGAACATGTAAAGCAACCTCTTAATGTACTTCTAATAAATATTATAAAACAGTGTCTTATGCACAATTCAGAAGGTAACAATGATAGTGATATAATCACTAACTAGTTGAATTGCCTGTGGTTCTCTGGGTGACAGTACTTATTTATTTCCTGTAAGGAACACCATTGATCAAAATTTCAATAATGTTAACAATTTTTTTTACTTTTATTCGTGTGCCTTGAAATTTTTTATTAATATAAGGGTATTTTAAATCATTAAAAAATTATTTTTTTAAGAGGGGGAGAGAGACTGTTGAAAATTTTTCTATGAATCTTGTGACATTTTGTTCATTTTTAAAACCATGAAATTTTCCCTGTAGTACATCTTTAGCAAGTAAATAAAGAAATAATAAAAGTAATCATATTTTTTCTAAAAGAAGGGACAAACTAATCAAGACATTTTTATATTTTTTTAGTAATTTTGATTCAAGTTCTGTTTTTTAAACTGTTGAAATAAGTTAAAATTCATCTTGTGAGTGTAAATTAAAACTGTATAATTTTATGAATATGAATGAGCTGTCTTTTTTAAATCAAAAAATAATTTCTATAACAGTTTTAATCCTTTCATTTTTGTTCCCAAAAATATTTAATTATAATACAACTAATCTGAACAGATTAAAGATAAGACTTTCTGACAGAACATTCAAAGGTCAAAGGTCTGTTCAAAATTTCAAAAACTTCAATATTGTGAAAATTTTACAGGCTTAAATCATTGATAAGTTAATTTTTTATTTTAAATATATCTTGTACTAGTTGAAATTAGACAGTTAAGATGATTCCAAATACGATTAGATAAGATTTTCCAGCAAGTTTTGTTAAAAAACATTTTTGCCATTCAACTTGTATAATACTCAGATGAACAGACACAAATCAAGATAATTTATTTAGTTTGCCGTGAAGTACAAAGTATGAAAAGAAGAATATTTTGAACAATATAGAAACAAAATTTCACAAATTCCTTCTTTAAAATGAAATACTACCCAACATTCTTGATTTTGACATATTTTAGCTGTAAGCAGATAAATAGTTCTAAAATTAGTGCTTCAAGGAGTTTTAAAAATATTTAAATTTCAAATAACCAATTTAAGTTATTATTGCCACATAGTAATTACAATTAATGACTTTAATTATATTTTTTTCACTAATAATTGGGCATTAAATTAGCAGCTATCAATTTTTACTATAATTGTGTAAAATATAGATGTAATTTTACACAGAAGTATTTCTTTTGGAAAGCTCTTAAGGATAAAGTATACTTGAATCCTATTTGTATTTGGAAATTCTGAGATATTCCACTCCCACTAAAACCACCTTTCTGTACTTCAGATAGAGTGGAAGGTAAATTCACTAGATTCTACTCATTCTAATTACATAGCACTAAACATGTGTAATGTGTATTACATTACAGATTTTAGTACATAACACTAAAACTCTATGACAATCCTTTCTTCTGCTACATATGTTAGAGGGATTGTATGAACCACTATATATAATGAAATTACAGCTGTAATGATATTACTGTCTATATGAAGGAACTCACTGAATCACTTATTCAGGGTATCAATTCTTTTCTGTTATCTGAAAGAAAATCCTAGGTTACAGTTCCCAAAAAAAAAAATATATATATTTTCTATAAAAACTTTATTGATTTTATCTGCTTTAGTTCTTGTCCTGTAAATATGTTTTTTCTAAAGAACAAATTCTAAAACATTCTTTCATTTTAGACAATGGTCATTAACTCATTTGTGATTTTAAATTTATTTTCATTTTAATTATGGAATTTTTCTTTTTCAGCAAATAATTTTTTTTTTTAAATTCATCCTCATTAAATTACTTTCTTTAAAAAAAGAATTATTTAATATAGGGAGGAGAAAGAAATCACTGTTCAACATTTTTAATTATTCAAGCAAAGTTTTTTTTCAAATTTAATGTTGTTAATTTTTTCATGCTATTATTTTTTCATTAATAATTATTATTGTTAAGCCTTATTGTTTATCATTGTTATTATTACCCATTAAAAATATAAGCATTTGAAGAAAATTACACCAAAAATTCATAACATTGAGGATCTACACCGAATCTAAATTGTTCTTTAACATCATTAACTGCTAGTTCCATGTAAAGATTAAAAAGTAATGGAGATAGGGAACATCCTTGTCGGACTCCCTTTCTTATGTTCTTCAATTATTACTGTTGCTGTTTGGTTCCAGTACATGTTAGCAATTGTTCTTCTATCTCTGTATTTGAACTCTAATTTTTTTTAAATGCTGAACATTTTATTCCAGTCTACGTTATCGAATGCCTTTTCTAGGTCTATAAACGCCAAGTATAATGGTTTGTTTTTCTTTAATCTTCCTTCTACTATTAATCTGAGGCCTAAAATTGCTTCCCTTGTCCCTATACTTTTCCTGAAACCAAATTGGTCTTCTTCTAACACTTCTTCCACTCTCCTCTCAATTCTTCTGTATAGAATTCTAGTTAAGATTTTTGATGCATGACTAGTTAAACTAATTGTTCTGTATTCTTCACATTTATCTGCGCCTGCTTTCTTTGGTATCATGACTATAACACATTTTTTGAAGTCTGACGGAAATTCCCCTTTTTCATAAATATTACACACCAGTTTGTATAATCTATCAATCACTTCCTCACCTGCACTGCACAGTAATTCTAAGGAATTCCGTCTATTCCAGGAGCCTTTCTGCCATTTAAATCTTTTAATGCTCTCTTAAATTCAGATCTCAGTATTGTTTCTCCCATTTCATCCTTCTCAACTTCCTCTTCTTCCTCTATAACACTATTTTCTAATTCATTTCCTCCGTATAACTCTTCAATATATTCCACCCATCTATCGACTTTACCTTTCATATTATATATTGGTGTACCATCTTCGTTTAACACATTATTAGATTTTAATTTACGTACCCCAAAATTTTCCTTTACTTTCCTGTATGCTCCGTCTATTTTACCAATGTTCATTTCTCTTTCCACTTCTGAACACTTTTCTTTAATCCACTCTTCTTTCGCCAGTTTGCACTTCCTGTTTATAGCATTTCTTAATTCCTTTTACTTTCTTCATCACTAGCATTCTTATATTTTCTACGTTCATCCATCAGCTGCAATATATCGTCTGAAACCCAAGGTTTTTCTACCAGTTCTCTTTATTCTGCCTAAGTTTGCTTCTGCTGATTTAAGAATTTCCCTTTTAACATTCTCCCATTCTTCTTCTACATTTTCTACCTTATCTTTTTTACCCAGACCTCTTGCGATGTCCTCCTCAAAAATCTTCTTTACCACCTCTTCCTCAAGCTTCTCTAAATTCCACCGATTCTTTTCTTCAGGTTTTTAAACCCCAATCTACATTTCATTATCACCAAATTATGGTCGCTATCAATAGTATTATCGCTCCAGGGTGAGTTTTTCAGTCAACGAGTTGATTTCTAAATCTTTGCTTAACCATGATATAATCTATCTGATACCTTGCAGTATCGCCTGGCTTTTTCCAAGTGTATATTCTTCTATTATGATTTTTAAATTGGGTGTTGGCAATTACTAAATTATACTTCATACAAAACTCTATAAGTCGGTCCCCTCTTTCATTCCTTTTGCCCAGCCCGTATTCACCCACTATATTTCCTTCCTTGCCTTTTCCAATGCTTGCATTCCAATCTCCAACTATTATTAAATTTTCATCTCCTTTTACGTGTTTAATTGCTTCATCAATCTCTTCGTATACACACTCTACCTCATCATCATCATGGGCGCTTGTAGGCATATAGACGTTAACAATCGTTGTCGGTTTAGGTTTTGATTTTATCCTTATTAAAACTGTAATTATAAAAAGTTTAAAAAATACTCCAATTATTTGTAACTTTTATTATTTTTTATCTCTTTTGCTTATTGTTATAAGAAATAAGCTGTGCTGGTGTGTTTTGTTTTTGCAAAAAAAGCCTGACCTTTCATTAAAATTCTAAGTAAAATATAAAATTATTTTTTACATGAATTTATACATATAAAAAATCCAATTACAATAGATATTTTTTGGAAAGGACTCATTTCAGCCGTTGGATCCACTAATGATTACATTTCAAGATGACAGTCAGTATAGTTTTTGTTTAGGTGAATTGCTTTGGTGAAGTTCATACAAGTAATAGTAGTGTTAAGTAGTGTGAAGAAAACTATTAAAAAAGAAATGAATAATAATCAGCTTTAGATCAGGTTCATCTTGTGTTATGTGTATGCAAGCATATACATTCACTAAAAAACACACACACATCTCTTTGTCTATAAAATGTTATAGTAATAATAATATAATGTGATTACCATCTTTAACAGGATTTTTTGATAACATAGCAAGCATAATCTGCACATCTTTCTGCCATTTCTGTCGTCTTTCCAAAGGTAATTTTGCATCATCTAAAGTTGTTAGTGTACAACGAAATGCTTCTATTGCTGATTTATGTTGTTTTAATGCCAGTAAACATCTTGCTTTCCTATAAATAAAAGTGTTTTATTTAGATTGTACAACTTATTAATCACAAATTTTATAACCAAAAATTAATTAATTAAGTGTTAGATAATATCTTGCAATTTTTCTTATGTTGAATTTTTGTTAAAGAAAATTTCAAAAGCTGTTAAATCATATCTATCTGAAACACTTTCAACAATTTGAAAGATTGAGAACAATTTTTCTGCACTTGATAAAGATACTTCCTTTAATATGCTATTGATGTGCAATCAGTAGCCATTAATAAATGCCAACAGTAAGAAAATATCTATTTGTGGAGGAGTCTTACACCCAGTGTTCTTTTTTTGTTAACTTTGGTATAGATTTCACTAATTTGCTATTTGTGGTTTGTCCAAGGTATTATGGAATTCAGAGGCACAGAACCCCTGAAACTAATAATATTTTAAATGGCATAAACTGCAATGATCATTGTTAAATAAAAATTTCAAGTTCATATTATGAATTACACCCAGCATCCATAATTAAAGCTTCTTCTTTCTTTGTCTATTTAGCCTCCAGAACCACTATAAAGTACTCCTTCAGAGGATGAATGAGGGTGATATGTATGAATGTAAAAGAAATGTAGTCTTGGCAGTCTCAGGTCGATCATTCTTAACCCATCAGGTTGGTCTAGTAGTGAACACGTCTTCCCAAATCAGCTGATTTGGAAGTCGAGAGTTCCAGTGTTCAAGTCCTAGTAAAGTCAGTTATTTTTACATGGATTTGAATACTAGATACTGGTGTATCTAGTATCTACTAGATATGTAGATATGTATCATCTACTTGTGTAGAGACTTGTAAATACTGGTGTTCTTTGGTGGTTGGGTTTCAATTAACCACACATCTTAGAAATGGTTGAACTGAGACTGTATAAGGCTACACTTCATTTACACTCATACATATCACCCTCATTCATCCTCTGAAGTATTATCTGAAAGGTAATTACCGGAGGCTAAACAGGAAAAAGAAAGTTTTGACAATTTGTGTAAACTTTTATCAGAAATAAATATATGCAAATTTTGCCAAGGCCCTCTAAAAATTATTTGTTGCTGAAGTAAAAACTTTTATGGTTTAGCTATTTTTAGGAACACCAGTAATGTTAATGACGTAAGATGTGCTAATTGGACTGACTATTTCCACTTGTCATCTACTAATGAAGGACCTATTCAAGGTTTGTGTCACAGACTGATGATATATAGTGTAAATACGTACAGGCTCGGCTCATTTAGCCTGTGCTCATATGACAATAAACATATATACCCACCAAAAGCAGTAATGCAGGAAATTAAACCAATATTTGAAGATCTTCCAAATCCAGTCCTGCTGCAAAAGTATCTGAGGGAGTGTTTGGACAATATTATTTAGTCAAGGATACCAAAAAATATGTTTGTATGTAGGAATACTCTGGAATTTGGCGTTAATGAGGCTATGAGCTCCTACAATGCTGGGAATATGACAAAATGTTTAATGTTTGAAAAGGTAGGGTTAAATCCTGGGTAGAACTGTGTCAAAGTTTCCAAACATTTTGATGAAACTTGCATCAGGGAGGCTGATAAGGATATATAAGAAATTAATAAATGCAAAGTCTTAAGCAGAAAAGAAAAAAGCTGGAACACTTTGAGGAGTAGGAGGATTCGGACAACCCATCTTATAGTGCTGGTAGGCACTGACACTTTGTTCATTCTCAGGTGGGTCCCCAGTACAATCTTTAAAGTTGATTTCCCAAAAATCTTGTATTTTAATTTTTAGGTACACTTTTCTCAACAACCAGAAATGATATTTGAACAATTCTTTTTACATTTTAAAAAAAACATCTCTTTAACACTACAGAAAGTTAATTTTCAAAGAACACATTACAAAATTTAAAAATTGATAATTTCTCTTTTGACGCACAGGAAAACCTCAAGTAATTATGGTAAAATTTAAAAAAATGTGAAATAATGATACTAAAGTAAAAAACCAAATCCATAGTGTTGAACAAAACCCTGAAAAAATGAAGTAAAAAAATTCTATACCTTTATCTTCTCTGGTTTTCTGTAAAAGTGCACCAAAACAGACAAAATTAACATTATATGTTTAGGACTGTGCAAATGCCCTTATCTGTCACTAGAATAAAATATTTTCCTGACGTTTGTGTTAAATAACCATTGAAGAATGACTCTTTCTTTTTTTTTGCTTTTCTTAAAGAGTCTGTTCACTAAACTACTCAGTTGATGAATTCTACAAACACGTAAGAAACTGATGCCATTAAATCTTCAAGTAACTTCACTTTTCTATGATTTGACATAATCACCCATGCAAAAGATGTTTCAATTTGCAAGATAGTATCAATAAGCTTTAAAATGAGACCAACTTTATCACCTTAATAGTTACCAAAGTTATGTTGACCTAGCACTACTTTTTTTTTGAGGATGATATGTATGAGTGTAAGTGTAGTCTTGAACAATCTCAGGTGACCATTCCTGAGATGTGTGGTTAATTGAAACCCAACCACCAAAGAACACCAGTATCCATGATCTAGTATTCAAATTCCGATAAAAATAATTGCCTTTACAAGGATTTGAACCTTAGAACCCTCAACTTGAAATCAGGTGATTTGCGAAGATGTGTTCACCATTAGACCAACCCGATAGGTTAACTTGATGGGTCTGACCTACTACTACTGCAAGTAAAAATTTTCCATTTTCTAATAAATTTGAAGGGCTCTAAAAACGAAACAGTTAATGATCGAGATCTGGAATTCAGTATTTTCGCATAACTCTATCAGTAGTTAATTCATACCACCAATTTTCTAGAAAATCCTAGTTGGACAGGTTGTGGACATTGTTGATTTAACATGGAATGACCCATATAGAACATATTCATTATGTGTTTTTTTGTTATTTAATTTGAAATTTAAGTTAGTTTCCAAAAATGTTAACTGCTACAGTTGTATACTAATGATCTCTTAAAATTATTTTAATGTACCATACTGACTTGTATTTATTATTTAAATAACCAATTTCTTTTCTTTGTAGCTAACTTGTGATAGTAATTGCATAAGATTTCAGTAAACTAGACATTTGAACATGGCAGTTCAGATAAACTTTATATGTACTGTAATTTAAACATGAATGTTTGAAATTTGTACACATTAATTATTTTTTAAATATAGAATTATGTAAAAAAACAAACTAACCGGTCGTACACTTTATAGTATAACGAAGAAGGGTAACCAGATTCAAAAGCTGCATTGATGTTGTCAAGCGCCTTTTGATGTTCTCCAATATGATAAAATACAGCAAACCTGTTAGCTAATACTATTGCCAGTTCCTGTAATGATTCTGTATTAAAATAAAACTCAAATTGTAAATTATTAAAACAATATTAACAGTATAGGTAATCACTATTAACACCTATTGTTAACTGAATGCTACTAACTTAAAAAGTCTTTGCAGTTAAAAATAAGTATACAACTGCATAAGTAATGCAGTTAAAACATCTACAGTCCTGTAAGTAACAACCTGCAACATTAGTGATTATTCACATATCAATATGTAAAAAATATGTTGACTTTACTATTTTCAAACTGGTTCATTTGCATATTAGAAATAGTACAAAAATTAAGATAAACAACTTTCCAAAAAAATTAAAAGAATTTCAACTTTAAGAAAAAGTTTTACAACTTTTTAAAAAAACATTACTAATTGAATAAAAGATGTCAAAAGAGATTGTTATTTCATAATAATTAAAAAAATTATGAAAACCCAGCGGATAGTAGAATTTATTTTGAACATCTGTGTTCACCTCAGGAGAATTTAAAAAATTCAAAATTAATTCTAACATGACGTACTTTTTTTATTTTATTTAAATCCATAAATTGTAAAATTAAAAATCAAAAGGATGAATCATTGACCACTGTTACACTGAACGACAGTTTACATTAAGCAACTCCTGTAATTATTGTCACATTTAATGATACTTTACTGAAATTAAATAAAAAACACTTAAATTTACTTGAATATTAACAGTGATTTCACTATAATTTTAAAAACTTATAACTAATATAAAATAAAAAATTAAGATTAATTAAAAATTAAAGATAATCTTAATTTTTTTTTTCGATAACGATTTTTTTAACGTAAACTGTGAACAAACATAAGTAAAAACAATACACAGAAAGAGCTAAATACTCACCACCATTATCTTGAGGACATTTTAATACTGATTTTGAATATTTGAATAATGCATTACTGTAATCATTAGCTTGAAATGCTTTATTTCCATCAGTTTTAAGTTGTTTAGCAACATTTAAATTTTTATCATTGGTTAATTTTGATATTTGATTAGATCTTACAAATGGATTAATACAAACAAATTTAAATTTATCTTCATTATTATTTAACAAAGAGAAGTTATTTAAATCATTTTCTTCAAGTGAACTACATAACTGTAGATGTTGTTTTTTAAAAAATCCACCAATATTATTTTCTAATGTATTCAACATTTTTCTAATGAACACTACTAGTACAAAAATACGAGAGAACCATGTGCTTAGTATACTGTATGTGTATGAAACACTAGCATAGTATATGAAGTTAGATTTATTTTTAGAACATTTACTGTGTCATTGTAGGGATCTATTAATAGATCAGAATGCAACCATTACCAGTCACGTGCATTTTCAAGATAATATGTAGCTATAATATTTTTTATTTTTTTTTTTTAAATATCTAAAACATCTACATTTATTGATTACAGTCAGTCTGTGTTGTGATCAATCTTCTTGTTCATCTTATCTAATCCTGGGTTCAGGTCCTAAAAGGTATCTGGCTGTTTTCCATTAACAAAAAAAAAAGAAGTTAAATTATCTATTAATAAAGTAACCACCAGTAGCAGTCAATTTTTTTATATTATTCAGTTTTTAAGTAGACAGTATAATTTTATTATAATAAATCTAGTTCAGTCTAATAAGTACCTACTGTTTTTTTTTCAGTGAATAACATTTTTTTTAGTTGTATTGTAAGTTAAATTCTTTCACAATACACTATTTAAACAAACAGAACCTTAATCATACTATAACTATTAATAATCATGTAACCATTAATCATATAAAAACAACTAATCTTAGAACAACTAACCAGACTAAATTTAATAAATGTAATGTTTTAAAAGCCTACAACATGTTTTCAGTTGCTTCTGTGTGTATTTGATCTGCCATTCTCACCCTAGTGTCAATTATTACTACTGATAGCAGTTATTATTTTTTTTAATTTAGGCAGATACATGTTTAAAATGTGGTCAAAAAGTGTATTGCATATGAACTATTTTCAGTTTATTTAGTAATTGCATTACAGTTTCTTGGTAGATTTCCGCATTAAGTGTTTTCAAAGAAAATGAAGCCAGTTAGTTATTCTTCACCTTTCTTTCTTTTTCCTGTTTAGCCTTCGATAACTACCGTTCAGATAATACTAAAGAGGATGAATGATGATGATATGTATAAATGTAAATGAAGTGTGGTCTCGTACATTCTTCACACATTCAGTTATTTTTCACCTTGAAATTGCATACCACACATAAATTTTCTGTTGGTGTAGAGGTTGTGAATGGATGATGTGAGGATTTTTGGAGCTCCAGTAACAATCATTCTGATTATTAACATAACTATTGTACATAGTTATTAACTTAAATGAAACAAAGTCTCTAATGTAAAAAATACATATCCAACACTAACGCTCTCCTGAACAAACTGATTAAACCACTGACAATAGTGAAGCCTAGCAGCATGATCATCTGCAAATAAAAAGCTTCTTGGAACAAAAGAAAAGATTTAATTGTTAAATAATTTTCCTCAATAAAAATTCTTTCTTCATGTTAAAAACCATGTCTTCTTAATAACAAACACAGATAACTATAAATAGCTAACTGTTCACAAAAAATAAATAAAAACTTATATAGGCTGATTATAAAACAACAATACATAATGGTACCAATCTGTTCATCGAAAATTATTGTATTGACTTTTCTAAAAATATTTTGCTTGGGTTGTGTTTTAAAACCAACACCCACTAAATGTTGCTTTCTTTATTATTGATTACAATACTTATCAATAAATAAATAGAAAACTAATAAAAAATGACAAAAAATTTTAAATCCCTCACCAAAAGTCAAAAATTATATTTAATTCTGTTGATCATGCACATACCAATAAGCACTTTCTAAAAATTAAAACTACTTTATACAATAATTCAGGATAAATATAATTAAACACCACCTTTGATATTACAATCGTCGCAAAACTGGTTCAGGGTCAACAGTGAATTCAACACTTAACACATTGCAGACACCTGAATATGCCTGAATACAAGGTTGAAAGCATCTTACCATATGGGCCAACTATCAATGTATGCTTAGATTGTTTGGGCAATACTATGAATGAACACAGTCAATAATTCTGGTCATATTTCATATGTAAAAGAACAATTGATTGCATCACCAAGCTGAATGCTCTCTGAATGTTGCATTGTTGCAATGTTACATTGGCCATAGCTCCAAATTTGCTGCCAATTATTAAATGCTCAATGAAATGATTATTCTCTTTTGTTAAGTATGGTTAAATGATAGGAAATTTTACACCGTTTAGTCAGAACATATGAAAGTGCCAACCTAAAATTACTCCAGCCAGTTTCACTGATTATTTCATAATTCATACTTAAACAGGCAAATATATACGTACTCAAATATCTGTTTTACTTAAATTTTAAACCAGCCACTTAAATATACATTAATTTGTTTTAATTATATGTAGCTTTTGCCAGTGCATATTACCTTCTAGCTATTGAATAACCTTAAACTAAAGATGCTTTTACACCTAATTATGCTCATCTGCATCTAAAGGCCGGACTGAATCTTCCTAATTCAGCCCATTAACAAATGTTATATAAATGAGTTTATAATACAAATTTGATTTATGAGATTAATGAATGATTTCTTTCATTTTGTCACATATTATTGGATAATGCTTTGAATTGAGACAAAAGCATGCTAGTAAATCAATAAAAATTTACTTTTTATTTATCAAGTCAAATAACCGTAACAGTTAATGACGATCTGATATGAGTCACAATATGCTCCTGAAAATGGCACAACTATTCTTAAGAATAACAAACATCATATTGATTACAAAATAAATATAAAGGGCTACACTCTCATCTGGCTAAACGCTGAAACAGAAGAGCTGATGGATGATGTTTATTGGTTGCATTCCTGGTAGTTGTTTTTTTAAGGAGGGTGTGCAAAAGCTCTTCTTAAGAAAATTCAGTAATAATTTATTACGTTTTTTTCTTATAATAATTCAAATTTTGGTAACAGAATAATTTTTTAGTAAAAATTTTCCACATCAACTCCATAAATGTTAATTTGGTTTAAATTATTTCATTTATTTTGTAGGAAAGATATCAGAGAACTATGATGGGTGACGACTCCTTTCTTCATACTAAGCATTAATCTAATCTAGAAAATGACTTAATGACTTTTTTGAGTCACAATGACATGTTCAGAAAATCCACTGATAAATTTCTACTGACCACTACTTTTTCCATAAACAAGATACAGCTCTGTACTTCAGATTTATCAGGATATATTTTTAAAGTATACCCACACATTTTAAAAATGCATTACTTATGAATAATTAACCACAATCACTCTGTATACTGGCAAAAAAAGGAGTTGCATCTGAAAATTAATATCAATATAACATGCTCTGCATAACAGCATTTCCCTAACTAAAGATCAAGAGGTAATGTAGGTATTTGAACATGTATAACACAATGGACAAAGATAAGAGAGAAAGATATTAGAAAAGTTTGATAAGAACAGAATAAGAAAAGGAAACTGAGGTCGTAAATTATTGGCAACCAAATGGACCTAGAAAGAGGAGATTTAGGTAATAAAAATAGATAAAAAAGGAAATATTAAAATAAAACTATTTATAATTTTTTTAAATTATTTTATTCAAATAATAAGGTATTGAAATACATCAACATTTAATTTTAAATAACAATTAATAAAAAACCAGATAAAAGTTTTAAATTGTCCAATAATAATAAATCATACTCTTAAATAAAATTATTTACACAGCATGGCTGCTCAGTTTTGATGATAAAAATTATTAAAATTTTAAAATTCTATTCATTTTACATACTAGTAAGAAAACTATATGAGAAAGTCAGAAAATATATGTAGTATATAAACTGAGATGATCTTGGTTGAGTTTAGAGTTTGATCACTTGTATTAACACTTATCAAGCTCAACCATGTCTTTGCTCTGCAGTAGGAAATTCACATTGGTCCTGTCCAAAAAAAAGAAAGATATGCAATCAGTTATTTGGTTTTCATAGATAAAAAAACTTAGTTTGAAACTGTTTATGATCTTAACACAATATTTGTGTAGCATATGTGAAAATGTCATGAATTTTGTTACGATAAAATAAATAAGTTAGACAATGGAAGTGGATCTAAAGAGAGGTTAACTAAGAGTATTGAAACTAGTGTAAGGTTGAAGTTTTTAGAAACTAAATAAATACTTAAAATAAATAAACTATGTCAATAAAAACACTAGTCAACACAAAATTTGTGTCTTAACATGTTACACAACTTTTCTCATTGAAATTTTGGTTCTGATTTCAAATATGCTATTGAAATTGCATTATCATGAAACGGTTTTATGTAAATCATAAATTTGTAAATGTTTTTGTAATACTCATTTTGATCAACTTCTGATTACAATTATGAATAGTTTCTGTATTTTTACTTTTAAACAAAATGCATAAATGCTTAATAAATAAATAAATATATATATATATATACACTGTATCATGAGAAGTAGAAACATACAAACATGTCTGTATGATGATATCATACAGATATCTGTTGATGCCTACTTCAGAGCTTAAAATCTTATTCAGTGAAGCTTCACTTGTCTAAACTGTGTTTTGTTTTAACAGAGTTATTACTGTTTTGTTATATTTTCATCAACTCTTTATTTTACAAAAGTGATTTTTCTCATTTTTATTTGCCACAACATGGCTTCTGCAAAAGTTTGTGGATCTTCAAATCAACCAGACAGTTTTTATTACGTCTGTGGTAAATTATGCCTAAATCTCAAAGAAAGACTATTTCTGAATTGATAAAAACAGCTTATAAATTTTATTTTAGTTGTGCACTCGGGGATCAAAATTAAATCTCGACGCCTCATGTTACTTGCATATTGTGCTCAGTAACTCTGAATGTTTCAAGGGGAAACAACAAGCTATGCCGTTTGCTGTACCGATAGTTTGGCATGAACCTAAGTACCACTTCGGTGACTGCTACTTTTGCATGACAGATATATTTGGATTTTCATTCAAAAGTAGAAAGTTCATAAAATATCCAAATTAATTCTCAGTTCTAAAGCCAGTACCACACAAAGAGGAGATACCTGTACCTGTACCACCTTCTGATGAGAAATCTCCTCATTTAATTCAACAACATTAATTTAATCATTTATTTTGCGATTTAAAGTTATTAAAGCACCAAGCTGAACTTCTGGGGTCTAGACTGCAACAGTGGAAAAAACAAAAGTTACTACATTTAGAACACAAACTAAAAGTCTTCAACTTATTTTACTATGAAAAATTCATTACACGTTTGTACTGATGTTGATGGCCTGATGAAACAGCTTGGAATTTAGCATATTCCTGAAGAATGGTGTCTTTTTACTGACTCTTCTAAAATTAGCATGAAAGTAGTTTTGTTGCATAATAGTAACAGCCATTCATTCTATCAGTTCATGTAGTCAACATGAAAGAAACATATGAAACTACGGCATCAATATTAGAAGTAATAAAATACAAAGAGTATATGTGGTAAGTTTGCAGTAAAAGTTGTTGCATTACAGTAGTTCTTAGTTTACAAGGTGGCTTTATGGAATAAAGCCACCTTGTAAACTATATTAGATTTTTAATTTAGATTATTAAATCTACTTTGAAAATTACAATTTTTAAAGTAGAATTTTATATACTGTATAATACATAATAGATTTTAAGTTAACTTTATTTATTCTTTTAGAACGACCACTTCATATATATTTTTTTTAATTTTAAAACTTTTTAGAGCAGCATTAATTTATATATAAAATGATTCAGGAGGAAAAGGAGAAAATTTGGGAACCGATTCTAGATCTTGAAATAAAGAAGATATATTGTTAAAAAGCTCTCAATGAGGGCTTATTACTGCAGTTAGTTCAAAATCCTCATTTTTTGGATTTGGGCTTTTTTGGAGACTTTTAGTCCAGTCAATTGCAATCAAAAGGGGAGATGCACGACTACATGTTACAACAGTCCTAAATCCAAAATTTCAACATCCTACACCTAATCGTTTTTGAGTTATGCGAGATAAATACGTAAGTATTTACAGACATCATGCCAAAACTGGTCAAAATGGATTCAAGGATGGTCAAAATTGAAATTTCCATTGAAATCTGAAAACCAAAATTTTTCGCGATCACATACTTTCTTTACTTTGCACAAGGAAGTAAAAATTTTATTAAACAAAGTTATCAAAATTCATTTCTGATGAGATAAACTTGAAACCTTTTAAAAAATTAAGTCAATGACTAACTTTTAGGTCTTATTTTTATAATTGAATCTGATTGTGAATGGCTAATCTGAAGTAAAATTAGTTCATGGGTTTTGGTCTCTCAGTCACACTTGGCATATTTCACAATACATTTTCACAATATATTTCTACAATCAGGTTCTAAATTTATTTAGTGAATTCATAAAATAATGAATATTAAGACTAAATAAAAAATTACTTACAAGACTTGGTGCATCAAGAGACTTCAAAAAGAACACATAGACTCGACATGAGACTATTAAAGGCCCACCATTAGGATTTAAGGGCCTTACCTGTAGATCATAATGATCTACATGGGTAAGTGTTTTAATAACATCTGTACTTGACAATAGATGTATTTTATTAGCTGTATTATTTAAAACATCAGCATGCCTGAAACAAAAATATTGAATTAAATAAACTTAGATTTAAAAAAAGAAAAAAAAAAGAATAAAACAGGTGTTTGTTTATGTCATGGCTTAAATTAAAATATTCCAAAAGATTTCAGTTTTATTACAATTCAAACAAAAGTAAAAGATTATCTTTTTGACATGGTGGTTAAAAGTTTGTTTCCCAATAATAAGAAAATAATCAATAAAACAATAAGAAACAACAACAAATTTACAAGAAAACATTTATTAAAAAAAGGTAAATAAAAAATAAGTTGTTACTACACATTTAATTCATATCAGATGAACTGTTCAAAATGTCATCTTTCTACTTTTATGCATTCATGACAGTTTAGCATATTTTTTCCAGTGAAGTTTGATTAAGATGTATAAAATTAATTGTTTTCAATTGATAGCTTGAGATGTTTCAGATCATTTTGATTTGCAGAAAATACTATTTCTGACAATTCCTGAAATAAATGAAAAATTGCAAGGTATCAAATTACATGAAATGGTGCCTATTCAATCATTTCTCATTGCCATTTTCATTCTGAAGCAGCTTATCAAGAAAGTTTCAAAACTGAAGAACATAGTGAGAAGATACTGTATCTTACTGTCAAATGTCAAACACGGAGTTATTTAAAAACTCAGGAATAAGATCTCATAATGTCTCAAGATATGAATTACATGTTATGTTTTCATCAAAGAAAAAAGGTCCCAGACTTTTATGTAATCCCATACTAAACATTAGCTTTAAATTCATTAAATTTCTTCTCCTTAATCAAACGAGGATTTTCATCAAATCAGTAAAAACAATTGCTGTGTAGAAAAATGAGGATCTGCTTCACAAGATTTAATAAACTCCTTACAAAATATAAATCTCCCCTTTACTCAAGGAATTTTGGCCTATAAGACTTCTACTTAAATTCCTTAAGAATACTTGGTAAACTTATTCTAGGTGTTATACAAGTTATACGCAAAATGGTGTAAAATCAATACATATCCAATTTTTAAGGAACCTAATGAACTCTTGAGGCATTTATATTTTTATAAAGTGCTTTGTATTTATTGATTTTGGTGTTTTGATAGGATTAATACCCAAGTTGAGTGGGCATTGAGGAATTAAGGAACCTTCATGTTACCTAAGCTGAGGTTTTAAAAGATTTTATTTGTATCATCAAATGTTTTTAACAGCTTAGTGAGTTGTTTGAAAAATTATAACAATATTTTACAATTGAACTGCAACAAAGTGTTACAAACAATTGAAAAATTGTTTCAGTATAAGAGTACAGAGAGTTCATTTTGATAAACAAAATAAAATTACTTTATTAATGAATTACACAACTAAAAAGAGTGTACATTTGATTTTGTTTTTAAAATATAATTTCTTTTATTGTAGTTAACAATAAAAAAATTTAATTATAAATAGTAGAGTAAAATAATTACGTAGTCAAGGGTTGCTGATTTGAAGAAAACATCTAAAATGAAAAATAAACCTTTTAGTACAAAGTTAGTTTTATTTGCTAATAATTAGAAAGCAAACAGAAATAAATGCTATTGCCACTGCTGTACCACTAACTATTTCCTAAATAGTTTACCTGAAAGTAATTGTTCGGAATTTAGTTAAGTAAAGAAGTGTTAAAAAACTTATTTTCAAGGGTTGTCTAATTTTCCAAAATGTCTTTTTCTCACTCTTGTTAATGATTAGTTGTATTACTATTTATATCTTTAAGTATGTTAAGATGGTATATTAATTATGTTAAATCTATCTAATACATTTAAAGTATTTATTTATGTCTTATTATATTTATGTACTTATGTATTACTTATATACTTATTTATGCAGTTGCAATTATTTATGTATTTATTAATTAATAGTTATGTACATCATCAATGAATGTTTGAAAAATAAATTTTATTATTTCTTATCTAATGAAAGCATTTCTGACTTTCTGGTTTGATAGCTCTCAATTTATCTGCAAAAACTGTTTGTTTGCCACCAATAATTTAAAATTTTATATTTAGATTATGGAAATGTTGGCAGGTTAGTTATGGGGAATTAGAAAATATTATATGGAATTCTTCATGAATGGCAGCAGTATGCACTTTTTATTTTTCTACTAACACAAAAGTAAAATTTTTTTCTTGATTGTGTAATTAAAAGCCATTAGTCTAAATAAAGATAGACGAATAAAATGAACAATTACATAGCAAATTTTGTTAAGTGAATACTACCAATTAAAAATTGAAACTTCCCCAACTATTCCAGAATGTTATAGTATTTAAATCTGAATGCATGGCAAATTGACTTATCATGTTTATTAAAATAAATTGAAAAATATGAGAAAATGTTACAACAGTGTAGAATTACTAAAATTTATAAAGAAAGATGTTTATAATTTTTCAACAATTAAAAAAGATGATATGTAATTGCATTAGTGTTGTTAACTACTACTGAAAAATAAGTTTTTTTATTAATATGTTAATTGAAGTTTTCAGAAAGTTAAATATTATCTCTTGTCAAATTTTTAATAAATTCTGGTTTCAACATAATCAAAAATACAACTAATGTAGAAAAAACATACATCATCCAACAATCTTACAACATTGTCACTTTCAAAACCACAAACAAAAGACATAAAATCTGAGTATGATTAGTTTCCAGATTCATATAAGAAATACAAGATTAATAAATAAGAAATTAAATTAGAATAAAAGTTTATTAATCTACAATACAAAAAAAGGGTACTAAAACAGTTGGTGTACACCTACCCAGGAGTATGCAAACACATAAAAAAGTAACAAAAACACTAATACTATCAATTCATAGAAACTGGGCACATACAGTCAAAGATATTAATGACAAACTTACAAGAAAAAAAAACTTTTTTCTTTTAGCAACTAAAACCCAACACCCAGTTACAATTATGTAAGAGAGACAAATTTTTTTAAGATCATGAAAAGTGATAATTAAGTCTGATCATGATTCTATGTTGGAATCTTCTGTATGAAAGATAGAAATGCAACTTAAAGATAGAAATGGGTTTCACAGACTTATCAACAAACAAGCACAGCACAGATCAAATATATTACTCAACCACACACTGTAGTATTTCCTAAATATTTTAAGACTGATGTCATTAATAGCAGCACAACTAGAGACTCAACTACTGCCAGCATATGCAACTCCCTCCAGAAAGTTGAGCGAATTGTATCCTCCCAACACTAAGGCTCCCAAAAGGCGCATTCCTGCTAGGTTGGAAGACTCTAGAAGCGAAAGGACTTCAGGAGAAGGAATGAAATGAAATCATGCCAAGAGAAAGAAGCTCATATGCAGCTAGTCTCCCTTGGCCAGCCCGGTCAAATAATTTCTCGCTGGTCTAAAGGATTGGAATGCAGCAAATAATTCTGTCCATAAATAAAACAAAATAAATACAACCACACTACTTGTAAATAAATAATTACCGCCCGATAAAAGAAAGACACAGCAGCAAGGGAGTTTTGTTCAGGTTCTGCGATTAGTATGGAGATACAAATTCTTCTTCTATCCTTGCATTCCATTCCAACTCAACTAATGAGGGAGCTCAATAATTAATTACGAAAAGATTTACAAAATTTCTGCATAAAGTAATCATTAAAAGTTAAATAATTTTTAAAAAGTGTTACCACATATTATCATGGCGACTAGCAAATCAAGTGTTAATTGAGTGCTGATTCAGGCAACATCCTGAAGTTATATTCTTATAACTTCTGGAAATTAAAATGTATGAAGGTAACTTTACCAACAACGAAAGCCAAATTTAATAAACTGTTTGCCAGCTGCATTATTATTATTGTTCATTAATTTATATAGCAACAACAGGTTAGAAATCCAATAACAGTTATTGATGAATAATAATAATTAATATTTCAATATGAAGAATGCCATATCTGACCAGGACTCAAACATGGAACTGTGGATGAAAGACGAGAGATGCTACCACTCTACCATGAAGGTGATATTTAGTATTTAAAAAAAATAGTTTTCTTCTGTTGGGAAGAATGGCAAATGAGTTGAGTTCAAAAATATGAGAAATACAAATATCAGAATCTAAAAGTTCCCATACATATTTTTCCTTTCAAATTTAAATAACAAAAACAAATATTTATACAAATTGTATATATGTAAGAACAATTTTTATAACATGAAATTATTGTGATTTAAAATGAATATCTGACACTGTGCAGCTTTGTTAGTTACATACATAATTTCAAGGATAATAATTGTTTGTGATTCCACATAATTTAATCTTAAATAACTGTATGAGCAACTACTACTACTAGTGTTAATATTCTCTTTAAAAAAGTAATTTAAATTGCAAATGATAATTCTTTGTTTTGAAAAAAAAACAGTCTTCAGATCATATAACAAGTACAAGATTAAGAAATAAGAAATGAAATGTGAATAAAAGTTTATTAATCTACAAAACAAAGAAGCGGTACTTTAAAAACTCTACAATTAAATAATGAATAAAGTTCACAGAGAAATGAATATAAATGTACTTAATTTATTAAATTACACCACCTGTAATGTTAATTAACTTCGATAGAGAATGTAACATGTATAACAATGAATCAAAATAGTATTTGTAATTACTGTATAAATCAAAATGTACATTTAATACTGAGCAAATATACACCATCAATAAACATTAAATTAGTGAATAAAGTCAACTGGTTAGAGTTAATAACTTAAACAAAGATTTACAAATGTTGTATTTTAGACGTAGAAAAATGTTTTAATATTACAGAAAAACTAAAGAATATAGAAAAATCAAATCACAATTTTTATTTCTGCCTTTTTCTCTTTAAGTATATTACGAAAACTTGATAATGTATGTAAAATTCCCTTCTCATCTCCCACCTGCAAATTAAGCTCAATGGTGGAACAGCCATCTCTAAGCCCTCAAACATGCATAGTTTTCATTTAGACATTTCCTTACCTTCCTTACCTTCTAGGGTCTATCATTTTCTTCTACTTTAAGGAAATAAATCCTACTTTATTTACTGATAATGATAGTCCCTCATCAAGGAACGCAAGGAAACGAGTTGAAAAGTGCGATGTCAACGGTGGAATTTTCGAACATTTATTTTAAATTTAAAAAATATAAACACCAGTGAGTATTTTTTTAAAAAGTAAATTAAACGTATTTTAATTTTTCTAAGGTAAACGTATTTACCTTACATATTTTACTAAAAAAAAAGGTTGTTTTTAATTTTTACAAATCCTTAAAGTTTTTCTGTTTAAAGTACATTACAATGATTTTCTCAGAATGAAACTTTCTACGAGTTTGTTTAACAAAGTTATTCTACTTCAAACCTAAAAAAAACGTGTATTTCGTTACTGAACTTTTCTGTTCTACGCTGGATATTGTGAAAACAAGGGATGATAGTTCTGGGTTTTGTTTTATTCGATCTTTCAGGTCAAAAAAAAACATAAGAAATCATCAAGTTTACCCCTTATATAACAACTTAAAGATTTCAGTATGACCTCATTTCACCGGGGAACTGAAATCCGAGCGAAATTTATTACAAGCTTTGTAAGCTTCTGCGGTAAATTAATTCATCGATCGAAAAAATAAATAAATAAATGAACAATAAACATTGTACAGATGGTAACAGTGACGGATTCAGCCATCATACATGGCTAATCAGGAAGTTGTTATTACGTCTGTTTGATACAACAGAACTGTTCAGATTCAGTTTATCTAGAGATAGATTCAACATTTATAAAGAATCTATGTAGATGATATGATAAAAAATGTCACACCCTTACGGTGAATCAAATCGAGTATCGATAAAATAAAAGCTACACACTACGGAAATAACAACCACAATACACTGTCTGATTGGTCTGTCACCTAAATTTATTCACCTACTTTCAATATAATTTTTCTTTTGGGGTTTAATTAAATAATTATTTTTATTGTGATTAGTGTAGAATAATATATTATAAAGAGTATATAATACTCAAGAATGCGCAAATATAAAAAAACGAATTGTCCCAGCATTTGCCCAGGCTGGATCAAGGGAAACCGTAGTGAAAGCTTAATCAGAACGGCATGAAAAATTTAACTATCGATTGCAAAATAAAATTAGGTGTGATTAATGTCCATATTAATTATTTGAAATATAAAAACAGAAGGAATAATATTGAGATAAATAAATAAAGGAACTAAATATAAAAGTAAAAGTAGAAAATAATTCAAAATTCAGAAGGCGTTAATGACAATTATTTGAGCATGTGTATTTGTTTATACAATGAACAAGATACGGAAATTGAGGTGTTTTTTACTTTTAAATGGGTATCATCATTTAAAAACTTATCTACACACTACTATTATTTCTGTTAAATAAAACCATTTACTCGTTCTTTATATAAATAATTGACTTTTATTTAAAATAGTTCAGTAACGGAATTGTAATGCGTGCAATAAACATATAAAAACCTTCATGTGTTTATTACCCATTAATTAAAGTTATTTTACAGTAAACGTAAAATAATTGTGTATTATTAAGACCCGGTTCTTTTGCCTTTTAACCCATGACTTCTCAAACTACTAAAAATACAGTTCTGACACCAATTTCGTTCAATTTTTCACGCCAGATTTCATAAAGAAAAGAAAAACCATCACAGTAGTACGGAAATAGGCATACGGCCTATTTGACCTGAATGATGTCACAAATTCAAGATGGCGGTGGTCGGCCATCGTGTAATGTGACGTCAGCGGCGCCGTAGCCTTTCAGTGTTGCCAACTTGTTTTTTGTGTCAGTGTTATCAACCTGGTTATATACATGTATTAAATTATTGAAATAATATTTCAAAGGTTGGTAGCAAGTAGTACGGAAATGGGCATACGGGCGTCAAAATCCAAGATGGCAGACAGTCCGCCATATTGGAATCCAAGATGGCGGCGTCCGCAATATTTGAATTTCCCTTTTTTTTATTGAGTGAAAAATGTTGTATATAAGTTTCACGCGTGAGAAAAATGAAATATATTGTGTGTGTGTGTGTGTGTGTGAATAAAAATTTAAACGTACCTCGAGAATGATCCTGGTCGTCATGGCCGTTGCACCAGGAGGCGTCACCCACTACTCCAGGACCCCAGGACTTGGTTCTTGCACTAGGAGACAGCAGCTGCGTGTGTGTTCGCGTGCGTGCGTTGACGTAGCGGCACGGGTTGTTGACTGTGCGAGGTGTGGCGCGGGACTGAAGAACAGCTGACGAACATGGCCTAAGGTTGAGCGTCCTATTTTGAACTTCCGTTGCAGTGGTAGGCGCGAAAGCGCCACACCCTACCGACCATTTGCAGCGCCGGGTTCAAAACGACCGCGCATGCGCAACACGTAGACCGTTACTGCGGCTACCACCACCACCACCGCTGCAGACACGAGCCTACATGTAAATTAAAACTTAACACTGATCACAAACATAGGAATGTGCTAAATTATTGTAATTCAAAACTCTCTCTCTCTCTCTGTGTGTGTGTGTGTGTTCGTAAACTTTCACTAATATATCGCGTAAACATTCATTCAGCATTAAGACATTGTTTATATGATGCCCGAATATAAAAAATAAAATATCTAAGAGGTGTGTGTGTGTGTGTGTGTGTGTGTGTGTGTGTGTGTGTGTGTGTGTGTGTGTGTGTGTTAAAAGATTCCCACGATCTACAGTAGCGTCACGCCACACACTATACTCTTACTTTGTATTATTACAAATAAAGCAGTAAAATACATCCAGGTGACACCTAGGAATTAAATATAAATCATCAACACAAAGTTTGCAACAATTAATTTATATCTGTTAAGCAAAAAATGTCTCTTAACGCCCCCACATCTAATATAAACATGTATCATTATAACAGAAGAAAATTTAAAGTATATACTCTTTTTTTAGTTTTATTTAATCGAATAAGAAATAAAAACCTTGAGTTTATGCAGCATTAAAAAGTTTATTTAAATAATTGTATAAATGATTGTATGAAAAGTACATTTATATATAATAGAATTATGTTACAAATTTATTTGCAATAAATAAATGGTAGCACTAAATATTATTTCTTTAAATTTTATAGACCCTCCTTATCTTTACTATTTAGATCTTCGTTTGCACAATCGCTTTGGTAACGAGAATAGTGAAAAAGAATATGTAATGCGGGAGGTATTTAAAATCGATCAATTAGGAGAAGGAGGAGGACGAGGATGTGACTAAAAATATGGCGCGTCCTCCAGTCAATGAACCAAACACAGATAAGACATTGAAGAAGAAAGGGGAGGATGATTTGAATAACAACACGGTACGCCCTCCGATCTCTGATTCAAAAACAGATACGACGACGAAGAAGAATGAGCAAGAAATTATGGTACGACCACCGATCACGGATCTAATGTAAGTTGGGGAAGATTGTAAACAGGTTCATTGTCTGTCCAATATGGCAAGAGTGAGGAGGTCAAAATGTCCTCTTGTTCGAAAGGGTAAGGTGAGAAGATGTAAACGAACTGCCAGTCTTAAACGAGGCGGAGGACTGTTAACAACTCCAACAGCAGGAGCTGCAGGGGTGTTAGGTTCTTATATTGGTGATAAAGCATTAAAAGGTGTCAAAAAGGTGGTGGGTAAAATTGTAAACAAAGGAATCGATTTATTGCCGGTAGAGTTACATATTCCTGGTTATCAGTATTGCGGACCGGGAACGAATTTAGAAAAACGATTAAAGAGAAACGATCACAGTGTAAACAAGTTGGCAGCTTGTAAAGAACACGATATCGCATACGCTACGTACAGCGATAACGAAAACAGACCGGCTGCAGATCGTAAATTAGCCGATAGAGCTTGCGAAAGAGTTAAAGCTAAGAATTTGAGTATCACAGAAAAGGCTACTGCATTGGCGGCTACAAACGCGATGAAGTTAAAAGCAAAGTTCGGCGGTGGAAGAGTAAGAAGAAGACGATCAAAAAGGAATAATATTAAACGTCTTGTTGAAATGATGATAAAAAGAAAAGCCGAAGCTGCAGGGCAGGGATTATACCAAGCCCTACCCTTTGATCGGATCGGGGATGGGTGGTAAAAAAATGTCGTCGTCATCTCCAATAAAGGGAATTCCAGTGCATCCGCTATCGAATATAGGACGATGAAACCTATAGTGTTTTTTCTGCACCATCGATGGTTAATATTCCTTTAATATGGTAAAATTCATCAACCGTGGAAGCGTTTCCCATTTTTTACAACACTACCGTATCACCATCATCAAAAAATAAGTCTGCTGACACTGTTACCAACATCACAGCATCATTACCTTCAGAAAAACAACGGTTAACGTCGCTAATACGAGTTTCTCATTACCTAACGTAACGTTAAATAATAATATTGAAGAAAACCGTAGTGAATGTTACATCATTACTATGTTAATAGCGCAGTGATACATAGATTTTCTCCTAAAACTGAGATGAGAACGGTTGTATAGAGTAAATCGCGAAGAAAAAAACCCCGAGACTAGCCCTCGTCACGTTCTTAGAAAGAAATTAGTATCACCATCAAAATCGTCATACGTAAGTGTGTAAAGGGCCCTTACATTTTATTTAAAAGCACAAACTACACAGAAACATGAATCACAACAACAAGACAAAACAACACTTGTAGGGTGTAAAGGGCCCCATTATTAAAATTTGAGATAAGGTTCTCAAAAGACCATTAAATTAAAAATACAAGATATCAATACCATTTCCTTCTTCTACGTGTCTCGTTTATAGTTTGTTTAAGCACCCTCGGGGCGACCAGAACCGCCGTTGAGCAGTATATCAGTCGCGTGGCAGTTGACTCCTCCTTATAAACAGGCTACAGGCATGCACCGCGCATACCCATAGCCTCGCGCCCTCAATCCACCCTTGAGGGTCTCCCATGCCATCGTCGGAACACCCCGACTCACTACTCTTGAATGCAGACGAGCCAGGGTGGCCTAGGCAAGAGGGCTACTTCCCGTTGCTACACGTGCCACGCTTCGAGACTTCCACATAAATGAAACTACCTCTTAGAGATTCTTTTATCACAGCTTTAAATTTTCATTTTTATAGACTTTTAAGAAGTCCAATGGCGTGTAAAAATGCAACTATCTTTTCTTCATTTCCATTATCCAGATCAGCAGTAATATCATTTCTAAGACGGAACCTCTTTCAGAGGTTCTCATATTATATGGTACACTCTTCTATTAGATGCTTCATTGTCAGTGTTTTATTACAAACACCGCACATTGGTCTCTCTTCGCCAGTTAACAAATATGAATTTGTTAATCGTGTGTGACCGATTCTAAGTCTGGTCACAGATACTTGTTCACGGCGAGTCAACTTAAAGTCGCTTTTCCATTTATATGGAGAAGTTTTCACTGAGTTTAATTTTGTATTTAAACTTCTCCAATCAGTACTCCGTTTGTTTCTTACTATGTAAGTTAGACGGTTTTTAACATCTGCCACTCTTACAGGAAATGCATCCAAATCATCGCAGATTGTTGCCTTTCTGGCAGCTTCGTCTGCGATTTCATTACCTGTAATACCAGTATGCCCTGGAGTCCATACAAATACGCATCGCTGTCCACGTTGATTTAGAACGTATAAAATGGACAGGATGTTTGCAATTAGGACATCCTTAATGTTCTTGTTCCGAAATGCAACAAGTGCACTTAGAGAATCGGAACATATTAGCACTTATGTTCTTCGCAATAATGTTCTATGTAGCGAAGAGCTTGCTGAATGGCAGTAAGTTCTGCCGTGTAGACATTGGCCATGTCTGGCAGTTTCCAACAATGGGCTTCTCCATTTATATATATGGAGCACCCAACACCATGTTCAGTTTTAGAACCGTCAGTATAAATTCTAATATGTTCTTCGTAACTACTGGCGGTTGCCAAAAATTCCTGTTGATAACTGCTGGCTTCTTTTTTATTTCTCACTAAGAGAGATCTAATCTTGTATTTACCGTTGGCAAGAGCCATGGCGGGATTTCTCTAGTAATTGCTAGTGTCTCTGGAACAGCAATTTCGTATTTCCTTTTTAATTCGTGGTACCTAATTCCGGCTGGTCTGGAATAGGTAGCACGACTTTCATATACTGCAGCGCCATTGGATGATTCATGAAAAGGTTATTATTTATATGGACAGGAAAAGCCCATACGTTTGCTGCATATCTTAACAAAAGGATCTCTCTTCTATAATGTAGTGGCATTATTCCAGCTTCGGACATTAGACTTGTCGCCGGACTTGTGCGGAAAGCGCCTGTCGCATATCTAATTCCGCTATTATGAATTACGTCTAACTTTCTTAAATGCGACTTTCTAGCGGATGAATATACAATACATTCGTAGTCTAGTTTCGATTGAACCAATGCCTTATACAGTCTCAATAATATCTCTTTATCTGAGCCCCAATTAATGTTCGATAAACATTTTATAATGTTTAGGGCTCTTTTGCATCTAACACTTAAGTCCTGTATGTGTAATCCCCACGTAAGGGATATATCCAATACTAGTCCTAAAAATCCAACATTGTCTTTATATTGTATTGGATCATTGCCAATTCTCAACATAGGACTTTGGTGATAAATTCTCTTCCTGCAGAAGTATACACAGCACGTTTTTTCTGGTGAAAATTGAAATCCATTATTCCTCGCAACTTCGTTTAAGGCGTCGATCGCCCGTTGCAATTTGTATTTCACCATAGCAGTCTTGTTGCTGGCATACACAATTGCCAAATCATCAACATAGACGCTTTTGCTGATTTCTACTGGAATGGCTAATATCAATTTGTTAATGGCGATCGTAAACAACGTACCGCTCAACGGCGAACCCTGTAGTGCGCTAGTACTCTAATATCTTCAATGCGGGAACGAATACCCCTAACATTCCACTGAATAATGTTCATAAGTGTAAAAAATAAATTTCGGAAATTATATAAAAATTAGTTGTACGTGATTCGGTTTTTCTTTTTTGTATTTTTTATTTTAAAGAACTCCGATGCCCTAGGGTCGGGTGGTTCTTCAATCATATCCTCCAGTATATGAGGTGATGGTGGAGGAGATTTATTTGAATGGGATGCTGCAGTTAACATCCCAGAGGTGGTGGTTATGTGGGTTCCCTTTACGGGGAGCTTATTAGATGGCTTACTGCCAGCTGTGATAGTCGCTACTCGTGCCGGTACGACTTTGGGAGCAGGAACTTTCGTGTGTATCACACTGTTGGATTCACTAACTGCGACGAAAGACGTTTTCTTCATCTTTGTCAGCTCTGAGATAGTGGCTGTAAGTGAAGCTACTTGATCATAAAGCATCTGAACAAGTTTTTTAAGCTCATTGCAGGATCCGCACTGCTGATTATTAACATTTGTAGGAATTTGTTTAGATGTAGAGGTGGCAAAAGATACATCGGGTTTAACCAGGTTCCGTGAATTATTTAACTTTTTGTATTCTCTTCGTGCGGCCGGGAAAGATAGCTTTTGCTCCGTACAGATTTTGAGAATTGCCTTTTCTTCTTTAAAGATTGGGCAATCTCGGGAGCGGGCTGTATGTGGACCACTGCAGTTTGCGCATTTTTCACTTCCTTCGCAGTTAGTGTCACTGTGACCTTCTTTAGCACATCGAACACAGATCTCAGTTTTTGTACAAGATGTTGTAGTGTGACCAAAACCTTGGCATCTGAAACATCGCCGTGGGTTGGGTATGAATGGTCGTACCCGAACCGAGAGGTAACCCACTTTAATCTTTTCTGGTGGAACAGGGAGATTAAATGTTAATATAAGAGACGGTGTCGGTTCTTCTGTCCGTTCTGCCGTTTCATTATACGTTTCACTTCAACAACATCTTGGTGGCAAAGCTCGTCAACTATTTCATTGATATGTATATCTAAAAGGTCTCGACAAAAAATTACACCCCTGCTCGTATTTAAAGTTTTGTGGCTTTCAGCACTTATATTTATACCACCCATATTACGGAGACGTAAGATTGAACGACTCTGTTCGTCGTTGAATGTTTCAACCAGAATCGATCCGTCGCGTAATTTCCTGATGTTCTTCGGGGAGCCACTTGCACCTGTTACAGTTTTATTTATTAGGAAAGGTGAAACCTTTTGGAGGTTTCACCTCCAAAAGGTGGTGAATATTTCCTCCAAAACGAATCGAATATTTTTAGTGTCTAAAGATTTGTAGTTCTCTTCCATAGGACTTTTTTCCTCGTCAGACAAAGCTGATCAAGGTCTCTTCGCAAGACTTAATTTGGAGGTTTTTTCAGATGGACCACCAACCATCTTGGAATTTAATATAGGAACAGAAATTTTGGTCCCACGAGTACCGGCGAAAAATGGACCACTCCAGCAGAGCGCACGCGTACTGGAGCTAGAGCTAAGTACAAATGGGTTCGCCCTGGTGCCCAGAGGACATCGTTCAAGACTCACTACGTAGAGCCATTCACCCGTCGGCACGATTTGTTCCCACCTTGGGTTACGGTTGCGTTTCGTAAGATGTCGCAACACCACCGAGTGTTAATGTAAGAAATATCAGTGTAGGATGTTGTTGTGTAAGTGTGTATGTTGTAATTTATGAAGTGTTCTTGGTGTAGTATATGTGTATAATGTAAAGTGTTCTGCAGCTCACTGTATAGTGGGAAGAATAGCTGCAGAGGCTAGGCCCGTGGGGACGCCAACCCCCAAAGTCTTAAAGAATAAGACTCCCCGTCGGGGATTGGCTGGTTGTACTGTCAAATCAGATCCAGGGCACAGGTCCCACGGTGTTTCAGGTGCCATGGGTATGGGCATCTGGCTCGTGGATGTAAGGGGCCTGAGAGAAGCCGGCTCTGCCATAAGTGCGGGTTAGGGGAGCACAAAGCTAAGAAGTGTTCTGCCCCCCCCCTCGGTTCATGCTCTGCCAAGAAAAAGGGATGAACGCTTCGCAGCTGGCTCACGCACCTGGAACAAGGGAGTGTCAGGTCTTCCGGGCAGCCCTGGAGCAGGCGAAGAGAAGGCCCCGTTAAAATGTTGAACATAATACAGCCCAACCTTAACAGGAGCCGGCTAGCTGATGACTTGCTGCTGAAGCTAGCCAGAGACAGGGAGGCCGATTTGGTGCTGATCAGCGAGCAGTACCGGGACCGTGACGACTCCCAATGGTTCCGAGACTCGCTCGGGACTGCCGCGATATGGATTCCGTATCGCAGCAGAGCCCAACTTCGGAGGCACGGCGCAGGCGAGGGTTTCGTTTGGATCTGCTGCGGTGAAGTGACGATTTTTAGCTGTTACCTCACCCCAAATGATTCGATAGCGGACTTTCGCCGGAAAGTTGACGCGCTGGAGGATGTTATCCTCGCTGCCTCTGGTGAGATGGTGGTAGCTGGGGACTTCAACTCCAGAGCGGTAGACTGGGGTATGGCGCATACCAACTCCAGAGGGAAATACATTCTGGACATGGCGGCACGTACTGGACTCGTGATTCTCAATACAGGGAACACGACGACGTTCCGCCGCCCAGGATATTTGGAAACCATTCCTGATATTTCCCTCGCTTCCGAAGAGCTGGTCACGCTCGTTCAGGACTGGAGAGTTCTCGAGGATTATACCGGTAGCGACCACCAATACATCTCATTTAGAGTCCTAAATGGTACACGAGAGCGTCCGGGGCCCCCACGGCTAGTGAAAAGATATAACGTCAACAAAATCGACGAGAATAAATTCAACAGAAAGATCTCCTCAGGGGTGGTAGCCCCTGAAAACTTCATCAACGGGGGGGGGGGGGGGAGGGGGGGCGCTGAAGCCGTAGTTGCTACGACCATGCGGCTGATCGCTTCTGCATGCGACGCTTCCATGCCCCACGGGGGGCCGAGGCACCAGAAGCGACCCGTGTACTGGTGGATACCGGAGATTGCGGGGTTGCGCCGAGAGTGTCTTCGACTAAGACGGGTGGCGCAACGTGCGAGGAATCGCATAGACGCGAACGCCAGGTCAGCTGAGTATAAGACGGCAAAGAAGCGGCTCCGTCTAGCCATCAACCTGAACAAGGCACGCTGCTGAAGAGAACTGACGGAGACCGTGGATGCAGACCCTTGGGGGCTAGGTTACAGGATAGTAACTCGGCGATTGGGGGTCTCGCGGTCACCAGCTCCACTAGACGAACACCATACATACATTATATTATGTATATAACATTATTAATTATAAATTATATTATTAATATAACTTCTTTATTTTTTACCTTGTACAAATAATAATAATAATAATAAAACGGGAAAAAAATCATAATAATTATGATTATTTTTTTTCGTTATGGTCTCTTGGACCGCGTTGAACTTTTTGCACAACAGATGCCTTCTTGAAATCTACAAACGTCACTACGGTGTTATTATAATTATTATTACCTGTGAGAGGTTTCCTATCCACCATCGGACGCGTCCCCAGTTGACAGATAGGGGAACGCTCGGCAGATATGCCGGGTAGGGGAGAAATAAAGTACTCCCCGCGGACCAAAACAGGAACAAAATCCAGGCAACGTCTGTCTCAGAGTGAGCTTTGATTGTGATTTATAATATTTAAATTAAATGTGTAAATACAATACGCCTACAATACATAAAACTATACCCGAAAAGTTGTTCAGGTTTGACTGCTAAATGTTTTTAGTAGTCCCGACCCGACGTCACGGACAGGAGTCCCGAAAAGAGCCCAGCAGAGATGCACCGTGAAGGGCAGCCATTAAAGAAGTGGATGAAGATCTTCTTATCCATTCCTAAAAACACTTACAATTAAATCAGCAATTGCGACTCCCTTCGGAGAAGGGGGCGCATTGCTCTCTCTAAAAAGTTAGTGCCCCGTTGTGGCGTATTCCTGCTAGCCTATGAATCGTTAGCACCAAAAGGACTTCAGTGGACGGTCTGAAGAGGAATCATGTCGGGAGGACAGGTTTCAAAAGCCTAGCCTCCCGCGGTCGGACCGTAAAATGGGTTCGAGAACGCTGGTAAAAACGGATTGGAATGCTAATAAATCCGTCCTTAAAATATAAAATAATACACAACTTAAAATTTAGACCCGTCACTAAAAATAAACCCTTAAACAAGCCCGACTATAGAATCATACAGCAGCAAGGGACACTGTCCAAGTTCTGCGATTCGTAGGGAGAATTTGTGAAACTCCCGCCACCTTTGCATTCCATAATAGCTACTGAAAAAAAATTGCCACTGATGCTTTTATCATTATTTTTTATAAGTAGCTATTATTTTGATCAAATAACTTACTTTCTTTTTGTACCCAGTACAATACACAGTAACATATATATTCCTGCCGAAAAGTTCTTTATAACTGTATTTAGAATTGTATTATTTTTAAATTTTATATAATTAATAGAATAACAAAAATGACCGTGTCCGTGATCTCAATTCTCATGCTTCTTTATAATCTTCCTCCTCGACAATTTCTTGTACGATAACAAAAGTGAAAAATATATAGGTCATTTATTTACATGATTTGTTCAGAGATTACTTGTCACGGGTATTAGGATGTCTACCTTTACGTATAATATATTGTTTTCTCTCTCCAACGTAATTATTCTTTAGTATGATCAGATTTTTGTCTCTCCATTCTTATTTTTAAGTCTTTTGTCTTTTCGTGGCTTTCAAAATTTCTATGTAATTCGTTGAACTCTCTCTTCATAATTTCTAACTTCCATCGTGACATTTCAGGATTCTCTTTGTAAATTTGTGAAAGTCTAGATATTACTTGGGCTGTTCTCTTTTTCGTCGCAAAAAATTAAAGGGGAAGCACTTTTTCCACATGTTTCTAATCTAATTAATCTTATAATCTATAAGATTAATATATATATATATATATAAACTATACGTATCTGTATTTACGAAGTCCTTAAATCGATCAATATATATATATATATATATATATATACGTTAGAAAAATGACTAGCTGAGCTGAAGATTTTTATGAAAAGACGCGTTCGACCTTTTCAAAAACTAATGACGTATTACTCACTCTCTTTCTCACAGCTGATCATATTTGCAACAGCCAAAAAACTTGAGTCATTGGTATTAACCCAAACTAGGTTAGGTAAAAGGATAGGATAGATAGGGTAGGAGTCAGGTTAAAAAGGCAGGACAAGTTTAAATGAAAGTATAGGTATTTGTAACAAAGTGGGGGGGGGGGGTGGAATGTTTTTCTTATGGATGGGTATTCCCTTTTAGGGAAGGGTGATGATTTTCTCAACTTATACCTCTGAATCGTTCTGACCATCTGTACGATGTCAAGGATGCTGCACTATTGATCAGATTTTGTAAGAAAGTAGTGAGTATACGCCGTGTTTATTTTTTCAATAACGATTTAAGTTATAACGATATACAGCGAGAGAATGAGATAAGAGTACTTAAGATCAGGAGCCGTCGTTCGTCTGCACTTGTGCGGATGGGCGACGGTGATGAAGCACAGGGTCCCTGGACCCTAAAGGCACCTCCTCCTGTGCCCGCGCAATGCTTAAACTGTAGGACCGACCCCGGAGGAGAATAGGTGAGATATGAGTTTTAGTCGATATGGTGCGGGTACACATAGGCTCTTAACATATATTGATACAAGTTATTTGTCTCCGGTTGAAAACTAGTCTAATAAACAAAATCGTCGTAGAAAATAGATGTTTTGTTAGTTTAGTTATTAGTAATAATTCTATGTTATTAGTTTTATTTATATGATAGTTTATTAATTTTGTTTAATTATGTTGAAAAAATAAATAAAACAAAAACGTAATCGAATGTTTTTATATAGGGCTATTGGGGAGAGATTTCACTCGTGAAAAAAAATCGTAACGCGCCAGCTACCTCCAAGGTAGTATGGAAACGTATCAAAAACCTTGAAGAAATAATTATATATAACAAGCCATTCCTTGAATGCTTTGACTTACATTCAGCTTATTAGTATTAAAACAATAATTAATGCACTTAATTTGCAGTCTATATTACATAAACTGTCGTCAATTTGGATTCAGACATTTCCATAAATATCATGTGATGAACGCTATAATATTTTCGAGATAGCTTAAGTAAATATCTTAATTTTATTTAAATATAATTAATTTCTATTTTCTAGTAGTATTTTTTGGGTTTTTGTGGATTCAGACAACATAATGAGCTGAAGTCATTGATACAATTACATCATGAACAATGTCATATTATTATTGTTTTAGTGTTATCATTATCATATTTTTAATGACTTTGACTTTTGTCATTAAAGTCAAATTGTAGCTATAATGTAGCAAGATAACAGTCAGGATGAAACCAAAAGAGTAAAGAAAGACCAATAAGTCGTTATTAATCTTAAAGAGGGTACAGAGCAGAGAAGATATAAAAGGAAATGGTAACTATCAAGAACTCAAAATTTTTTTGACAATAGAAAAGAAAACAATGAGAGTAGATATGATGTAAGGATCCTGCTTCAAAGCAGATAAGTATATGATGATAATGGATAACTTAAAATAACTATCATTTATTTACAGAAAATTTAAGTTAATACATATGAGCATAATTTACAAGTCTGTGATCTTTTAGCATTATTATACAAAAAATATTTTTAAAAATGGTAAGTTGCACAATTTTCTTGGCTTTGTTGGAAAAGTTAGGCCAGTATTTATTCTATTGAGATTTTATGATTTTCTGAAAATGAAGAGTGTTGTAAGTTTATTTTTAAAAGATACAGTATATTTCTAAAGCTAGTAAATTTTTAGGTACGAGAACCTTGGTGACCTTGAAAAAGGAAAAAAAATTAGTTTGTTTTCTACCACTGAATGAAACTGACTATATACATAACCAAAGTGATATGCTAATGTAATGAAATCATAGAATTAAATATGAGACTCATGGGTCCTGGCTCCCTTGACTCTTTGTAACTGAAATTAAATGGTGTCAATGTCAGAAATCATTGTGCCAAATTTCATCCAAGTCAGTGGCCACTAAGACCAAAAATTACTATTAAGTCAGATAATTAAAATTTGATTAAAGCTAAAAAATTTTCTTTTTACAAAAATACAGTTTATAAAGAAAAATACTTTTGTACTTTTATAAATTTTTAAACTTTTATAATAGTATTATAAAAGTAATTTTATGTTTATAAAATTTCAATGAGTTTTTTGAATTAAAAAAAAAACACATTAATAGATAAATCATATATTTTTAAAATATGCATTATATTATTACACAAGTGGATTCAACTATTGTTTTATATTTATATATTATGTTTTTATACGTTAATCATATTATAAATGCTATAATAAAGGCCCAATAGAAAAAAAATTATAATTTGTGAAACATGTTTTTAGTTTCACTCAGAAAAAGAAAGAAAATCATTGTAAATTCATTTTAATATAAATATCCTCTATCACAATTTGGAATCCAATTTAATTCTAACAGCTTTGATTCTATTTCAATATTATTTGGAGAATAGGAAAGCACTACATCAGCAGCATAAAGCACATGAGACTGCGGGCTTTCTCCAATTCCGCCAGATGAATTTTTTTTTAACTGCAGCTTCAAACATTTCCCTGAACATTTTAAATATTTATTCTTCAACTAATTTCCATTTAACTGATGGATATTGCTTTTCAAATTGTTTTATAAAATCACTACACAACAATCGATGCAACAGTGTACTTTTTCCATAATTCATAACTGTAAAATGTTTTTCATAGACATCAAAATCATTTAAATCAAATGATTTATTTGCAAATGAAGAAAGAAATTTTCATGTGTGTATGCTTCTAATGGTTTTACAGATTTTAAAAGAATAACATAATGGATATCAAATTTTACTATGCCAGAAACTTCAACAACTTCTGTGTAGAATAGAATAGGATTACATATATATTTTTGATCAATTTTTGGGCCACTATTTGATAGTCTAATAATAAAATTTACAATATCAGTAATATACGTATCTAATCCTCTTGCAAGGTTCCAGGGCTTGCATATCCAATGATTTTCTAACAATTTATCTTTTTTCCATTGAAAACAACTAATAAATTGTGGTAATTTAGTATTTAAGTTAGAAGTTTCTGGTAACCAGGATGGTAAAATTTCTACTGTCTCATCACATTTTGCTTCACCTTTACAAACGCCTGCAAATGATAACTAATAAATTTTTTACATTAACCACAAATTTATATGGAAACTGATTTACATATTTCTGAGGATGAGTTATACTTAACTCACTGAAGTGACTTGTGTACCAAAGAAATACTGGCTTCTTTCTCATCATTTACTATCTGATATCTTTTATCTGTTAAGTAATTATTAATAAATTCAGTCAGAGTAAACTTTTATCCTGAAAGGCGTATTTCTTATTATTTATTTTTGTTACAATTACCATACATACCAATTTATGCATATCTTTGTCATACGTTAATGATGCAAGACGTTACAGTGTCATCAACTAATTTCTTCCACTGGATTTTGTTTTGACAGATATTTGCAGTTTTTGTTAAGTTGTACTGCATGTTTCATGTCTTCTTGGATATTGTCTGACCACTGTCCAGTGTCCATTGTCGCCCTCTTGATCTCTTTCCAATGCCAATACTGTTGTATACTTGGCTATTGTTATTATCCATTCTTTAAAATTGACCGAACCAGTGAAGATGGCTGCAGAAACCCAGTGTAGTAGGTGGCACTTCATTAGCTTCTATTCACACATTCTTGTTTACGTAATACTGCCACAATTTTATTTTCATTATTTTCTGTAAGCACCATGAGGCAAAACTGATGACATTTCTTTGTTCTTGTTTTTTGAGCCTCCAAATTTCAGACCCAAATTTTCAGTAGAGGATGCTTGTTTTTCCACACTGTACGTGGAAAAACAATAACTTTACAAGTGATTATGCTGTTAACCCCATTTTTCAATTTATTTTTTTGTCATAAGAAAAATGTTCTAGTTTTTATCGGGGTACCTTCTAATTTTACACTGCAATTTATGTCAGGCAATTTTTTATTTTATCTTTTCACTACCGTAGTCAGTTTCCTCTGCATTAATTCTCAAACCAAGAAGCTTAGTTTTTTCAGAATTGTATCCAATATATGCTGAAGTGACGCCTTCATCTTTTGCAAAAATGACATCATCTACTTATCCCACACTTTTGTCTGCTATCCTACACCTCTAATGCATGCATTGTTTGTTTTACCAAAACATCTATGGTGGTTAAAAATCTTTCTTGAATCATTCAAGTATTGCAACTATTAATGGTGTTTGATGTAGTAATTGTTGGATTGTAAACTAAGTGTAACCATGTTTATTAACTTGTACAAATACATTATATTGTCCGATGATAGCCGTTGAAAGTATTTGGATAAATTACAAATGTACTCTTATAGATGAAATTGCATTTGATTTGAATATACACAACATGACTATAATAATTGAACATGTTATAAAGAATTGCTTTCTTTTTCCTGTTTAGCCTCCGGTAAGTACCATTCAGATAATACTTCAGAGGATGATATGTATGAGTGTAAATGAAGTGTAGTCTCAGTTCGACCATTCCTGAGATGTGTGGTTAATTGAAACCTATTATTTTCAATGCCTTTTAACCTGATTGGTATCCACAATCTAGTAATCAAATCTGTGTAAAAATAACTGGCTTTACTAGGAGTTGAATGCTGGAACTCTCGACTTCCAAATCAGCTGATTTGGGAAGACACGTTCACCACTAGACCAACCCGGTGGATTATGTTAAAGAATTCCTATGTACGAATAAATTAACGTAACACGTTGCTGTAATGAGTGGAGAAAGCCAACTGAACTAAGTGATCATAGAGGCAGACTGCCCTAGTGGTAAGTAAGAAAACAAACGCTTTTAACTGCCATCACCTTAGCAAAATTCTAAAGTCTTATTATAATTCTTAACATAACTACCTGTCAAAATTGTAGATTTTATAGAGTATAGGATGTTACACATAAATACATTTGACTTAACATAAGTTAAACTTAGATAACAAACTTAAGGACGTAATCAATCTTGATATTTAGCCATAAAAAATAATTTTGTCATAAAATTTTTTTCATTGATTTTTATATTTTTTTATGATCTTAATGTTGTAGTAAGATTAATTTTTTAAATTATACCATTTAAAAGGCAAAAAAAAAATTACTAATCAGCGACAGTCAAAAAATCTGGGGAAAAAACAGTAAAAAACAGATTTTTGAAACTTATATTGCTCTTCTCTAAGATAAGAGAGCTGGTTCAATCAGGAACCATTTTACAGATTGTTTCTTTCTGAATTAGTTATATTCAGCCACTGTGCTACATAGTTAGTTTACAGTATTGGATGGCAAAAGTTACCAAACATAATATTGTTTTTGTGTTAAAAATTGCAAAATTTCTAGTCTTACTGCGAATGTTACAGTGTTTTCTGGTTTCATTAACTATTTTAAAAGTATATTGTGTAATTCATGGTCTTTTCTTTCTAATTTGTGGTCAGTTATTAATGCAATCATGGTAGTAATTCTAAAAGTTAGTCAATTAGGTTATGTTTGGTAGGCATGTTTTCTTTTTTGTTTCTGGTTTTTTGTTTTCAGATGTGCGACTGTCAACCACAATTACTAACTAAATATTCGTTATTAGTTTATTAATAAATTATTTAGTTATACATCTAATCATAGATGTAAAATTTTCTCAGAATGTAAAATTCTGAGAAAAATAAGGCTAAATTGGCTATTCAAAAATGGTGGAACTTGCAAAATCAGTCCAGTCAATTGTTCCTATTAGCGTTGGTCCTTGTAAAAGTGAGGTTAGCAAGTCAGCTATTGAAAAAACTGAGATAAAGTCAGACATTGTGCATGAGTAATTAAAGAAAGATTGGGCTTAGTGTAAAACTTTGTTGTTCAGAATAAACATTGTGAAGAATTTCAGTCCTGCTCATTTACTTCTCCGAAAATAGAAAATTCAGGTGTCTGATGGCAAACAGATGAGTAACACATGCATTTTTGTCGATTAGGAGAGGCCACAGTGATGTAGAGAAATTCTGTCAAATAATTAACATGAATCCCACTTCCACCAAACTTTTCACAAACAATCATGTGTTATTTATTCAGCTTGTAAATCTAATTCGATCCAATCTTTGTCCCGAGCTCACCAGCTTGTTAGAGATTATTATAAACAACTCAATCGATCACTAACAGGAATGAAACTTTATATATTGATGTTAGCTATGATGGTACATGGCATAAGAGGGCATACATCAAATTATGGAGTTGGATGTGTAATTAGTGTTGACACAGGCTTGGCAATAGACTATTCTGTAGTAACAAAATGTGTCAGAGTTGTGTCGTAACTGAAAACCAGTTAGAAGAAAACAGCCCTGAGTTTTTCTTCTGGTATAAGGGGCACCAGCTTGAATGTAGCCAAAATTATGATGGGTCATCCCCAGAGATGGAAACAATCGCTTCTGAGATTCTGTGGAAGCCATCTCTTTTCTATAAGTTACAATACTCCACTGTTGTTGGCAATGGTGACTCCAGTGTTTTTTCTCATCTTCAGTTTGAATGTGTATGGTAGCAAAACTAAATTAAAAAATAGGAATGTAAACCAAGGAGCCAAAAATCTGGGTTCAGCACTGAGAAAATTAGGTGGTTAAAACCTATGGGAACTTAAAAGAAAGCACTAATATTAAATTAAAAATATATTATAAAAATGCAATTTAAGCAAATATCGATAAGAACGTTGAGTCAATGAAACAACAAAATAATTCCTACCTTACACCACTGCCTTTCCACTGACCAAGAACCAAAGCACATCGTGTCCTGTAGGCACTAAGAAGTGGTTTTTCTACCAGAGAGTCTTGGCTAATGGTGAAAGATAATGGCAATATCCACACACCACTCAACACAATAGTTTTAAGATATGTTGCCTCAATATATTAAAGATTAGCTGATCCTTCATTATTGGAACAGTGTACCCAAGGGTGCATACAAAGTATCAATGAAAATTTGCGTAGGTGTATTTGGGGCATTTGTATCAAATCTAAAAATGTATCCAAAAAATTAGTAGAGATAAGCAATAGTCAATGACTTCAATTTTGGAAATATTGCCATAATTAAATCCATGAAGAAGTCTGGTCTATCACCTGATAGAAACACAGTCGCTGTAGGAAGAGAGAGATAGTTAATAGAAGCTGAGGATAAAACAACCAAGATCTTCTGAGTACCATAAAAGGAGTAGAATATTGACGTTTAAAAATCTGAAGGAGGAAGAAAAGAAAAAAGAAGTAGAAGGTGTAACATATAAAACAGAAAAATTTTAAAGGATATTGCTGGGCGAGTTCTATATTTTTCATTGTATTCTTCAATGTTTGTTTTCCTAAAATTATTATTTATCGTGTTTCAAAAGATATCATAACTTTGTTCGTTTAAATAATAAACAAATGAATTTTTTTTCAATATACCCAGGAAAATGTGCTCTACAAAGTATAGTATTGATATTCCATTCCGAAATATACAAGTTTAAAAATAAAATCTAGAATTTAGTAACATGGGTACTAGTTTTCATTTTTTATATATATATATATATATTTTTTTAATACAGATAGTAGGACTTAAAAATTCATTCTAGTTTGTTGTGTTGTACATTAATTTATCCCCTACATTTAAAAAAAATCCAAGTCATTAGACCTCACAGAAGTAAAGACATATCTTTAGATCATATGTTTAAAATTATAACTGATTTTTCCAAACCCACCCCAAAAATAAGAGTTTGTTGTTGAAACTTTTGTTTTTTCTGGTGAATAATATGCTGGTATAAGTAGGAATTATTTAACCAAGTTACCAAGGTTACAGATGTTCTGCATTGAAGAAAATTTTTTTTTTAATTTGGGTTGATTACTGCCTGAAATTATTTAGTGTTGGGCACGAAACCAGACTTAAGTTTTGCCCTAAATATTGCATCTAGAGCACAGAGCCAACCAACAAAGACCCAATTTAATCTGGTAAAGCATTTTTAGTTATCTGAAATCTAATCCTGAAGATGGCATTAGATATAACAAAACAATCAGTAGAGAGAGTGAAGCATACATTAATGCTAATTTTGTTGGCGACAAAATCACTAGAAAATTGACTAGTGGAACTCTACTTAAATGCTGAACTGGACCAGTGGTGGAGAAAAGTAAATTACAAAACTGTTTATTACCTTCTTATATTGAAGCTAAGGTGTTTCTGCAACCGAGGCAGCCAAATGGTTGGTTTGGCTTGACATTTTGTTAAAGGAAGTTGGTGCACTTTATGTCAATTCCAAACCAACTCTCTTAATAGACAATCAAAGGACCATTAAACTTAATAAACCAATGTTCCATGATCAATCAAAGCATATTGAAACTAGATATCATTATGTGAGGAAGATGATGAAAGAAGGAAGAAATGTTAATGAGTACGTTCCATCTGAAAAACAAGCAGTAGATATATTTACAAAAGGATTTTCATCTGGTGTACTTACAGAATGAACTCCCATGGGTATGAAAAATTCAATGTGAACTACAGACTTCTGAGAGCTTGAATTAAGAACATTGGAGGGGGGGAATGTCAAGGAGTATTAATAATAATTTATGTCCAATGTCTATAAGTTTTATACATTTGTTTTATATGTTTAATTTTTGTAAATAAACATATTCCATAAATTCTTATTTTTGTGAGATCGTATTTAATTTCAGAGACTGTTTAAGAATCGATAGTTTGCGATATCATTAAGTATTAGTTGGTTGTGGAGATGTTTTCTTCAGTTGTTAAACGTTTTTGTTCCTTTGTTAAATGCCACAATAAAATAGTTTTTTGTAACCGATCTCATTGTGTATTTTATGAGTTTTACTTCACAAATTCATTATTTATTTAGTATATACATTTCTACGGTTCACTTTTCTACACTCGGCCCCACAACAGTATATAAAGTACAGTTTCACTAGTCAATTTTCTAGTCTTTTTGTTATAAGTTTTACATGACAAATCCATTATTTATTTAGAGCAAATGGCCAGGTATGCCTTGATGGAGGTTATGTCTACAAAGAACAACTCTCTCAAATTTGAACAGTGAGAATGCAAGAACAAGAAGAATCATCAGATGAAAATGTAATTCCTCACACAGAAACAACAAAGAATAATGAAGATAGATACAATTTAAGGAACCAGGGACAAATAAAGAAACTTTCCAGGTATCAGGACAAGGAATATCTTTTTCTTCTCCGTGAAATGCTTACAACTTATCAAGAGGCTATTCAGAGTTCTAGAAGTTCTGAATGGAAGAATGAAAGAACATGACTCTGCCATGTTTGATTGTGAAAAAAATTTATTTCATCATTTATTTACTGATGACTATCAATCTAAATTTTTACCATTTATATTTCTTCCCACTTGTATGTTTTACTTTTTTATAATTTATAACCTGTTATGTTAATTAAAACATAATTTGGTAATTGCATAATTACCAAAATTACAAATAATAATAATATTATTATTATCTTGCACTCATATCAAATCAAATGACTAGAATAAAACTAATATATATTCAATTAGTGCTAAATTAATTTTATTCTAGTCATTTGATTTTATATATATATATATATATATATATTAAAAACTTGATAATGTACAGAAATAACAGATAAATAACAAAAACAAATTATTTCTCAAACAAATAACAAGAAAATTCATTTTTTCAGATTAACTGAATAATACTTCTTAACTACATTTTTGGTTTACATTGATTTACAGTACTAAATATATTAAATTTGCTTTAATTATTCAATATAATACTTGTTAAATGTTTTACAAACTAATTATTAAAAAACAACTCATCATTGGAAGAAAAATTCTTAAAAACTTATCACATTTTAAATAAATATGAGAAAACCCATTCAATACTAAGTGAATAATACTTCAATGATAAATTACAATTAATAAATTTAAACAAATACAGAGTAAATAATTTCAATTGCTAGGATAATAAACTCATGGTTCACCTATTTGGACAAATACATACAGATATTAAATACATACAATTAAGAACAAAATTAGTTAAATGGAATTTTTGAAACCAATGACTAATAAAATTTTTATTCTACTCAAACATATTGACTTGCTTACACAGGACTACTGAGTTATTCTACATAGCTGTTTTAGATTTCTATGTAGCTACAAGTTTTAAGTTCATTGTTTACTATAAATAAAGCTTAAATCTCTTTCAATATAAAGACCATGTAAAATTAAAAAAAATTGGCTAAGTGTAGCAAAACTTGGCGAGGGGTAGCTGCAATTAACTAAATAAAAGGTGCGTTCAAAAAGTAACAAGAATTTTTGTGTTTTTTTTTTAGAAAGAATTTTATTTATTAATCTACATTAGTTTATCCCTTTCAAAATAGTCCCCATTAGGTATTATACACTTATGTCAGTGCTTTTTCCAATCTACGAAACACTTCTGGATCTCAATCTTTGGAATAGTGATTAGCTCTTTCAGCTATTTACTTTTAATCTCATCTATGCTTGTAAAATGACAGCCCTTTAAGGTTTTCTTTATTTTTGGGAACAGAAAAAAAAACACAGGGCCATGTCTGGCAAATGTGGTGGCTGGGGTATCATTACAGTGTTGTTTTTGACTAAAAAAATGATGAAAAAGCAATGAAGTGTGAGCAGGTGCATTATCGTGGTGTAAAAGCCATGAATTGTTTCGCCACAAATCCAGGCTTTTTTTTTGCTTCACACAAACAGTGTTGAACTTGTAGGTAATACTCCTTACTGATTGTCTGATGTTGTGGCAAGAACTCATGATGCACTATGCCATTAAAATCTAAGAACACGGTGAGCATAACTTTCAGATTCAACTGTACATGTCAAGCTTTTTTCTGTCTTGGGGATCCAGAATGCCTCCACCGAAATGACTTAACCTTAGTTTCATTATAGTCATAAACCCATGTTTCATCACCTATTGACATGTTCAGTAGTTCTGCATCGTTGTTGACTTTAATTAGCGACTCCTAGCAACATCCATTCGCCACTGTTTTTGTTCAAAATTCAACAATTTTGGAACAAATTTTGCTGTCACACGTTTTTTACCCAAAACATCTGAAAAAATTTCATGGCATGAGCCAATTGATATCCCAACATCATCAGCGACTTCTCTGATTGTGATTCAGCGATCACTCATAATCATTTCTTTCTATTTTTCCATGTTTTCATCAGTTGTTGATATGCTGTGGCGTTCATCATCTTTGACTTCACAACCTTCTTGGAAACACTTATACTAATCGTAAACCCTTGTTTTACTCATAGCAGACTCACCAAAATCCATATTTAACACTTTTAAAACATTGCTACACTTTATTCCATTCTTATAGCAAAATTTAATACAAATTCTCTGATCTATTATTTATATAAATATAAAGTCGCCGATCATGCCTAAACATATGTTATCCTTTAGACAGCTGACAACAGACTAAACATCCAAATGGCTAAAAATTGTACAAATACTTTTCAAATATGTTTACGAATATAACAACGAAAATTCCCAAGAATCGGACTAATACAACCCGCAAAATTTCAAAATTCTTGTTACTTTTTGAATACACCTCGTATTAAAGATCATTTATTATAAAATAGCAGTCCTTCAATTTATCTAAAACAACATTATGAATAATGTACAATCAAGCACTTCTTTGACTATTACGTCAACAGAGTAAGTCTAAAGCAGATAAATCAAATCTAAAAACTATCAGTTCTTCAATCTACATTCCAATGATCATTTGTTTTGTAATTCAAATTAAAAAGACATAGATTAGACAAATCTATGATGTAATACACTTACATTCATTACACTTAAAGTTAAATTAAAAGGAATACAGTTAAGTACAGGTTATGTAACTACTTACAGCTAGCCCTCCTCCAAATATCTTAGATTTAAACATTTTCATATGGTAACATAAATTATATTACATGACAAAGTACCATCTCATAAATATTTATTACATTTACTAACTTCAAAATAAAATTTGAAGAAAACATAAAATTTTAATGTTAGAAAGCCTCCTTTAGATTTTTTTTAGAAAAAAATAATTTTATAAAAATATTACCGAAATTAACAAATCCAAATAATAGCATATTTGCTTAAAAATAATTTACCTGTAGACAAAAATTGTTTAATACTTTATATTCAGCAATCTATTAACCTGTCACATTGAAATTTTAACAATTAAAACTGCTAGAAACCCAAACAGTTAAATTATTATTAAAAAAAATTGACTTCACTAAAAACTAAGTATACATTATTATGTTTAAGTTGTTTGTATTTTATTATTATAAAAGCACATACATGTGCTTAAATGTATTTTCATTAATTGCCCTTGGTAATCTAATTTCTTTTGTGGCACTTTGAAGTTTTAAGGAAATTTTTTTGTCGCCCAAATACTCAAAAACTGTTGATAAATAATTGTCAGGGGTTCAGATATTTCTCAAGACCAGTAGAATGTTTTAATCAAAAACTTAATAAAAATATAAACTGATTAAAGACCGTTTTATGTTTAAGAATTAACAAATAATAACAAATTTTAAGGAATTACTTTTTTATTTCCTCTGTTACGATAATTTATTTATTTTATTATTTTTAGTAAGGATTAAATCAGGACCTAAAACACTAAATAAAGCACCAACAAGATACAATGAACCAGTAACCAAAATATGATTATTTCCTGATAAATTTTTAATAAATTCAACAGAATCTTGAACGTGTTTAAAAGTTTTTGTTATTTTTTCTTTTACTTCACAATTTTCATGACTCAATTTAATCCATAATTTCTCATTTTCTAGACATTTCTGTAATTGATGTTCTTCTGATGTTTTTAAAATTGCTTGATCTATAAATAAAAATTAAAAAAATTGTAAACTAATATTATAAAATATTATTTAATAACAGACACATTTTAAAAAAAATATCATAATTATTCATCATTAAAGATAAGTACGTATTCCTTTTTAATTGAAAAGAATATGTTTTCAATAGCATTCAAGCTTTATTAAGTACATTACTAGCCAGCCTTTACCTAATTATTATGTACTGAAAAATTAAGCAAAGCTTACAGCCTATGTGAATCACAATTTTAAAACATTTCTATGTTTTTTATTTTTTAAATAGTTTTCTATTTGAAGTGTTAACTAGATTAAATAAAAATTACATTATTTTTAACATAGTGTTTTTCAAAAACATAACTTTTTTCAAGATGTGAGGATCATTCAATAATTAAACAGACAAAAATTTTTAGTAAAGGAAACACTGAATGCAGGCAATTGAAACTTTTGTAAGTGTTAGCAATCTTATAAAGACTGTTAGTCAGCTGTTTTGCATATGACTTTTAAACATGGGTAGAAAAGTATTAAAAGTGGCCACAAAAGCGTGATTGACAAGCACCGTTCCAGGCGTCCAGTAACAGTGTCAACTTTGGCATTAGATTCTCGTATTGATTCACTTATCCGAAAAGACCGACAACTTACAGTTGAACAAATCGCTGAAAAATGTCAATTAAGTGCTGGCACAACTCATTCCATCATTCAAAACAAACTGAACTACCGTAAGACTTGTGTAAGGTGGGTTCCCAGAGAGCTTACCATTCATCACAAAGCCAAGAGATTTCGCATTTGCATAGAATTCAAAAATCATTTCTTCAATAACAGCAATGCATTTTTGGACAGGATTTTAATTTGTGATGAGATTAGGATACATCATTATGAGCCGGAGTCCAAGTGTCAAAACATGCAGTGGAAACATCCTGAATCTCCTATTCGTAAGAAATTCAAAATGCAACCATCGGCTGATGAGGTCATGTTAACCATCTTCTGGAGTGCGTATGATTTGATTTTCTGTGATTATTTGGATCAACACACTAATTACAGCATATAATACTCAGTCGGGATTGAGAACAAAGTCAAGCCCGCATTGAAGAGGAAATATCCGGGATGGCAGAGGAAGGGCATGCTTCTTCTTCAAGACAATGCTCGACCTCATACAGCATAATTGATGATGGAAACTGCTGGCAAAGTGGGTTGGGAGCTCCTACCTCATCCTCCTTACACATCCCTGACCTTTCCCCTTTGGATCTTTATCTGTTTGGTCAGATGAAAGAAGCTTTGCTTGGCATTAAATTCAACAACAAAAAAGAGGTAAATAAAAAAGTAAAAACTGGCATTGAGATCAAAGTAAAGATTTCTTTGCTGAGGGGATAAGAAGACTCGTAAAAACATGGGACAAATGCAGAAAAGTTGGTGGGGATTACATGGAAAAGTAGACAAAAAAAATTGTATTTATATAATAAACCATTTTTGCTACACAGCTATTTGTCTGTTTAATTACTGAACGACCCTCATAATTAGTTATGATTTACTACAAACAAAAAGTGAGCAAAATTTTAAAAAAAGTCATAGTAGTTTAAATCAATAAAATTAAGGGAACATATACGTGTTTTTAAAATAAGGTCCATTTTAATTTGCTGCCTATAAAAATAATGTAAGCATGTCGTTTGCATAGCTCAGTTATTTCAATCAATTGTCAGCTGTTAGTAGCAATAGTTCAGTCATTTTATTTATAATCATCCATTTATAATGAATTCTACAATTCATGATCCAGCCAAGTGTGAAGTACAATTTGAGGCGTTTGAGGCTGAAATTCAGACAAATTATTGACATTTATGGACTGAATATTATGAATTACACTAAATTAAGACAGTGGTGCTGTTCATTTCGAGAAGGATGAACAAACATTCATGATGAAGACCATAGTGACCAGTTGATGGTGATAATGAATGATTTGATTGAAAAAATTGACAAAAAATTTGAGAAAACCATCGCTTTACTGCGCAAAATTGTCTTTCACTTTTTCTGATATTTCACAAACTTTGACTGATGAAGTTTTAACTGGAAAATTGGGCTAAAAAAAGATTGTATGCTGCAAAATATTGAAGATATTAACTGACAGACACAAGAAAAAAAGTCTTGTTGCAGCACATGAATTTTTACAGCATTATGAAAATGAAGGTGATGAACTGTTTGATCACATTGTTAGAAATGCGGAGATGAATCTTGTTTTTCTTATTTTAAAATCGAGACAATTTAGCAGACAATCCAATGGACATAATCAGAAGTTTAAGCAAGAATGTTCAGTAAAGAAACTCATAGCTACTCTTTTCTGGAGACAAAATGGGCGTATTGTCAAATTTAGTGACTGTATAACTGTTGTCAATGCCAATAAACAACGCAAAAATGTTAGAACTATAAAAAAAATGATATGGGATGCTATTCTGTGGAATTTTTTTTTCTCTCTTTCACTCATGTTGCAAGTGAAGAAAACTGTTACGCAGTCTTTTTAACACCCAAGTTGTCAGTTTTTTTAAAAAACATAATGAAAAATTATTAAGTGCTCCGAAATACAACCCTTTTTCTTTTTCCTGTTTAGCCTACGGTAATTACCATTCAGATAATACTTCAGAGGATAAATGAGGATGATATGTATGAATGTAAATGAAGTGTAGTCTTGTACAGTTTCAGTTGGACCATTCCTGAGATGTGTGGTTAATTGAAACCCAACCACCAAAGAACACCGGTATCCACGATCTAGTATTCAAATCCTTGTAAAAATAACTGACTTTACTAGGACTTGAACGCTGGAACTCTTGACTTCCAAATCTGCTGATCTGGGAAGACGCGTTCACCACTAAACCAACCCGGTGGGTTCTGAAATATAACCCTAGTTCATTACAACTGCACATATCATCAGGTTTGAGGTTTTTTTAAAATCTTGGGAATGAAGTTCTTACTCAAATCGTCTGCAGCAGGTTGATCAGTATCCAATTTTTCACTAACAATCTCTTGTAAACAATAATGTTTCTCTCTTTCCAACAAGAAAGCCACCAACCATCTGTTGATTTCAAATCATTATCACCAAATTTTTCTGCAAATTGTTTGGCCTTTACCACTAAGATTCGATGATGATGGGCACACTTAATGTTCTTGTCTCAGTAACCAACTTTATGTTCAAAATTTTCATTCTTACCATCACATCTCCTCTTTCTGTTCACATTCTCATTTAGGACTGCAGCCTACAATTCTTTGCGGCTTTTAATACAGGAAAAAGAAGTCTGAAAAAATCTCAGTGTCATTGCAGCTTCTTGTTGACTACATTTAGGAAGTTTGTCGTATTTTTTTAAAACTTCAGATTTTTCACGTAAATTTAAATCCTTACATTTATCTGCCATGACTTTGAAATTCACAAAAATTTCAGTACAGTACACAAAAAATAAACAGACAAAATCCCAATGAAGTGATAGTAATGTAACACTAAACATTAACAGTTGAAGCACATGCAAAAAGAAAACTAAAAAATTTAAACAAACATGAATCGAGCCGTATATACAGTATACATAGTGCAAAAGGATGAAACACACTGAAAGATGAATAGTCAAAAGTGTACTGCACTACTGCATATATACATATTTAGACTGCCATCTTTTACTGATGGAAGTCTGGCGCAGAGCTGTTTATCTTTAGCCAGCTAGCGACAAGACCATGGTACGATATGGTCCATTTCCTTGGTGTAATCAACTTAAACATTAAATACAGATACTAGAGTAAGAAAAAAGCATAAACAACATAATTCAGTGCAATAAACATAAATAATGCATTTTGTATTATAACAAAACGTATTTAAACATTAAAATGTTGATTCAATAAACTGATTTTTTTATTCTATTACAAGAAGTAATTAATACAAATTTCCTACATTTGGTTTGGGTTTTAGAAAAATGATTCAATAATCCAGTTGATTCAATTAAACAGTGATTCTAATAAAGGGTATCTACTGTAAATAAGAAAAAACAAATGAAAGCAATAAAGTAAACATTTAATCAGAATTTAGGCAATATAGAAGGAAGATAAAACCACAAATTAATTAGAACATTACTCATGAAGTAATAATTCTAAATTAATAACAAATATTATCAGTGAAAAGAAAAATTTTATCAGTTATAATTACCTGAAGAAGCCGATAATCCTGGTGAAGGAATAGTACAACAAAATATGGCAACATCAAAATGGCATGAAATCAAAGGTTTCATTAAACTTACTGTATCTCTATAGCTAGTTACATTAAATAACAGGATACGTGTTGCATTACTCCTTACAAAAAAAAAATTAAGAGATATATATATATATATATATATATATATATATATATATATGTACTTCAATAAAACGGTTATTAAAAATTTGATAGAAATATAATTATGTTTCTCCTACACCTAATCTTTATAACTGTCTCCTCCATAATACATATTTTTAAGTTAAGTTACAGTAGAATAGTAACAACTTATGTGTAAAAAAATTGCATACACAGTGTTTATAAAATAAATGGGTTTGTCACAATTTTGGAACAAAGCATGACAAAGACAAAGTATACAACAAAATGCAGAGAAACTCTTCAAGAATCTTGTCTATATGACAGATTATGTTGTACAAATATCAAAACAATATTAAACTTGTTATCAAATATGTCAGAGAACAATCAGTGTAGAAACAAACAGCTTCATCATGTTCTGTTCTTTTAACATGTTGGGTACTAACGCATCATACTGAACTCTGCCAAGAGACTGCTGATACATCAAATGTTTATGATATTTAATATTGCTTTTATCTGAGCTTAGGTAAAATTTAGGATGACCTTTATTTATAACTAAACATTTAATTTATATTAGCTTTCAAAAATACTAATTTTTAGAAACTACCTCAAAAAAAAAAATTATTATTTATAGTTTTAATCAATTTAATGAATCCACCTTAAAGCAGCATATTATGAATATGTACTTATATTATGAACATGCACTTATGTAATATGTACTTTTTCAATTCATTCTGTGTTCTAAAAGAATAACATAGTTTTCAGAAATATCTTCATCAGTTACTTTCTTAAATAAACTGAACTTTAAAAATTAAATTTTTTTTTTTTGTCTTCAGTCATTTGACTGGTTTGATGCAGCTCTCCGAGATTCCCTATCTAGTGCTAGTCGTTTTATTTCAGTATACCCTCTACATCCTACATCCCTAACAATTTGTTTTACATATTCCAAACGTGGCCTGCCTACACAATTTTTCCCTTCTACCTGTCCTTCCAATATTAAAGCGACTATTCCAGGATGCCTTAGTATGTGGCCTATAAGTCTGTCTCTTCTTTTAACTATATTTTTCCAAATGCTTCTTTCTTCATCTATTTGCCGCAATACCTCTTCATTTGTCACTTTATCGACCCATCTGATTTTTAACATTCTCCTATAGCACCACATTTCAAAAGCTTCTAATCTTTTCTTCTCAGATACTCCGATTGTCCAAGTTTGAATTCCATATAAAGCGACACTCCAAATATTTTTTTTTTTTTGTCTTCAGTCATTTGACTGGTTTGATGCAGCTCTCCAAGATTCCCTGTCTAGTGCTAGTCGTTTCATTTCAGTATACCCTCTACATCCTACATCCCTAACAATTTGTTTTACATATTCCAAACGTGGCCTGCCTACACAATTTTTCCCTTCTACCTGTCCTTCCAAAATTAAAGCGACTATTCCAGGATGCCTTAGTATGTGGCCTATAAGTCTGTCTCTTCTTTTAACTATATTTTTCCAAATGCTTCTTTCTTCATCTATTTGCCGCAATACCTCCTCATTTGTCACTTTATCCACCCATCTGATTTTTAACATTCTCCTATAGCACCACATTTCAAAAGCTTCTAACCTTTTCTTCTCAGATACTCCGATTGTCCAAGTTTCACTTCCATATAAAGCGACACTCCAAACATACACTTTCAAAAATCTTTTCCTGACATTTAAATTAATTTTTGATGTAAACAACTTATATTTCTTACTGAAGGCTCGTTTAGCTTGTGCTATTCGGCATTTTATATCGCTCCTGCTTCGTCCATCTTTAGTAATTCTACTTCCCAAATAACAAAATTCTTCTACCTCCATAATCTTTTCTCCTCCTATTTTCACATTCAGTGGTCCATCTTTGTTATTTCTACTACATTTCATTACTTTTGTTTTGTTCTTGTTTATTTTCATGCGATAGTTCTTGCGTAGGACTTCATCTATGCCGTTCATTGTTTCTTCTAAATCCTTTTTACTCTCGGCTAGAATTACTATATCATCAGCAAATCATAGCATCTTTATCTTTTCACCTTGTACTGTTACTCCGAATCTAAATTGTTCTTTAACATCATTAACTGCTAGTTCCATGTAAAGATTAAAAAGTAATGGAGATAGGGAACATCCTTGTTGAACTCCCTTTCTTATTACGGCTTTTTCTTTTTATTTAATTTAAAAATTAAATATGATCACAAAAATTGTTTGAAATTAATCTTACTACAATAAAATCTGTAAACTGTTTCAAAGTCTCCCCATGAACTAAACAGAATTTTCATAATTCAATACCATTTTTCAAAAAAAATCTCGCAATAAAGTTCTACTTTCCTGGCATCTGTTATTTACTTTTATATAAGAGAATAATTATACATGAAAAAGTTATCTAAGATTTCTCTTTTGGGCAGGAATAAATAAGTATGCATTATTGAGCTTAATATAAAGTGGGTTTATGTTTGCAAAAATGTGAGAAAATCAACTCCAAACCCTCCACTGAAGATATTGACCTTAAAATTTTACCAACAGATTTCCCCATAAACATACTATACAAAATTTTATCAAAATCGATTTATTCAGACAAGTTATTAAGCTTCAAACACACCAATGCACATACTTATGTATGCACATTGCCCCCCCCACTTTTTTTTTTTTTTAGGGATCTCTGGTCATGAAACGTCAAGAAATGCAAAAAGAACTCATATCCCATTTTTTAACTGATTACCATACCTTCCCTTCTTGCAGCATAGTTCTAGAATTATGATAATAGGAAAGTAAAAATTGGTAAGAGATACCTCTGAAAACATGTCAATCTTCTGTATAGCTTTATTTACTGTGCGTAGATAATAATTTTCGTTAGAATAAACTAAAAATATTAAAATCCAGATCTTGATAATCTAATGAATTTGTTAATAATATTTAAAGATAAATAAAAATACTTATGTTAATAAAATTTTTTAAACGTTTTGAAAAAACTAAACAGACTCCAAAAACAAAAAGATATTGCATTGCAAAAAAAAATTTTTCTACTACACCCTCAAAACAATCTTAGATATTTATTTTTTGAAATCAGCACTACATTTTAAAGGAATTTTGAGTGCACAAAATATCAAAATATGGAATACAAAATGTTTGAGTCAAAATGTATGAATACAAAATGTACTTGAATAACATATTCAAGTTAAGCAACAGTATATGGCTTTAGTCAATAGAAGGAACTGATTTGAAAAACCAACTGTAGGTTATTTACTTTAAATAAATTCCTAATACTTTGTCATCTCCATGCAGAAAGGCTGAAAAAATGTAAAAATACTTTATTTAGAAGTAACAACTTATAATTCATTTTAAATTTGACACAGACTTCAAAAAGTATTGAAAAAGTTTTCCCCTTTCCAATAGTACAACTTTTTTTGTTTTTTGTATTTGTTAAATTTTTTTTCTAAAATTATTAATTTTATCATTTTTAGTTTTGTAGCAGAAATATGGGGAAGCCTACAAAAAAAACTGTTCATAAGAACAGAAGATTCTGAAAGTCATCTAACTAAACAACTGCCTAGATCTGAGACTTTCACTCAATCATATTTTTTAAATAGTCCAGTACTGCTTGGTATTGGTGTGGAACCACTAAGAGATCATACTGTATTGTTTAAAAACATGTTCATCCAAATTAATACATTTAATGAAAAGTTATGTCAAAACAATATATATTTATATTCTAACTCTAATAATATAGATATATATACATATTAGTAGTAACTCTTAATATTATATATACATATATACAGTTTGAAATCTGCTAATAATTTACCTTTCACCAATCACATCGAACTATAAAAAAGTACTCTTATATTAAAAGTAATTTCAGAAATGGGCAATAAAATTATTGCTTACAAGTATGAAAACTAAATACACTTTTAACCTAATGTAGAAAATGTATAAATAAACAATTTAATGAATAATGAAAATATAGATAAAACCCTATTTAGAAGACTAAAATTAAAATAGTTACCCTTTGACTTGTCCATTGAACCAATTTGAACATTCATTCATACTTTCTATAGTATGAGCTCCATCAATGTAATATCTAAAGTCACCATTTCTTCGAGTGATTATCTGTTGCCTGCCTGGCCAGAAACAATCTTTAATTCCACTGAAAAAATCTGTTTCTAACTTAAAACTTCTGCCTATGATATCTAAAGAGCCTCCTAAATTTAAATAAAGAAATAACTATATTATTTAAAACGTATGCAAAAAATGTAAATTAAAAAAATGAAAGTAAGTTAAAAGAAAAAAAATTAATTAGTGATAGCCCAATATACTAAGGAAGTAACCGCTCCACTATTATAAAAGTTTTTTGATGCACTGTAATTTTTTTTCTGTTTTAAATGGAATCATTTTTAGTTATTTTTGGAGATTACAAAACTTTATATACCATAATGATGATTAGGACTGCATGGATTGAAGCATCTGCAAATAGATAGCTAAAAGCCTTAAAATAGACACAAAATAATAAATATTTTTATGTAAAGTTGAAAAATGATATAGTATAAGAAATTAGAAATAGAAATTATATAAAAGATATGTACATCTAGGTCAGCACAAAAGGAAATTTATTTTTCTACAACATGCCATCTTTTCAAACAAAAAGAATCTTTTATGATAAGAAGGACAGCCTATTTGCAACCTTTTACAAAAGGTTGTGTAGTAGAAAATTGGTGACATTTTTAAAGTAATGACTGGATTTTAAAAAAAAATTATGCTAAATAAATGGGATGGGAAATACGAGGGTTATTTTTTTTCAAGATCCGATCGGTCGCGAAATAAAAACCCGTGCAAAAATCAGATGAACCTTTGCGCATATGTGTTGCGCAGCGTCTCTAGTATGGCCTTCAATCACACCGCGTCACTTTATTTAGTTCTGAACACGCAGCTATCACGTAAACATGTCTACAACAATAGCATCTCTCGCCAAGTGCATGCAAGTGTGAAGTGCATGCTGTAATTCAATTTCTTCAGTCTGAGGGGTGTAATGCGGCTGAAATTCATCGACGAATAAGTAATGTGTATGGTGAAACTTCAATGAGTGACAGCAAAGTGCGACAATGGTGCAGGAACTTTAAAGCAGGACATGCAGATGTTCATGATGCAGGCGGTCAAAGAAGCGAGTATCAACCGATGATCTCATTGAGTGAGTGGATGAGGCAATTTGAGAAAATCGTCAGTTCACAATTTATGTATTGAGTGATTCGTTACCTGAAATTTCAAGGTCAGCTCTCTACACCATTGTGAATGAGAGACTTCAGTACCACTAACTGTGTGCGAGATGGGTTCCCATTATGCTGTTCGACTATCACAAAACAATGAGAATGGATGGCTCCCTAATGTTTCTCCAGCGCTACCACAATGAAGGAGATTTTTTGAACAAAACTGTCACAGGGGACAAGACATGGGTCCATTTCGAAACTGAAGAAACAAAAGAACAATCCAAACAGTGGATGCATTCTCATTCTCCCAGTAAACCAAAGAAGTTCAAGTGAACTTTCTCCAACAGAAAGTGTATGGCTACTGTGTTCTGGGACCGGAATGGAGTTCTCTTGGTGGAATTCATGGAACATGGCACAACCACCACTGCAGCCTCATATTGCGTGACTCTTCAACGTCTATGAAGGGCAATTCAGAATAAGCGGAGAGGAATGTTGTCATCAGGCAATGTCTTTCTCCAGGACAATGCTCGGCCGCACACTGCAGCTGTATCAAAGAAGCTCCTGCAGCGTTTTTGTTGGGAAGTGTTTGAACATCCACCATAGAGCCCGGACTTGGCTTCATCCGATTTTCACCTCTTTGCTCATATGAAATGCTGGCTAGGAGGACAACATTTTGGCACAGACGTCAAGCTGCAGACCAGCATAGAAACATGGCTGAAAACACAGGCGGCTTCGTTCTATGATGAGGGTATTGGAAAGTTGATACCACGCTACGACAAATGTCTAAATCGGAGTGGCGACTATGTAGAGAAATAGCGTAACTATGTAAGTACTTGTTACAAATGAACAATTTTTTATTTTCACTGTGGTTTTAATTTCGTGACCGATCGGACCTTGAAGAAAAAATAAGCCTCGTATTATTAATAAAAGATGTAATAGTAACAAAGTATAAAGAAACCTGACAAAAAATTTGTTATATTTTCCTGACATTGGTTATTTATTCTTATATAGTGGAAAAATAATGATACATGAAAAAAGTTTAAAAAATCAATATATTTTTACTTTTTTCTGCTACCCAATTGCAAAATCACCCCCCTGCCTGAAAATTTGTTTAATTTGTCTACATTTACTATGTTAAATGGAAAAAACTTTAAAAAATTCCACTGAAAAATGTAAAGACAATATAAGGTTACCTAAGATTTCTTTTTGGGATGGAGGTAATCAGGATGAAATTTTATTGCAATATTATTATTAAAAGTTTAAATAAATCAAAAGGTTTTAAAAATTTCCAAAAAGTCAATATTTTTAAACTTTGATTGGCTCCCCTACCCACAACATTGCCTCTAAAGTATTTCTTTAGGGTTGTTTGCACTGCCACTATGCCTAGGAAGACACAAAAAAATTAAGAACTATGTGATCCCTCATGAAATTGAGCAGCTCACAATAGAGAATTCAAACATCATTTTATAGTTATATTCTCATGTTTATGCAACATCTATTTATGTAATCTTCCATTTTATAAGCAGAACACGGTATAGTATAATTATAGAAAACATACACAACTAATTTAAAATAATATTCCTAAATGTTATGAGCCAAATGAAAATGTTGTAAAATAAATTTCACAAGAAAATTTATTGCAGTACAATTAAGTATGCTTAAAGTTAAGATATTTTATTATATAATCTACACTCAATCTTTATTTACAATCATATTTAAATTGACAGCATAGATGAATGCAGAGAAGTTTAATGGATTCAGATTAAGGTTTCTTGACTCAAAATACATTTTTTTTTTATACGTAAAACAATCAAATACAAGCCGACTTTTTTCTTCACGACCTATGTACAAACATGAGTAGGTTGGCGTAGAGGAATATTAACAATGGAGAATGGAGGTGACGAACGCTTCAGCTGCCTAGGCATTCATATGTTTCTGGTAGAAGCATTATGTCAGAGCCAGAAGTTCCATCACCAGTTGCATGATGTACTTTTGTGAAGTTTCTCCCAAATGAACATCAAATTCTAAAAGTTTTGACTGCACTTCATTCACTGTTCAGTGATATGATGATGATGATATATATATACCCAGTCTACAACTGTACCAGCAAATTTAGAGGGAGTGAAGCTGTAGTACACTGTTCAAGGACAAGTAGTGTGATGGATAACAACATGAGATCAATCTGTGACCTCGTTAGACGATTGGAAACTTATGATGAAATTGCTTTGGAAGTGGATATCAGTCTCAGAGATGCCTATTCTATTACCACAAAGCACCTTGGGTTCTACCAAGTCTGTGCAAGGTGGTTTCCAAGATTTTGATCAACGTCAAAACAGGGCTAACAGAAAATTTTCTGAAGGCTCCTAAATTGATTTTGGCGAGAGGAAAAATAATCTTTTACATCGACTTTTCTAATGTGATGAGACACAGATTGATCAATCACCATCCAAGTGCTGCAGCATTTTTGGAAAAAAATTCATGCAAGCAATCAAATCAACATCTTCTGAAAAATTTAAATTTTATAAATGTAAAAAGTTAAGTCCTTATAAGATTCAACAGTTCACTAATATTCAATGATAATGCATGTTTAAAAACAAAACGTTTTGGACTGCGAGTTATGGCAGTTCAACCTCTACCAATGTTTTCTGGTATTGTAACATGTTTTGCTGCTCCTTTGTTTTAAACTTAATGATGACACGGTTTCCTCAAACTTTTTAACCCACAGGTTAATTGCATGAAACCATGATGTGGAATGTTCAGTATTCCACATCATGGTTTTCATTCCACAATCATTGATTGTGAAATAACTTTCATACAGCTGGCACAGCACCATTTTTATAAAAAGGATTTTAACGTAAAGCACAATGCGCACTTGACCACTGTTCCATGTTTACTCAATGGCATTAAATGACTGACAATAAATCATCAAGTTCACACCCTCACTCAAACATCAACAAATGAATAATCAGACTTTTAAATTTTCTTACTTGTCTGATATGTCTGTACGTAATGAAAAAACCAACCAAATTTTCCAAAAGCGAAAATGAAAAACTTAACCAAGAAAGTTTGGTCAAATAATTATTCTGAATAAAAATAACATAACAAAAAAAAACTTACGTTTTTTACATTTTGCTAACCAAGCATATGCTAACTGAAGCCCAAGAGAAGCATTTATTTCATGAATAGTTCCAGACAAATTTAAATCTCCCAATTTATGACTCCATTCATATTTCTCAAATGGTGGAGCTTCAAAAAGTTTACACTTGAAAAAAAAAACATTCATTTTTACAATTATAATTAAGAAAAACAACTATTTTAACTAGAATAAATAGCTTCTTAACATATGTACATAGAATGAACTCTACTTATCCCTACAACCTCCTGAATATCACAACAGATAGAGAATTATTTTCTCTAACTTATCTTATTATTGTATATTTTAAAATAGTGTGCTAATAAACCATGAATAATGTAAAATAAACAAAATCTAGTGTGAATAAAATAAGAACAGGATGCAACTCAGAATTTATAACTTCAAGCACATTTGATTTTGAGATAGCTCAATTATGAGTTTTAAGACAGTATAAATTTACTTCTAAGGAGCATCATTTTAAGCACAATTCTTCAACTGATACACTGTATGACATAAGATTTGTAGTTCACACAAGCTTTCAACAAACCGACATTCATAAAAACCACCACACAACCAAGAAGCCAGTTAAAAGTCAACATGTTCTAAGTTTTTGCCTTATATTTACATAAATCTAAGCAATATTTAAAAAAAAATTATTTTTAAACAAAAATATATTTAAAAAATAAAAGTCATGCAATAAAAAAATAAGAAACAATATGAATACAAATTCATTCATGAATATAGATGACTTAGTTTAGAAACTACAAGGTCGAATAAAAATTCCTTTATAAATAAAAATAAATTCAGTAAGCATGACTTTATGATGTAATGTAAATACCTGCCTGCTTCTCATTAGCACGTTCATATAAAACTTTTAATGCTGATGGCGGCTGATTATGCGCAGTAATTGAAATTGATCCTTTTTTCATAATTCCAGCTTTTTGCCAAGCTATTTTTTCAACTGTATCACCTAACAATTTCATATGATCCAAACCTAATGATGAAATTCCAACAACTGGCGTATGCCTAAAAGTAAATTGAAACACGATTATGAATTATAATGCTTAATTACAAAACTCAATAAAAAAAGTATTTTTTGTGTATCTGGATTTGTACATGGTCATTTTAACTAATTTTGGGGTGCTGAATTGAAAACTGTTATCAAAATTTGTGTAGTACACCAAGTGTTTTTTATATACACAATTTATTTACCTATTTACCAACAAATGCATAATCACTGTTAAATCAATATTTAAAAAAAAAGATTATTTATATGTATTCATTTAAAATGTATTTAAATCAACTTAATTTTTATTTATTCACAGATAAATTGAAATATATTAATACAAACTTCAATCAGGTAGATGGGAAAAATTGTGCAGACAGGCAAAATTTGGAATCTGTAAGACAAATTGTTAGGGATGTAGGATGTAGGGGGTATACCGAAATGAAACAACTGACATTAGACAGGGAATCTTGGAGAACTGCATCAAACCAGTCAAATGACTGAAAACCAAAAAAAAAAAATTTGTAGTCAGCACCCCCAAATTACAGTGAGAAGAAATGTGTAACATGTTAGATACAAATTTTGTATTGACTAATGTTGTTATACAGAGTGAGCACCATAAAACCAAACCCATAACTTAACCTGTAGAATCGGTAAGTTATGTTGAAATGAAATTTTATATGGATAAATTAAATAAGAAAAACATAAAACTTAATTTTAAATATTGCATTTATTTACCTTATTGTTACAAAAGATATTCAAAATGACCTCCTTGGGCATCAATGCACTTTTGCGCTTGACTGATTAGTCGTCCAACACAAAATGTTGTTGTCAATTGCAACGATTTCTCATTGAATGTTCACCTTCAGTTCATCAATATTGTGGGGATTAGATGCGTAAACTCTCTCCTTTAAGTAGCCCCAAAGGAAAAAATCACAAGTAGACAACTCTGGGGAACGTGGAGGCCACCGTTCTCTACTGACAGCTCGTTCAACTGTGAAAGCTGCATGAATGCGATTCAGTGAAACATTTGATATGTGATACATTGCTCCATCTCGAATACAAGTTGTATTCTTTTTCATTATCAGTTAATTGCGCATAGAATTCATCAAAAATTGTGAGGTAAACTTGTATATTAACAGTACAGTCAAAAAACATTGGTCTTACTATATGATTACCGTAAACAGCACACCAAACTCCAATTTTCTCATAGTGAAGTGACATTCGAATATCTCATGAGGATTCCTCACCATTCAATACTTGGTGTTCTGCAAATTAATATGGCTGGATAAATGAAACTATGCCTCGTCTGACATGAAGTACGATATCGGATCTATCTGTCCAACAATATTTTTGAGAAGCCAGTTGCAATAATCAAGTCATTTCGGTTTGTCTGCTCTTTCAGTTGTTGCATGATTGTAACGTGGTATGGTTTCAATTTTAATCCATGAAGAATTTTATGACAAGATGTGTATTTAACACCAGATTGTTGGGATAACTTGCATAGTGATTTTTTTGGTCTGGCTGTAACAACCCTTTCAATATAAGCAATAGCCTCTGTGGAGTCCTAATGGAAGGTTGCCTGCCTATTTCATTTTGCATTTGAAACCAAACCTATTGTATGCTATTTTTTAACTAAATCGTGTACGCTACTCTTCGCTGGGATACAGACATTCAGAAATTTTTCTACGAATACTTGACATGATTCTTCAAATGATCCAGAATAAATACAGGCCTCAACTATAACAATCCTCTCCTGGATTAAATAAGGCATTTTACACAAACACAACTGCACTCACAATAGTGCACTGCAACAAAACGTATACTGCACTGACACGTAACCACCTTACAAACAGAAGCAACAATCTGTAGTAACATATACATCCACTAGTCATGCTAGTTGTGTGAGAGTCTTTCATAAATAGTGTTGGGTAACAGTTTCATTATGGGTTCGGATTTATGTTGCTCAGCCTGTAATAGAAAAGGAAAACAGAGCACACTAAATTATACCCACTGTGTAAGTAAAAATGAAATAGCTGCTTTACTGACAATGTATCACAATAAAAAACAATACAAATATGTTAATTTATGTTATGTACTAATATAAATGTATCTTTTGCTCTTACTGCAGTAATTATAAAACAAACAATATAAGTTTTAATTATAAGCATTAAGATTCTTACAAGGAGCTTATCCTTATCTGTAGAAAGACACAATAAACTCTTAACAAATGTAGAATAAACATAATAACAGCTAGAGAGACTTGTTCTTGATTTATGCAAAAAAAGAGCATACATCGACTCTTAATTTACTTGCTTATTTCATGAATTACTGCAACCTAAATAAATCTATTTTTTGATTACAAAAATTCTTCCTACAAAAACCCGAACACTTCTTTTGTCAAAGAATGGCAGTAATTACAGAAAAACAGTAATCACAAAAAAGCAGCTATTATAAACAGCTACAATCCTTTTCAGCATTATAAAGTGAATTTTTTTTAAGATAAGAAAATTTATGATAAAACCAGATACAGAATTATTTAATAATAGATGATGATTACATGAACATAAAATCAAAATGACTATTTAAATACTAAAAATACCAATTTATATTCATAACAAGACAGTAAAAAAATTCCTCTTAAAACTTGTTTTCAAATTCTCAAACATAACACAACTTCAGACAAAACATGATGACCTTGATAAGTTGATTGTAAAAGTGAACAGAACTGGAAATAATTATCATGTCAACTAACAATGCTTTATACATAGCTTTAGCTAATTTCAAAACTTTTCTGTATAACTTGCTTGTTCACTAGTGATATTTTAGATATTTAAGATAATACAAACTACATTTTTCTGATAGAATAAAAAATCTTTTCCTATTTACTGTCCTTTTTCATTGTAAATTATTATATTAATATAAATACCTTTCCTAATTGATTGTACTTTCAACTAATATTATATAATTTGAATACTTCAAATAAAATCACTTCTATGGTTTGTTTATACAAAATAAATTTTTGTTCAATAACCCCCGTTCATACAGATAGCAGAACGAAAGATATTTACAGAAAGTTGTTATTTAGTTGCCATTCACACCTAAATTAGTTTTCTATGATAATCAAAATTAATTATTTAAAATTGTTATTTAATAATTCATGTCAATTTTGGTTTGCTTCATATACATTACATACATATGTATCTTGCATTACTCAAAAATGATAAGCCATAGGGTGATGAAATTTTGAATTTAGAACTGCTGTAACATCAACTTGTGCACCTCCCATTTTGACTGCAATTGTCTGAACCAAAAGTGTCCAAAAAAGCCCAAAATCCAAAAATATTTGGATTTTGACTTTTTCTCAACTGCAGTAATAGCCCGCATTGAGAGCTTTTCAACGATATATCATAAGTGGTACTTATTTTTACTGGTTCCAGAGTTACAGCCAAATAAAATTTTAATTAATGAAATATTTGGATCTTAGGAAAAGATATATGGTTTGAATCAGACTTCATCCCATCTCTCCTTTTTTTACTTTTTTATTTTAATTTAACTATAGTGATTTATTAATAATTATTAACCTCTCATTGTAAAAAATGTTTTACTATGAATAATAATTCAATAAAAAAAAAAAAAAATGAAAAAATATCAGAAGTTTTTAATGAATTAAAATTTTATGTACTTTTCATTTTAAAAAAAAAAAATGTGTAAATGTAATTTACACATTTTTACAACAGGCATACAAGGCAGTCATGTGTTGTCCACATCAAATTTGTTAAAACTAGCATTTATACTTCAATTATGAACTAGTAACTGTCTCCTCTTAAACATATTTTAATAACGTTTTACTGTGCGTGTGTGCATGCGTGTATGTAACTATCAATCAAATAAAGTACAGTTACTGCATTTTGTTTTTTTTTAAGTTCCACTAAGGTTTTTGCAGTGTACATTCCATTGCAAAAATTAATTTTATAATAAAAAATAAAATTAGTCAATTGTTAATAGAGATACTCCCAGTCAATGAGCAATTTACAAACCAATCAATCTATACTATTCTATAATTAGGAAGAGGGTTTTCTTTTGTTCGGGATAAAAAAACTGCCCGATCTATCTATAATGAATTTTTAAACCATATTACATCTGCAATGTCAGTAACTGTAGCTATAGCATTAATATTGCAACAAGATATTAATCAATAACCTTTTTATTCTTAACATTCATGTTTATTATCACCCCACTTATTTATATAATACAATCTAATTTCCCATTTACAAAAAACATTCCTTGTATATGTCACCGATAGAAAAAAAAATCAAGTGTTTTATGGTTATTTTTCCTTTTTATTGGCTCATTTATGGTCTGTATTTACTTTCGTAAAAGTTTTTTTAGCATTTTTTGGATGTAGTTTTGCATATTTATATACCACTGAAGAGATTTTTTCGAAAAGCATAAAAAAAGTTAATATTAAGCATGTCGCCTAATAATAATAAATATGATTTTTTATTTTGAAAGTTAACAATTTTTTTTTTTACTTTATTCTAATAAAATAAGCAGCTATTTGTATCCAATCACATTAATAACTTACACAACTTTTTAATTAGATGTAAACTGTGTCAAATGTCACGTTTTGTTTTATAATAACATTGAAGAAACACAAGCACAAAATTAAGGAATGTTATAATAATAAATATAATGTACATACTACTAAAATTTATCATTTTATCTCAAATATAATGAGCTAAAAGTTTATTGGAAATTAAAATTGAATTTTCACTGATTTTTTTTTTAAAAAGTCACCACAGACCCTAAAAAAATTTCTTGCCAGTTCTAGGTGATAACATTGTCGTTACAGTAGTAAAAAAGTTTTTTTTTTATATGAGGAACTTGTAACAAAATTTTATTTTAGAAACAAAAAAACAAGCTAAGAGAGGAATCTACCACATCTACACCTGCATTTAAATTTTGGAGCAATAATATATTTTGTAGCATAATTCTATAAAAATAAATATATACAATATTTGGAAATAAAACATGACTGAACAAGGAACAAATAATTTCCTATAAATCAAAACCTAGACCACCATTTTGATAACCAGTTCATATTCCTAAGAGAAAAAGTTTTTATTTTATGTAAATAATAATTCTCATTAAAAAATAGATAACAACCATGTTTCTTAAACGTGACATAACGATAAGAATTAAGTGCAAATAATGTGATAAATGAATGTTCTCTTTCAACACTTTTCTTATTCATAATTCAAAAAAATGAAAAGATATTAGATAAGCATCTTTATAATACAACAAACATTATTTGCAAGATTACCTTTTCTACTACTTATCAATATTTAATCAAATGTTAGATTAAAAAAAAAAAAAATACACCATTACAATAATAAATAATGTATGAGATAACAATTTTTATGTACATAGGAAAAATTAATCAGAAAATAGGTCTTGGGAAAGGCTGTTCGTATTCAGATATAATTAATTTGTTTAATTCCTTAAAAATATTAAATAAAAAATTTATTATGACCAGCTCAAAAAAATATTTAATTTTTTATAATAACAAATGTTACAAGTTCCATTTTTTTAGTTTATCTACATGAAATATTCACTTATTTGTTTGTAACCTATCCATCTGCATCTTATTAAAGTATAAAAAACATCTTACTAAGTTATAGGCCAGCATGAACAAGGGTTGTTTGGAAGTCCTTGACACAACAAAAAAAATCACCTTGCAATGCATTTAGACCAATGACTTTGCAACTTTTGAACACCGTCAATATGTTGTAATTTGTCCCACTCTGCAAAATAACCATTTGCCTCATATCTGACCTTATCATTTGAACTGTATCTGCATCCAGCAAGCCATTTCTTAGGCTATGGGAAGAGGAATTCATCACTGAGCTTTATCTGGCAAATACAGCATATCTGAAAGCACTTCGAAGCATAAATATGGAATTTTGCAGCAACCACCTGAGACATGTATGTAGGTGCATTAACATGGTGAAACACACTTTATTTTTGGCAGATGTGGACATTTAACCTAAATAGCATCCTTAAATTGTCCAGTAGTGAAGAATAATATTCCCCAGTGATGGTCCTACCATTTGCCAGGTAGTTCATGAGCACCATACCATAAAAATTCCAAAAAAAAACCATACCCATGACTTTTCCTGCAAATGAAATGTTTTCTTTGTCACACCTTCACCTGCCCACTGTTTAGATTGCTGTTTGTTCTCTGACATATAACAGTGAATCTTTGTTTCATCTACTGTTATAAAATTTCAAATAAACTCAATGGAATTGCATTTGAATAAGATGTTTACATTGTCAGAAAACTTCTGAAAATATAATATCGATGGTATTGTGTGTTTTTATGATGATTTCATAAGTTGTAGCAGTTTTCAGATGTCCATGTGATCAACATCTTGAATGGATGGATATAAGATCACATTTAAATTCAGCAGTCCGCTTTTTTACCACCAAAAATGAAAGGGTAGAATCCTTTAAAAAGGAGTAAAAGTGGAGTTTAAAACAAATAACTTTACACCAGCTCAAACTTCAATTTTATCTACATTTCAGAAAATGCCAAACTTGCTCACTTTACTCAATCGCCATAAACAACCATCTAAATGCATGCATCTGAAACTTTGAGCGTGCCACCTAAAAAAATCATACTCTACAAATACCATTTACATTTATTCATAATTGTACCATCTCTCCATCAGGCCAAGAACTTTCTAAATGACCCTACACAAGCAGAAATCACAAAATTCATGCCAAAAATTACCTTTTCACTCTTTTGGCTTTTTATACTAATGAAAATTAGTGTAAATTGCAATAATTTCAAAAATTTCTAATTCAGCATGGTAACTTTAAATACCCGATACCATTAAAGTTTAGAGTTATGATCTCAAAAGTTGTGGAGAGATAGGAACCAAGTCATATCTTAGGTCATTTTCTGAGAAAGTTCAGCAATATCTGAACTTTTAGTAAGTAAATTTTTAGTACTTTAGATTTTATGACCAATCAAAAAAAAAAAGTTGATATAGTGAACAGGCCAAAATTTTACTTTAATACTTTATAAGCAGATCAGAAATGTTTCAGTTTTATTATTACATTCAGAATCCCAAACTCAAAAATAAACTTTCCGCAATTTAATTTTTTCTAAAGTGTATTCTAACCCAAAAGTTAAGATACTTTTTAAAATTTTAAGTATTATACGTAATTATATGTTAATAAGTATACAATCAAACATATATCACTATTTTGAAAATGAAGACATTTCAAGACTATCAATTATTAGACACAGGTGATCAAAATTTTAAGCGATTTCTAAAAATGAATTTTTGGGTAAATACAACAGCAATTAATTATTCATGAACCACTCATAAAACCAAAACTAACATACCTACCTAAACATATTGGTAGCATCATTTTCACCACCAATACCAACTTCAATTATTGCAACATCTACTTTTTCAGCAAGAAAAACCTTAATAGCCATCACAGTCAGAAATGAAAAATAAAATGGCATAGAACTAGATTCATCCTGCAACACAAATAGAATTTAAGATCTATTTTTTATAATAATAAAAAAACTTCCATTTTGGAAGGCATTAATGACATTTTTACCTTATGCATAATACCTACTCATACATAAGAACAACACCAAATGTAAACTCTGTTACAGCTCTTCTTCTATTGATGAAAAACATAAATAAATTGATAAATAGGTTTAGAAGAGAATATACCAAAGCAAATAAAATTACAGAACATACCATCTCAAGATTGTTTTTTTGAGATGGAAGAATATAGCACTACTGAGATCTATCAACAAAAAATATACTATTATACTATTACTATCTCTTCACCAAAACAGTGTTATAAGTGACAGTGCTGTGAAAGAATGATGACAGAGACTGAATGTTCACTTAAGTATCAGAAAAATTCCAAGCAGGTACGAAACCAAAAAATGATGTCTACAGTATTTAGCAATTACAATAGAATTTTTCTAAGGATTCATAAAACCTGTTACCACCAATATCAGAAGTTTACTGTGAAATGTAAAAAGGGCAACATTTGCGTTTATGGGTCCAAACCAAAAGTCCCTGAGTCAGTTCATAAACCTTTTTTAGATAACAACAGATCCTGGCGAACGTAACACATATACAGTCATATACAAAATTAACAATGGGGAAGATGGAATTAAATAAAATTAGTAGGAGGGTGGGTGGTTGAGAAAGGATAATTTACTCACAGACAAATCACAATAGTACAAGAAAAACCTACCAGAGGAATGCTCAAGGTTCCTGCAGGAGGCAACCGTAATACCATCCACAGCTCCTGAGAAAATTAGGAAATTTTTACCAGTGTTTTAAATAACATATTGTAAATTTGTAAACTATAAAAACTTCTTCACTATCATATTTCTTTACTATCATTCCATGGGAATTTTATCTGGATATAAAGATTTGATAATTCATTATTTTCAATAAAACTCTTACTACAAATTAAATTTATATTTTATTATCTATTACAGTCCTAGATATCTGTAACCCATTAAACCATAATCTAAAGATTGCAAATACATACAATATTATTAAAATTGTTATCTCTGTAGTTATGTTAATAAATACAGTGTAATCAACTAAAAGTTTTAGTTTGCTAAACTTTTAATTAGCCTATCCAGCATTTTAAAAGTTTTTTAGCTAATCCTATTCCATCTTGAGAATGAAATATCCCTAATAATGTTATACACTAACACACTAAGAAAGATTTTTTTTTTAAGGTGAGATTATTTTGATCACCAAAAGAAAATTAATCACTATAATAGATTATCAAATCCAGAATCATTAAACAGACATGTTTGTTTAATTATTAATATTACCTGTGATTTATTTTTAAAATTTATCAGAATATTACACTAATAAATTAAGATAAAATATGCCCATTTATTGACAAAATCTGAATTACTGTTGATAAAAAATGAATGTCATAAATTTCATAACTGTAGTTAATATAAATATAGTCCTACTTAATACTAAAAAAAATCTTATCTAAATATGTGTTCAATACACACAATCTGATAACACTGTTACTAAAAAAAACTAAAGATTCTGTTCATATTCAAATTACAAATATTTAAGGAAGAATATTTAGAGAATTAATTTGATAGAGCAATTTAATGAATTTGTTATTTAAAATTATAATGGATTACGTGTAATTATTATTGGCAATTAAATTATATTTAATCCAGTAAATTATAACACTTGTTCTAGGTATTAGAAAAATTGTTTTAAGATAGGCGTCTGCTCACCAATCTATAATATATTAACTGCAGTAATTTATATACTAAAGAAAGAAAAAAAAATTCAACCATAGTTGATTCTCAGCAAAAAGACCAAACCAAGAAGGCCCTAATTGTAAAATGTCCAAGGTAACCATCTTAAAAGAGATTGAAAGTTTGCAATAATGTTAATAAGGCAAGATTATAAAAAATGATGTTTCGAATGCAGCGTATTGATTATGTATTGGATGCAGAAGGCTATTACTTATACAAGAAATAATTGGTACATTCATACTAATTATATAAGAAACATTTGGTGTGAGCAGATGCATGCGTGCGTGCACATGTACATACACACATACACAGAGAGAGAGAGAGAAAGGGGGGGCTACAAACTGTATTCCAATAACAAGTGTAATCATTACAATCCCTTTACAGAAAAAATAGTAGTCGCTGAACTTCATTGAAAACTTGTTTCTGTTTGTGGCAAAAATGTGAAGATGATAGTGCCACAAATGCATTCAACATCATAAAAAAAAAACAGAAACCTTAATATCTTCATAAATAATTATGATAAATGTCTTCTATGACTAGATAGGGTTGCTTATCAACACCCTGCTGCAAGAAAACATCATAAATGCTTATAATTACTATGAGACCATGGAAAAGTTGTTATCAAACATTATAATGTAAACAACAAGAAATAATGACAAAAGGACTTTGCCTAATCCACAGTAAGGCTCACACATAGTAAGGCTTGCTTTTTAGGCAATCCAGACCTCATATCAAGAAACTTATCATCACATGTTTATGAACTTTGAAATAAAATTTCACTGGAAAAATCTGTTCATGATAGTCGTGATATCGGTTGTCCATTTATTCTTATTCTTTCACGAACAGCTACTAAATGTGGTGATGAATAGAATCCAGTCTTATAACCACAATGTCTTAATAACGACTCACAATATGCACAGGTTGATCCTTTACCTTTAGTACCAGAAACATGGATAACTGATAATTGTGAATCTAACTGATCTTGAGTGATTCCAATTCTGAAAATAAAATAAACAAAATGAAATATTTAATAACAATAAAATTAATTTTAAATTTTGGCAAATAAATGTTATTGTTCTGATGTATTGATCTTTTTATCATAAAAACTAATAAATTACACATACAGTACATGTACCAATAAATATAAAGAATCGAGATATAAATTGCATTCAAAGATGTTCCTCCACAGTGAGGTTTCTGCACTTGCTTCTCATGTTCACTGACTTCTACAAATAATCATGTATGTGTATACCGTCATTTCCTAACATCTGCTATATTGTCTTGTACAAATTATGTTTTTTTTAGATTTATGAGTGAGGAGTATTTAAAAATATTAATCATCAAAGAAACATATGCTCTCAATGAACCATGTTTACAAATCTGTGATAAGTATAGGATTCTAATCATGAAAAATTGTAGCAGAATTTTTTCAGACATTCCTACATCATACAATGATGCTGTGCATTTATTACATTAACTTCAAGGCACAGAACTCCATCTCAGAAAACTTGAGAACTGACCAACCCAGGTTTTTTATCAGGATATACTTTTCAAAATTCCTGAATATGTATGTTCTTCAAAATTAATATAAAAATCAAAAGTCACCATATGAAAGTCTTTCAAATATAAACAGGAGTTTTGTCGTGCGAACTGAAGAACAGAGAATGTGTTGGGGTGCTGTAAATAGTTAATTGTGTGCAGGGGAGCAACTGGCGAGCCAACCCATATGTCATGTTCCCTTATTAGTTGCAGAATGTCTGAACAGGAGATAACATCATCTGCTATACAAAAATTATAATCCAATTCTCACCAAGAAAGGTGTCAAATACTCTGAAATTTTTATTCAACTTCCGGCACAGTACAGAGATAATACCATATTATAGGCTCAATGGAGTGGCCAAAAAAGTTTTAAGTGGCTGTGATGCAGTAAAGAATTAAAGTCACGAGCGTTGTCCATAGACCAGTGTCAATAATGGCAACAATCAGGCCATTCATGAGCTTGTGGAAAATGACCATCACATAACTATTGCTGAAATTGCTTCAGAAGTGGAATTAAGTGTTGGTAGTGTGCATACAATGTTGTCAGATGCTCTTGGGAACAGCAGTGTCAGCAAGGTGGGTTCCACATCTCACAAAAAGACAAATAAATGTCTGAAAGACATACGTCAACAGCTTCTGAATCGCTTTGAGGAAGGAGAAACATTTTTGGACCATATTGTAACCTGCGACAAAACATGGGTCCACTACTACACTCTGGAAAGCAAGAGAAATATAGAATGAAGGAAAATATGGAGTGGGGAGGGGGCACCAATGAATTCAGGAAATGCTAGTTAACTGGAAAAGCTCTGGCATCTGTGTTTTGGGATTCAAAAGGTGTGCTACTGATTGATTTCCTGCATGAACAAAGGATGGTAAATTTGGCATACTAATGCCAGTTATTGGATGACGTCAGGGCTGCTTATTGCAACAAATTGCACTAGCAACTGATTTCCAATGTCCTCCTTCTTCACTACACATGGCCAGATACAGCAGCTAAGACTCACTAAAATTCATTGGAACCTTGACCATGCAATCCAAATTTGTATGGATCTTTGATTTGTATTTGATCTTTCCACATCTTTGGTTTGCTGAAAGAAGCTTTAGGAGGGGAAAGATTCAAAGACGATGCCACAGTCAAGCAATATCTGTGCAATTGGTTGTTGGAGCAGCCATCTTGTTTTTTGGGAGGGGATCATGAAGCTAACTAAACGGTGGTACAAAATGTATTTCTGTTGAAGGAAACTATGTAGAAAAATAAGATAATTTATTTTTAATTTTATCTAACAACAGTAAATCTATGTAAACAAATTCTGGTTTATATTTGAAGGACAGTCATAAGAACAGCTAACATAACCATAAGAAAAAATACAATTTTCTTACAAGATATTAATTGTTCAAGAATGACGCCAACATATCACACTAAAATGATTTAATATTCTGAATGTTTTAATATCTCATTAAATCATATAGTACTGAAATGCAAAATAAAAATTTTATAAGTTTATTTGGTAGACTGGTTTTAAAACTCATACAAAGTATACAAACTAAACACCATTTCACACCTTTGTTATTAGTTGAGAAAGTATCTGAGAAAAAGTACAAATGAACCAAATATTTCTAATTCTTTTTGCCAAAGAGATGGGATTGAAAGAGCTGGGAAGGGGTGGTGATAATGTTAGAATTAATATATATTTGAAAGATTTCCTTGTAAAAAATAAAAAACTGTGTCTGTAGAACTGCCAGTATAGAAGCAGAAGGAAAGAGAAACGTCTTCTTTTACATCCAAAAAGTGCAAGAAGGAGTTACACGCAAAGTGCTAGACCTATTGTAATTGCTGAACCACAACTTAGTTTTCCTTTTTTGTAGTCTAAATAGTATACATTTAGATTAGGCTTAACTCTAAGTTTTCATAATTTCCCATTACATAAACATACTGTTTACTGAACTGGAATCAAAATGTTTTATTGCATGATTAAAAATTGGGTGAGGGTTATTATAATTAGAAACAGAAAAACTTGCCTATTGTAGAGATTTAGAAAATATGATATTATTCTCTAATTTCCTAAGACAGACTTCAAAACTGAAATATGTAAACCTAAATTTGTGCTTATTTTGTCACTTATCACACAGTCTTCTAAGTTTTTAATTCTAAGCCTTATTCTGCAAAAATAAAATGAAAATTTGTAAAGGAAATTTTTTGCTAGGGAATTTTTTTACTTCTACAAAGTATTTATACAATACATGATAAAATTAAGTTATTCCATTTACTAAAACATTAAATATGAAACATTTTGAAAAAAAAATTTATTTTAATAATGTTACAATTTTTTTTAGAAATCCTTGCATGAAACCAAAAATCAGCCAAGTACTTTAGAATGTGCATATAAAAAAATCCTAGAACTTTCTGTCAATTATTTCAGAAAATAACCTGGAGACTGGGCACTGAAAACATTAAAAGTTTACTGAAATTGATTTTTGTTCTCATTAATCTTTTACTACCTCAACAAACTTTTGAAATGTTATAATGAGGGAACCAAGATCAAATGTATGTTAACCAAAGCTTCATTAAAAATAGGTAAGCTATATAGAAATAAAGCCTTAGTGAAAAATATAAAAGCAAACAATAAACAAATGATACACAAAAGCCAGTCAAATATGACTTTTGTTGACTCACAGGACATTAACATAATTGGGCTAGTGCAGAGGGTTATTGAAGGGTTAGTAGGGTCATATCAGAGCATGAGGTTCAATCATTGGTTGTGCAACATGTTACCATGAAATTTCTCACAAATGTAGGTGTCAACCCTCTGAAATTCTGACTAGACTGTAAGCACGGTTTGTGAATATGTCATTGTACATAATTGGGCTAGTGCAGAGGGTTATTGAAGGGTTAGTAGGGTCATATCAGAGCATGAGGTTCAATCATTGGTTGTGCAACATGTTACCATGAAATTTCTCACAAATGTAGGTGTCAACCCTCTGAAATTCTGACTAGACTGTAAGCACGGTTTGTGAATATGTCATTGTAATATAGCTGTCTACGTCAGTAAATTAAAGGAGAATTCAAGTTTTAAAAAATGAGTCACAATTGACAATGAAGTTGGGATTGCTGAATATCCCACTGGTAGTGAAATTGTAAGTGATATCCTGCAGTTTTGTGCTAGTGAAAATGAAGATGAAAAAATGGAGAAGAAGAATTTGATGTCCTGGATATGCACTAGCAGTTTACAAAATACCTTTTTATTAATGTGTGCTGGAATACAATAGCAAGAAAGTGGCCGGAAGAAATCTTTAAATAAACAAATCAGAATCTTTTATTGAAAACAATAAAATTCAAACTAAAATACTCAATCTTTTTTTTAATGAATAATAACGATAAATAAAATTAACTAATACGAATAATTAAAATATAAAAGTTGTCATTTTCTAAAATATGCAAATTTTAGACAATTATTATTAATACTGTGAAGTTCAATTAAAAAATCAAATTTTACAAGTTTAATGTACTATGTGGTTTATGGATACCTGATACTTAGATATGTAATGTTCAAAGTACTTTGTATATTGCATGTTTCTTTATAAGGAAATTTTACCAGTCTCCCATGACACATCATTACCGAGAAGTTCTATTGTATTTGTGAATGTTGGCAATAATCACTGCCTCCAATCTTAAACCAGTTCAGCAAATCTTCTCATGGCCGTTAGTAATGTCAAACAATTTATAATTACTTCCTTGTACAAAGTAAAGGAAGTATTGTGATCGTGAAAAATTTCAGTTTTCAGATCTCAACGGAAATATACATTTTGACCATCCCTGAATCAATTTTGACTAATTTTGGGGTGACATCTATATATACATGTATCTTGCATGACTCAAAAACGATTAGCTGTAGGAAGTTGAAATTTTGGATTTATGACTGTTGAACATCTAATTGTGCACTTGCCCTTTTGATTGCAATCGACTCAACCAAAAAACCCCAAAATCCATATTTGTTTGGATTTTTTATTGTTTCTTAACTGATGCAATAAGCCCTCACTGAGAGCTTTTCAACAATATATCATAAGTGGTACTTATTTTCATTGGTTCCAGAGTTATAGCCAAATAAAATTTTAATTAATGAAATATTTGGATCTAAAAAGAGCATATCGGTTCGAATCAGATTTCATCTCTTTCTTTTAAATTTTTTTTTTGTAATTTAAATATATTGATTTATTAATAATTATTAACTTTCGATTGTAAAAAAAAAATATATGATAAATAATTCAATAACAATCAAAAATATGAAAAATTATCAGAAAATACAAGGGTAAGTCAATTATTATCCGCAATTTAGTTATATTTTTGTTTATGTTGATAGTACTGTCGTGTTGCGTAGGCGACGCATGCGTGTTTTAATTGTTATGTCTGTGCAGGTTTGATGCTGCTAGGTTAGTTCCATTATCGCTGCCCTGCCGTTAACCATGGCTGCTTCACTTTCTGTTTGCACCAAAGAAGAATTCAGTGATCCGGTTTTTGTGGTCAGAAGATGTATCAGGGGTCGAAATTCATCTAAAACTTTCAGTATAGTACGGGAACAGTGTGTTGCCGCAATGGAGTGTCTACGAATGGATTGAAAAATTCAAAAATGGTCGCACAAGTATTATGCATGACAAGGAGCCGGACAACTGTTTACCGCCACAAATGAGGAAAACATTGAGCGTGCGCGTGACATGGTTTTCTTAGACAGACAAGTAACTATTGATGAAGTGGCACATCGTCTGCAAATTACAGACATCGTCTGCCTACGAAATCATCCGTAACAGACTTGGGTTTCGTAGTCTGAGCAAGATGGTCCCAAAACAACTCGCACAGTCGCATAAACAAATGCGCTTGGACATCTGCCAAAAACATTTGGTTCGCTATGATAACAAACAGGACATCTTCTTAGACAGAATCATCACAGGTGACGAAACATGGATCCATCATTACAAGCTAGAGAGTAATGTTTTGGGACTCACAAGGCCCAGTACTGGAACATTATGAGGAAAGGGGGACGACAATAAACAGTGGGGATTACAGTTAGATGCTTACTGCCAAGCTGAAGCCTGCAATTTGAACCAAACGCCGAGGACTGCTGTCGAAAGGTGTTGTTGCACGACAATGCCCGCCCACACTTCTGTAACACTCCAGAAACTCAACTTTGAACTACTGGCTCATCCTCCATATAGTCCTGATCTTACCCCTTCTGACTACCACTTATTTGGTCCACTCAAAGTGTGAACGGCTACTTTGACCTCAAACAAAACAGTGAAAGAAGCGGTGCGTTCCTGGTTCACAGCTCAACCGAAAACCTTCTTTTATGAGCGCATCAGGAACCTTGTGCAACGTTGGACCAAGTGCATTTAAATGCAAAGGGACTATGTTGAAAAATGATGTACAAGTAAGTTTCCTATTTGTATTGCAATAAAATCTATAACTACATTGCGGATAATAATTGACTTACCCTCATATTAATGAAATAAATAAATAGAATTTTAAAAAAAAATTCTTATATTTAATAGGCATACAAGGAAGTCATGTGGTGTCCACATCAGAGTTTTTTGTTTTTTGTTTTTTTTTGTAATTAAATTAATCTCTCAATAAAATGTGGAATATTTTTTAATCTGACATGTCAGATCATTAAAGTACTTATAAACACATTTATTTTTTTCTTTATTTGTTCGGTGTTTACTTTTAATAAATTTATTTCATATACATAATCTAATTTTAATTATCATTTATTATACTGCATATGCTTGTAGAATTCTATGAATATTAACAAAAGATACAATCTAATGAAAAAAATGTGCCTGTTTTAAGTGAGGATTAATATACAGAACATTTACATCATAATATAAAGCAAAATTATTGATCCAAATTTACTGAAAAAAGATTAAAAAAATGAAAATAAAAATGCCAAGGATCAAAATTAACTGCCAAAGGTGTAATTAACAATATTTCAGCATTAAATCAAAATCCTATTACTGAAATAAATTACTATCATTACATTACAACTTAAGAAGATATATAACATTAATGCAAGATTGCTTACATAATTATTTAACAAATAGATTAAAATGTTAAAAAGGGATAACCTTACAGTAACGTGCAAATTAATCCTAACAGAAAATTGTTTTGTTTATTTCTATGTTAAGGCTACACTGCTTGACCACACCCATTCTTTAAGTTATCTGTGTAATGTGAGATTATTTTATTTCAATTATTTAGCAATCCTCATTTTATAAATAGTGAAAACGTTCATATAATGTTTTATTACAAAATCCTATTTTTGTATTTTTTGTTCTGCGTGTCTTGAATATATAATAACGGATACAACTCCAACAAAAGTATTAAAAAATTACTTCCCTTTCTGAGCATGCCAGTATAACATGACAAAGAGCTTTCAAGTATGTGATGGACTAGAGAAAGTGACTACTATATTAATAAAATAATTTAAAGAAACTGATTCATTTTCATCTGAAAGGAAAGGTATATGTAGCTGTAAAAGAAAAACTACTCCATCACAGGATTGGTTATTAGTGAGAAAAGTAAACTTTTATTGTTCAGGGGCAAAGGGTTCCATATGTTAGAAAAGCATCAGATGAAAATACGTCACTGGCTCATACCCAACAATAATAAAAAAATGTTTTGGGAATGTTTCACAATTGAAGGTCCTTTTTGATTACTTCCACTAGATGGCATGTTGAAAATTATGTATAAATAAAAATTCTGAAGTAAGGGTTGTGATACAACTTAAAAAAAATCCAGACAAGGTAACAAAGTATTCTAAGATTTGGCGCCATGCCATACTGCCAAAAAAGTGGAAAAATTTTCATTCTTCCTGTGGCCAGGTAACTCCCCATGTTTAATCCCAATTAAAAATTTTTAGGCAATAGTCTAAAAACAACTCTGTACCACAAAAATTGATCTCATTAAAGGAATAATCAATATGGCTTCATGATGAACAAACCAAAAACATGTGAAGTACCCTAGTTGAATTGATGTCAAATCATGTACATAAAGTGATTAAGAATAAAGGAGGTCATATTTATGACAAGATATTCATAAATTGCACAGATATAAGTTTTTTCTGAATAAAGTTATTTTTTATTAAATAACATCTGCAATTGGATGACTGAAAACTTTATATTAATGCATTTGAAAATTCATTATTGCAATACGGCATTGCTGTTTAGGGTGGAACTTATGACAGGCATATCAATAAACTATTTACTATTAAAAAAAGAATCATAAAAGCAATTTTAAATAAATCTAGATTATACTCTAGTGCAAATGTTTTTGGAACAACATTTACATACAAGTCAGACAACTTTACATTAAAAATTTATTAAGATATATTTATAGATATAGGAACACTTTCGAGGTGGAGATCTGGAACAATCTCTATAACTTTTACAAACAGCGGCCTGAAGAAGTATAAGATTGAATTTTCTAATACAACCACCGTACACAAGCAAATAACATGTATCAGCACCCAGCTTATTAATAGGATCCCTTGTCATCTTATTTAGGAAAGAAGAAATAAAAAATTGTATTTTAACACAGATCAAAGGAAATGGATAATCAATTTTTTTTTTAATTTATAACTTTCCATTTAATCTACTACAGTCTAATTATCCAACTTATTATCTTAAATAATAGCAATAATTATTAACTTAAATCATAAATTAATGTTATTAATCTGGATCACGATCATTATTATTTCTCCTTAATGATTTATAGTTATTATAATCTAACATAACAATCCAGAATTGCTTACTTTTGTTATTACGGATGATCTATTATTTATTTAAGTTACTAATATTAAATGTTGCATTAACATTTATCTATTGATGTATCCAATACTTTTAATTGGTGTAATGAGTTTAAGTAGATGAAAATCTAATAATGTATATAAATTGCACACTTCTAGGCTTATAATTGTGAGTTGTTGGTCTCTAATATGATTTTTTTTTTTTGTCTTCAGTCATTTGACTGGTTTGATGCAGCTCTCCAAGATTCCCTATCTAGTGCTAGTCGTTTCATTTCAGTATACCCTCTATATCCTACATCCCTAACAATTTGTTTTACATATTCCAAACGTGGCCTGCCTACACAATTTTTTCCTTCTACCTGTCCTTCTAATATTAAACCGACTATTCCAGGATGCCTTAGTATGTGGCCTATAAGTCTGTCTCTTCTTTTAACTATATTTTTCCAAATGCTTCTTTCTTCATCTATTTGCCGCAATACCTCTTCATTTGTCACTTTACCCACCCTTCTGATTTTTAACATTCTCCTACAGCACCGCATTTCAAAAGCTTCTAATTCTTTTCTTCTCAGATACTCTGATCGTCCAAGTTTCACTTCCATATAAAGCGACAATCCAAACATACACTTTCAAAAATCTTTTCCTGACACTTAAATTAATTTTTGATGTAAACAAATTATATTTCTTACTGAAGGCTTGTTTAGCTTGTGCTATTCGGCATTTTATATCGCTCCTGCTTCGTCCATCTTTAGTAATTCTACTTCGCAAATAACAAAATTCTTCTACCTCCATAATCTTTTCTCCTCCTATTTTCACATTCAGTGGTCCATCTTTGTTATTTCTACTACATTTCATTACTTTTGTTTTGTTCTTGTTTATTTTCACGCGATAGTTCTTGCGTAGGACTTCATCTATGCCGTTCATTGTTTCTTCTAAATCCTTTTTACTCTCGGCTAGAATTACTATATCATCAGCAAATCGTAGCATCTTTATCTTTTCACCTTGTACTCTTACTCCGAATCTAAATTGTTCTTTAACATCATTAACTGCTAGTTCCATGTAAAGATTAAAAAGGCGTAAAGATTAAAAAGTAACGGAGATAGGGAACATCCTTGTCGGACTCCCTTTCTTATTACGGCTTCTTTCTTATGTTCTTTAATTATTACTGTTGCTGTTTGGTTCCTGTACATGATAGCAATTGTTCTTCTATCTCTGTATTTGAACCCTAATTTTTTTTAAATGCTTAACATTTTATTCCAGTCTACGTTATCGAATACCTTTTCTAGGTCTATAAACGCCAAGTATGTTGGTTTGTTTTTCTTTAATCTTCCTTCCACTATTAATCTGAGGCCTAAAATTGCTTCCCTTGTCCCTATACTTTTCCTGAAACCAAATTGGTCTTCCCCTAACACTTCTTCCACTCTCATCTCAATTCTTCAGAATTCTAGTTAAGAGTTTTGATGCATGACTAGTTAAACTAATTGTAATGTATTCTTCACATTTATCTGCCCCTGCTTTCTTTGGTATCATGACTATAACACTTTTTTTGAAGTCTGACGGAAATTCCCCTTTTTCATAAATATTACACACCAGTTTGTATAATCTATCAATCGCTTCCTCACCTACACTGCGCAGTAATTCTACAGGTATTCCGTCTATTCCAGTTGCCTTTCTGCCATTTGAATCTTTTAATGCTCTCTTAAATTCAGATCTCAGTATTGTTGCTCCCATTTCATCCTCCTCAACTATCTCTTCTTCCTCTATAACACCATTTTCTAATTCATTTCCTCCGTATAACTCTTCAATATATTCCACTTATCTATCGACTTTACCATTCGTACTATATATTGGTGTACCATTTTTGTTTAACACATTATTAGATTTTAACTTGTACCCCAAAATTTTCCTTAACTTTCCTGTATGCTCCGTCTATTTTACCAATGTTCATTTCTCTTTCCACTTCTGAACACTTTTCTTTAATCCACTCTTCTTTCGCCAGTTTGCACTTCCTGTTTATAGCATTTCTTAATTGCCGATAGTTCCTTTTACTTTCTTCATCACTAGCATTCTTATATTTTCTACGTTCATCCATCAGCTGCAATATATCGTCTGAAACCCAAGGTTTTCTACCAGTTCTCTTTATTCCGCCTAAGTTTGCTTCTGCTGATTTAAGAATTTCCTTTTTAACGTTCTCCCATTCTTCTTCTACATTTCTACCTTATCTTTTTTACTCAGACCTCTTGCGATGTCCTCCTCAAAAATCTTCTTTGCCTCCTCTTCCTCAAGCTTCTCTAAATTCCACCAATTCATCTGACACCTTTTCTTCAGGTTTTTAAACCCCAATCTACATTTCATTATCACCAAATTATGGTCGCTATCAATGTCTGCTCCAGGGTAAGTTTTGCAGTCAACGAGTTGATTTCTAAATTTTTGCTTAACCATGATATAATCTATCTGATACCTTGCAGTATCGCCTGGCTTTTTCCAAGTGTATATTCTTCTATTATGATTTTTAAATTGGGTGTTGGCAATTACTAAATTAAACTTCATGCAAAACTATATAAGTCGGTCCCCTCTTTCATTCTTTTTGCCCAGCCCATATTCACCCACTATATTTCCTTCCTTGCCTTTTCCAATGCTTGCATTCCAATCTCCATCTATTATTAAATTTTCATCTCCTTTTACGTGTTTAATTGCTTCATCAATCGCTTCATATACACACTCTACCTCATCATCATCATGGGCGCTTGTAGGCATATAGACGTTAACAATCGTTGTCGGTTTAGGTTTTGATTTTATCCTTATTACAATGATTCTATCGCTATGCGTCTTGAAATACTCCACTCTCCTCCCTATCTTCTTGTTCATCACGAAACCTACTCCTGCCTGCCCATTATTTGACGCTGAGTTAATTACTCAATTATCAATATGATAATTAAATAAAAAACACAAATTGAGAAAAATATAATAACCGATTACTCCCACCAGCAAACAAGGGTTGTTTTATCCTGTCAGTTAGTGCCAATTAAAAAATAATATTATGGTGTTTATAATTTACTTTAGCATATGTATAAGTATTATGTATGAGTTACTTTGGGTATTACTATTGTATCTTTCTAATGTTATTGTACTCTGAATTTATATTAAAATCTATGGAATTTAATATTACATAAATAAATTGGATACATCAGATGTTCCCTCAATTACTTACAACAACATCTTGAGAAATCTACTTTTTGTATATATCTTGTTTTGTCAATTTTCTTTCCTCACTCAAAAAGTTAGTTACTCTTCCATATGTCAGATTACACGTAGCATTCAATGCCCTAAAAATTACTTCATGATTTCTACTTTATCAGAGAGAGAAAGCCAATAAAAATTCAATCAATGAATAGAACCATTACCTCTTCTTTATCTCAGATTACACCTAACATTAAACGCCCTAATGATTACTTCATCATAACTACTATATCAGAGAGAGAAAGAAAATAAAAAGAGGGAAAAAGAAAATACAAATTTAACAAAGGACAAGGAAATTTCACTCTTCCATATGTCAGATTACACGTAGCATTCAATGCCCTAAAAATTACTTCATAATTTCTACTTTATCAGAGAGAGAAAGCCAATAAAAATTCAATCAATGAATAGAAACATTACCTCTTCTTTATCTCAGATTACACCTAACATTAAACGCCCTAAAGATTACTTCATCATAACTACTATATCAGAGAGAGAAAGAAAATAAAAAAGAGAGAAAAAGAAAATACAAATTTAACCAAGGACAAGGAAATTTCACTCTTCCATATGTCAGATTACACGTAGCATTCAATGCCCTAAAAATTACTTCATCATTTCTACTTTATCAGAGAGAGAAAGCCAATAAAAATTCAATCAATGAATAGAAACATTACCTCTTCTTTATCTCAGATTACACCTAACATTAAACGCCCTAAAGATTACTTCATCATAACTACTTTATCAGAGAGAGAAAGAAAATAAAAAGAGAAAGAAAGAAAATACAAATTTAACCAAGGACAAGGAAGAATCACTCTTCCATATCTCATATTACACCTAATCATCCTTTGCCGTAAAGATTACTTCATCATAACTACTTTCTCCTGACAACTCGATAGTCATTTGCCGAACAGGCTTTAAAACAACAATACAATCGGTGTCGATTATCCATTCTAAGGCATCCAAAAATCGAAGAGCTTTTGGAATTTCAGATATTGTAACGAACAATGGATCTTTAAATAGCCTTTCCAGCATCATTAAAATAGAATTCCACCTGGTCCAGACATCCTGTTTAATTTTTAATACAGGTTATCCCACGATCAGTTATTAATTTGCTTGTTGCCGTAACACACTACGTTTAAAATGCGAACAAAATACCTCAATTTTTTCAATAAATCTAAGTACTCTATGTTCTTTTTACCATCATCTTGTACAGGTAACTTAAGCTTGTGAGCCACACACGGACGGTAATGCAAATTTAAATGTTCATTAATCGCATTCTTTATTTTACATCCGTTGTCTGCAACTATTGCCACTATTTTATCGGTGATATTCCATTCTTCGAAAATTGTTTTTAACATAGAGCCGATTGCCACTCCCGTTCGAGCAACTGATTTTTCGCGAGTCGCCGGTACAATTGAATGATGTTTGTTACCGCGTGTAAAATGTAACAAACAATTTATTGCCATCGGTCCACCAAATATCGGTAGTTACTGAAACATGTTTTATTGAATTTAAGATATTTTTAACTTTTTCCGACGTTCGAGAATAAATTTGGGGTAGCATTGTACACGATAAATGTTTCCTACTACGTGACGTATACAACCGGTTCAATTTTTTTGTATAATTTTAAAAACCAGAATTTTCAACCGACGATAAAGGTTGAAAATCGGTGGCTACAACCTTAATGTTGCACATATCGATTGCACTTTTTCTGCGATAGATAATTATTTTCATAGTTTTTTTTTAGGCGGAGCTATATTTAGTTTATTAAATTTAATTTTACTACCTGGTGTTTCGGCTGATGATATGGAAGGAACGCGATCCGCTATTACTGGTACTGTGCGTCGGTGAGGTTGATTAACCGATGAAGTAGAAGTTTCAGAAGTATTTTCTCTTTCGTTATTATTATTACTCTAAAATCACCTGACCATTCGATAACGTAGACTGGAATAAAATGTTCAACATTTTAAAAAAATTAGTGTTCAAATACAGAGATAAAAGAACAATTGCTAACATGTACAGGAACCCAACAGCAACAGTAACAGCAACAGCAACAGTATTGAAGTGTTCTTCAATAGAACATATGAAAGAAGCCGTAATAAGAAAGGGAGTCCGACAAGGATGTTCCCTATCTCCGTTACTTTTTAATCTTTACGTGGAACTAGCAGTTAATGATGTTAAAGAACAATTTAGATTCGGAGTAACAGTACAAGGTGAAAAGATAAAGATGCTACGATTTGCTGATGATATAGCAATTCTAGCCGAGAATAAAAAGGATTTAAAAGAAACAATGAACGGCATAGATGAAGTCCTACGCAAGAACTATGGCGTGAAAATAAACAAGAACAAAACAAAAGTAATGAAATGTAGTAGAAATAACAAAGATGGACCGCTGAATGTGAAAATAGGAGGAGAAAAGATCATGGAGGTAGAAGAATTTTGTTATTTGGGAAGTAGAATTACTAAAGATGGACGAAGCAGGAGCGATATAAAATGCCGAATAGCACAAGCAAAACGAGCCTTCAGTAAGAAATATAATTTCTTTACATTAAAAATTAATTTAAATGCCAGGAAAAGATTTTTGAAAGTGTATGTTTGGAGTGTCGCTTTATACGGAAGTGAAACTTGGACAATCGGAGTATCTGAGAAGAAAAGGTTTTTGAAATGTGGTGCTGTAAGAGAATGTTAAAAAGAATGTTAAAAAAGATGGGTGGATAAAGTGACAAATGAAGAGATAATGCGGCAAATAGATGAAGAAAGAAGCATTTGGAAAAATATAGTTAAAAGAAGAGACAGACTTATAGGTCTCATACTAAGGCATCCTGGAATAGTCGCTTTGATATTGGAAGGACAAGTAGAAGGGAAAAATTGTGTAGGCAGGCCACGTTTGGAATATGTAAAACAAATTGTTAGGGATGTAGGATGTAGAGGGTATACTGAAATGAAACGACTAGCACTAGATAGGGAATCTTGGAGAGCTGCATCAAACCAGTCAAATGACTGAACACAAAAAATAAAAATAAAAAATAATAAATAAATAATAATAATTCATTAATAACAAAAATGTATATATGAAAAAAATCAGAAGTTATTAATGAAGTAAGATTTTATGTAATTTTCATTTTAAAAAAATATGTATATGTAATATAATAGGCGTACAAAGAAGTCATGTGGTGTCCAGATCAGATATTTCCTGTATGACACAAGTACATCAGGGAGGCTTCATGAAGAAAATCTGAAGTTTTTAATCGAAAGAGTACCATAACTTAGAGCAATACAAAAAAACTATTTTCAAGTTAAAATAAAAAATTAATTAAATCTCTGAACGGGTATGGGGTGGGTTTAGAAGTAAATAATACGGGTTTTTTTCTTTACCTTCTGTTCACTAAAGATCACGTTTCCAAAATTTAGATGGGGCTTGTCGTATGCTAAACATGTGCTTTTATCAGTCACATTCAATACGGTGTTACTTTCAATATAATTTATTATAAATGTATTTTTTAAATGTTATTAATAATTTTTTTCACAAAAAATGCTTTAATTTTGCTTTAAATTTGTATTTTCAATTAGAATTGCATTATCTTAAATTAATTTCAGTAGTTTTCTTAGGAAGACTGATTATTAGACTAATTAAATAAGTGAAAATCTCATTTTAAGTGAAAAGTTTTTCTGTGTAATATTTTATGTACTTTAATTTCCGTAAGATTGATAATAAGTTTTAAAAATAACAAAAATAATTTAATGTTAGACAACATATATAATAGTTTATTGTCTATTGTTAAAAAAAAATTGATGGTGAATAAAATTTTAGATGGAATAATTTTTCATTATAATTCTGTTGTTTAAAAATAGTGGTTTGTTGAATATGTCTATCAAGGTCGTTGCCGTAGTTTGGGGAAGGCAGAGAAGCTATGAGTGTGTAAATAAAAAACATGAAACGTATGACAATACTATTCGTAATAGGAAGCTTGTATATGATGTGATGGACAGACGCTATGTTGCCATTTACACTGATTTACTATTGTAACATTTAAACTGTTATGTTGCCACTTCTTCCGTTGTGGTCCCGTAGCCGCCGAGCTTGGCATCAGACAAATCGCCGCGTTGCGTTTTTTCGTATTCAATACGTTTACATAGAAGATGAATAAAAATAATAATTTTTAATATTTTATAAAATATTTATAAAATTTTTATTATCTATTTTTTTTTAAATTTAATAACAAATCAATATATTATAATTTTACTATTAAAAAAAAAAAAAAAATTTCTGCATTACACCCTCGGGCTGCTGTTCATAAAAATATAGATCATAGGAAAGTAATTTGGAAATCGTAAAAATATTATGGGCATTTTACTAAAAATGAATTAAACTTGCAAAATTAATGATTGCCTCCACCAGTAGTATTTTATGCATAAAATTTTTTTTGGAATCTTTGTAATTTTTTTTATTATTTTCATTTCTTAAAAATTAAATAATAATAATAATAAATTGTACTTAAGTTGTATTATTTTTTTATCGTTATATTTATCCGAGATATGATAAGGCGTAAATGTTCCTCAGGATTAAACAATGAGCAGCGCCCGTGCGAAGTTAGATACGATAACTGATTGTACTACATTGCATCTTGAGCGAAAAATAATATTACTGTCTCTTTTGACAAATGAAAAATGACAAGTGACAAATGAAGAGGTATTGCGGCAAATAGATGAAGAAAGAAGCATTTGGAAAAATATAGTTAAAAGAAGAGACAGACTTATAGGCCACATACTAAGGCATCCTGGAATAGTCGCTTTAATATTGGAAGGACAGGTAGAAGGAAAAAATTGTGTAGGCAGGCCACATTTGGAATATGTAAAACAAATTGTTAGGGATGTAGGATGTAGAGGGTATACTGAAATGAAACGACTAGCACTAGATAGGGAATCTTGGAGAGCTGCATCAAACCAGTCAAATGACTGAAGACAAAAAAAAATTATTATTACCCAATTCTTCATTTAACTGTAAAGAATGTTTCCGTTTTAAGTGCTCTTTTAGGTTAGTAATATTGTCGAAAAACATTAAATGGTTTTTTGTTTTTTTTTTGCAAATTTTACAACAAACACTTTTGTTGTCTTCATTTTTAGTAAACAATGTTTAAACGATCGATGATTTCCCCCTGGTTTCATAATTCTACTTCATAAATAAAACTTAAAAAAGAAAGTTTCTAAACGGCTAAATTATATACGAAAAATAATCAAACTCGATAAAACCAAAGTTTAACGAAATAATCTCTAAACGAGTAAATTCTAATAAGTAATAATTCCTACAATACTAAAATAAATGAAAAATTCTGTAGACCTAATCAAAAAACTAAAGAAACAAAATTGAAAAACGCAACGCTAACTGAAACTGTGACAAATAACACCGTAAGAATTGACCCAATATATAAAAACAAAAAACAAGTTACCAAAATATTAGGTACTGATTGACAACGAGATAATAATTTAAATAAAACCACAGCATCTGAAGAAATTAATGTTTAGGGAGCGATTAATAGCGGCGCCAGTAGCCCGTAGACAGTCAAAACTTATTAAATGATAAATTACTCAAACTAATGTATCTTATTCGATGTTTGTACTTGTGGAAAAAATAAGTAACGTTCATATTTCGAACGAATCATCGATTATTTATATCGTTCCATTACTAATACCTCTATTATTAAAATCAATCGATTTTGCCCATCCCTAGAGACGAGAGTCGTAAAATAAACAATTAATAGCGGAGTTCGTAGTAGCAACGGTATTAAAAGTGACACGATAATAATTGTAGCTCGAACCGGGTCGCTTAGTTTTTAAATCTCTCATCCTGTTCATATGAAAGTAATTTCGCTCCCTAATTGATAATTTTCAGTACGTTTTTGAAATAAAATAAACTGTAAAACAATCGCGTAAAAAATTACTAAACAAATAGTAAAATATGCGAAGTATACGACTTAACTGAATTTCGTTGTAATAAAACAGGTTTGGCTAATTATCCTTTGAATTATTAAAATAAAATCTATTAGGAATTCAGTAAAAATAACGTTTGATAAATTTAGTACGCTTCATTAAAAGAAAATGGTAATAAAATAGAAAAATTCCAGTACGTTACGTAACTTGACTTATTTCTCTACACCTAGCGGCAGCCTATTTGGAAACATCTTGGATTTAAAATGCATTACGATTTTGATTCGACGAAGTAGATGCGTACATTACAGACGCGAAAGAAACAGACCACCGTGTGAGAATTCAGATCGGCGAAACCGTTAAAAGATAGTATAAAAACCTTTGTTGTACAGTTAAGTTTCTCAGTTAACAAAATAATCTACGAATTACGCATAAAAGGCGACGTAATTTTTTCCACATAAAAGTAATAACTGAAATCGGTCAACCTAGTTTAAAAATGAGTCGGTTCTAAAGTTATTTAATAATAAACTCCATTGCCCGGTCAAGATAGGCCGAATATACATATTTTTTTATTCACCATCGCTTGGGAAGCGAAATAACGGTAAATACGAGTTAAATCAAGTAAATCAAATAACTGTAAGAAAGTCCGTAACAATGAGGACTTTGAATTTAGCGTTTGAAATAGCGATGTTTTTTTATTACATTTCATTCGACGTACAAGTGTAAAAATTACTTACGGCTAAAAAGTTTCACACAAATAACTTTCTGATGCTAATCTAACGTGTCACCTACTAAACGGAGAATATTAGAGGAAAATCCTTCATTATATAAAAAAATATAAATATAAATATATATATATATATATATATATATATATATACACACACATGCACGCAGCCAACACTGCTCCATATTGTTGGTAAGTACACCATATCCCGCCAAAATTTTAATGCACATAATCAGAAAATGTTATAAAACATTACGTATTACGCTAAGATAAAAATAAGAAGTAACAAACTTAATACAAAATAATTACAAATAATAATTAAACAATAAACTATACGAAATACTGAGTACTTTAACCCACAAATTACTTTAAATAACCGCACGTGGAAGTCAGTATAATAGCTGTTGTTATATATCAACACAAAAAAATATTCGTGAAATTCAAAAAAAATTTTTAGAAAACTTTTATGAGGAAAAAGGGTTTCCCATTTCATGAAATATACGCGTAAGTTTAACAAACCTTTTAATTATAATATTATATTTCTTAAATAATATTTTTAAAATTTATACTGGGATATCGACTTGGAAGAATTTTATTCGCTATCAAAAATATCATGCGTTCACGTTTAACGATGAAATTTAAACAAGCAAAATAATAAATCGATTTGAAACGGAAAATATTCAAAACGGAGACAAGATGAGGTATATTGTAAATATTTTACCCTATAAAAAATGATAGACCGCTAGAAGCAGTCAATTGATTTATAGAACACCAGAAAGTTTAAATTCGTGTAAAATTTTCGTTCAATCTGGTCAGTTCTTTCTAACGATTGAATTTTAACCGATTCAATTAACTATCAAAACCGCAAAAATCAGATATAGCTAAGCCTGGAGCACTACGCCTACTGCGATGCACGGAGTGGTCAACTGCTGAGCGATTGCCGCGCTCTCTTCTACGTTTCAAAAATGGAATCGCTCCTATTTCTGTAGCGGAGAGAGAATTTTATAAAGTAACTTTTTTCATCGTAAACTCTACGTTAATATATACTCTAAACATTATTTTTTAACACACGTGAAGTCAGTTGAAAATAAAAATAAAAGAAAAAATCTAACAAAAACAGACCCAGAAATGGCCTAATTAAATCGATTTATACGATAAAAACAAACTTGTGTTAATTGTGTATCCACCTACTAAAGGGAAGAAATATTTTTAAGTTAATTACTTTAACGAACAATTATTTTTTTTACGATTTATCTTTTTTACTTATCACACAAACACACAAATTTATGTGCGTTTTGTATATGAAACGCACAACATATGTGTCTCCAGGCACAAATTCAGCGTAAATGAATAATTATATTAAGTAAAAAAATAATATATTTTACGTATTTAAAAACAAACTCGAGAGTATAACAAATATTTACCGATTTGATAAATTTATTTTTTATTTTTTCTAATTAATTACTATCCACCCTCGTGTTATATTTATAATAATCATTACGACAATTTTATTTTAAACGAAATAAATTAGAGAAAAATAAACCGTTTAGAAAAAAACATACACGTAGTGTAGTTCTTTGCATGTATAAATTAAATTATTAACACTGACATATTTAAAACATTTAAATACGGTACGGCAGCTAGGCCCTCCGGGCGGGTTTCTCTGGCGGGCAGCATCTCAGTCCAAAACCGATTACCTCTTGTGTGAAAATGTGTTTTTTTTTTTTTGAATGATGATAATCGATCAAGGAAAAGCGAAAAAATATCAGCAAATCTTTGCGATTAAATCTGGTTTAGGCATCTTTTAAAGATAGCACGCTCTCAACATTTTCAAGATTCACAATATCCATGTGTAAATTCACTCGATACGAGAGCTGGAAAGCTTAAATATAAATTAAATTAATTAATTTATCGTTTATATAATATTCGATTTACGAAAAAAATTATCGTAATACGAAACTAACCTTCCTCGACACAATAACAAAAGAAAAGTCGGCTGCAAAATCAATAAATGGCTAAGGAGGATATATAGGATTCAACAATCTTCTAATTCTGACCTTTATTGTTTACCGTTTGATTTGACCCACGTGTTTTGCCTATATGCATGTTTAATTATCTACAAGGCCAAAAACAAAATCATAAATACGATTTATGATTTTCTTTTAATACTATCGGATAATCGATAGTATTTACTCTATCGATTTATTCGTATCGAAAATACTTGTTTTAAGATATGCTACGATATCGAATGAATTATAGTACGGATTAAAAGATAGTACGATACAAACTTTGTTAGACATTTAAGTTTCTCGACGAGGAGAATAATCTTCGAATTACGCAAAAAGTTAACGTAATTTTTCCCGCGTAAAAAAATTAACTGAAATCTGTCAACCGAGTTCTAAAATCGGTCGGATCCAAAGTATTTTAACAATAAACTCCACTGCCCGGTCAAGGTAGACCGTAATATATTTTCTAATTCATCACCGCTTGAAAAACGAAATAATAGTAAATCGAGTCGAATCGTGTACATCAAATAACTAAGAAAATCGGTAACAGTGAGGACTTGCAATTTCGCTTTTCAAAATAAAACATTTCATTTAACGTACGCTTGTAAAAATTACTTAAGGCACAAACGTTTCACACAAAAAACTTTCTGGTACCAGCCTAACGTGTCAGATATTAAATGAAAAAACCACCGTTAGAGGTTAACAAATATGCATATTTACAAAAAAATAAAAATAAACGGTTTTTTTTAGAATCACAATTTTGATCATTTTCAAAAATTATATTTTAACACCGAGATATAAATTAAAATTTTACCGCACAAAAATATACGCAGTAATTACATCTATAACATTAGTAAACCTAAAGGTGATTTTAACTTTAAAAAAAAGAAGAAACATGACGCCTCATTGTGCGCAACAAGCGAATTTATTTATTCTTTATATCGCTTGGAATAAATACTTTTCTATTTATAGCCTATCGCCTTCGATCGATTTTCTTTATTTGTACGAAAATAATTTGAAAAAATGGAATAGCATATATTTTTCTGGAAATTTTGAACCGATCCGAAACTTCTTTCGTATACTACATCGAAAATAAATTTAAAAAAGATTTCAAAGGACGTAAATTAAGAAAATTAATTTTGTACAAAAATTTGTTTAACTTGAAACAAGGGTTTAACCCGTTTCTTCTCAGAGAAATAAAAAATTGTCATTGTAAAAACAAATGTTCTTACACTTCGAACGGCGTTATCCCGCTTTAAACAAAATATTTGTTTAACGATTAACTCGTCGGTTATACAAATTATAGAACAATAATAACAATAAATAAATAAAGACTGAAAAATCGCGTTAAAAGTACGAAAGCCTTTTTTAATGCGGGTTTTAACCCTCCAAAATAAAACTTGGTTCGCGAATGAAGTTTTTTTCTTACAAATCTTATACTTTTTTGTGCAGTCGTAATATATAAGTACGTATCATAACTCTCTCTCGGTGTATCGGTGTTTGATTCTGTTTTCGGCTCGACGAGTAGCGAACGGGAAAATCACGTGTTACTCTTCTAGTACCCGCGGTATGAAATATTATTTTACAGAATACGTATGGCTTTTTTTTTTTAAGAAGTAAAAAAGTTCTAAATCGTGTCACCTTCTACCGTTTGGTTACAGAATATAACAGACAAAACTTTCTTAGATTTTAAGATAACCCGGCAAAACTACCCAAAATATTATTGAAAATTTTCCGGTTTTATTTTGCGGTTTAAAAACTAATACTTTATTTATAATGAAACACTTGAGAACACAAAAACACCGACCGGGTGTTCTGGAGGAATAATAAAAACAAGCGAGCGAGCGCGGTAAAATTGAAAAGTTAATTCAGGTTAATTTGATAGTCAACGGTATACAAGGAACTACTTTCAGCAGCAACACGCCTGATCTCCTTAAACTACCAACATCAATGTATCCTTCACGAGTCGGTTGGAGAGTTATCGATTCGGTTTACAAATTTTAACCTCTCGCAGCAGGTAGAATTTGAACCGGCAAATTTCACATTATAAAACTAATTATTATAAATAAACCTTCATTCCGATCGGGAGACGATAATACATCATATAGATTACGTCTACAAAATATAAATTACAAAAACAAATTATAAGATAAACAAGACATAAATATTAAAAATAAAAAAACACGACTGCCGAAAAGAAAGTGCTGACAAACGTTGTTTTTTTTTGTGCAGCTTTGGTTCCATCATGATTTTCTATACTAGTAAACACCCCGTTTAAATTTTGAAAATCGGAAGATCGGTTGCGAAGATATAATATTTCTGAATAACTGTTATTTGTTAGATCGAGAGTGTATATGATAAAACGCAAAAGTTAGCCTTCAACCTACTAACAAGTAGCGATTTTGAAAATCGGACGATTTTTTGCAGAAATATTATAAGAACATCCCATTGCACCCCCCAAATAGCACTTTAGGGGCACCCCGTGTATTACCAATTGTTGGTAATGATGGGTCTAGCCTCGCACGAGGTTTCTGGATCACCTCACCGCTCTAGCCTTACCCACAGTCCCCCATGGGAAGCCCGTTATTATTAATTTAATCTATTTAATATTAGTCTGTTAGTAATTTTATTTAACGTAAATGTAATTCTATTATTCGTACGATTTCCTTGAATCATTCAGTTCAAACCCGGTTCACACAGCGATAGAGGCTCACAAATTCACAGTTCATTAATTCACTTCATTAAAGTTTGTACTTCAACCGGCAGATCTCCACTATTACATACATATTTATAAAATTTATATATATATATATATATATATATATATATATATATATATATATAGAGAGAGAGAGAGAGAGAGAGAGAAAGCCTATGACAGTGGTTCCCAAAATTTTCCGAGCCGCGGAGTCCTTTATCAATTAAAAGTTTTTCCATGGCGGTTTACCCTAAGTATGACTACTCGTATGTAAGAGAAAAATAAAAAAACTCGTGTACTTCATTATTTAATTTTTTTTTTTTTCATTAAAATTAATCAATAATAATAAATGTCTTCGTTCAATTAATTATGAAACTTTTAAAATATTTCGCGGCGCCACTGTGAAGAGGCCACGGCGCACAGTATGGGAATCATTGGCCTATGACACTCCCGGTAACGAAAGGATTCCAACGTGCAGGCGTACATCTAAATCGGTTCGGCCGTTGAGCTGCAAAGATGGAACATACATACGGACAAACATACACCCTAAATACATTACACTCATTTTTGTGCAGTCGTGTAACAATCGAGAACGTGATAAAACTGAAATTTAAAAAGTATAGCGCGTATAATTACAGTTTGTTGAATATAAGAAAGTCTTGATGCGTTTAGTTTACGAAGGGGAAGGGGATAATACACCCAAAAGAAATGAGATCGGTATATTTCCAAGAATAATTTGCAATAATGTAGTTGAACGAACGAAATCTACGAATCGCTTCCGGGATAGCAGACGTTTTATCAGAAAACGTACTTATTTCGCTAAACGTTATGTAATAGTATACAGAATGTAAACTTTTACTTGGAAGACGAAAATTTACAAGGTTTGTATTACAATACGGTGTAATATTTAAGGATTTCACTGCAAGCGAAAAAAAATAGAAAAAAATTAAAACCGCATCTACATATTTTTTAAAGTAAATAAAACCTAACGCAAAACTAAATAAAACGGATGATATTTACATTTATCGATACAAAAAGAACCAAAAGGTAAATTCAATTACGATAGAACATTTTTGCAAGTACGTGTTTAAATACTTCATAAATAATTTTACACAAGGTCCTCGCATGTCTACTGATAACACCGCACTAATATTTTCAGTAATCATAATTACAAACCGATACAGATTGAAGAAACGTTGTCTCCTCTCTGTTCCGCTTTAAATTCGAGCCCCGATAGATGTCCATAGTACGTCGACTACGCGACTTCAAACTTCTATCGCGATTACAAACTCGGAATTTAAATGTCTTGTAGTTCACCGTGAATTAAATCCATTTTCAAGACGAAAAGCGATCGCATCTTAATTTTTCAAGCCGCAGATAATTTGGAAAATATCCATGTTGTTTATTATACTAGTTTAAATTTTATTACACAGTCGTTTTAATTACTCCTTACGAACTGAAAATCGCTAAGAATTTTGACATTATTCGCTTTAATATTTGTTTATTGTCGATTGAAAATTACATATACAATTTTATTCGACATATTTATCCTTGAAGCAGATACCATAAGAAACCTCGAGCGCTACCCGCGAGTTCATATTATTGTAACAGAATTATTAAAAAAAGAATTAATGAAAAATACAATAATTATCTAAATAAATATATACGATTTTTCTAACGCGATAGATAGAAATAAAAAACATAAAAATTTAAATTGAAAAATCAAGTAAAAAAAATGCACAGCACCAGAACGTAAAATTAGTTAAGTTTACATTGAAATTGTATATAATAAAATACATTTTGGAGAAATAAAAAAAAAAATCATTATAAGATAACTACGATAAGACAACAATAAATACAATTATGAATTTATACTGCCTTAGCATTCACTTAAACATATGTAGATTTTTTTACGTTAAGTAGTCTATTATTAATTTATTTTGTCGTATGTTATTCGTTATAATAATATGTTAAATTTATTGTTATTAGTGAAGATTATTTTTGTCTTTCGATGCGGTAATTTAAAATATATATTGCGCTTCACCCGTTCATCTGTTTCTTTTATTAGATTACTATTTATTATTTGGACGTTAAAACGGTCGGGAACTTTTTTAGAAAATATACCGGTGTAATACGAAAATTAATGTTTGCAACGGTTAATTTTGAAAAGAATGCGATATAACTATTTTTTCCTGCCGAACGATTGTACGATGTACTTTTAAATTCAAATTCATTTATATATTTGTTTAAAAGTGTAGTAGTATTACTTTCATGCAGCTGGTCGAGTGCATTACGCCAACGAGACTGTTTTGAATAGTGTAGATTTGTTTACGTGTAATTTAATCGTGTAATCCATATAGTTACACGATACTAAGAAATTCATGAATATTCAAATTCGTATTAAAATTGCGTTATCGGTCTTTATATTTTGTAGATAAGCATCTAAGCCAGGGGTCGGCAACCTTTTGAGTCAGAAGAGTCAAAAATTACAATTTACAAAATTTCAAAGTTTTTAAATAGCCACAAAAGTTTTTCGAAAATAGGTTTATTAAATAACAATTTATAGATACTTACACTTATAATTATTATTTTACCTCTAATTTTTAAATAATAAAAGCTATAAAATATATAAATAATAAAATAAGTGATTTATTAAATAATATATTTTAATAAAAACACTTTTGCGGTAATATCCAACAGTAGTACTTTTTTTCTTTTTTAACAATTCTTATAGACTTCAAAAAAGTAGTTGGGTATCTTATTTGGAAAAAAATATGTGTAATATGTATTTTAAAAATATAATACTTATTATGTTACCTATCTTTACTTGGGTTGTTTTATTATTATTATATGTACATACATAACTTTGAGAAGATAATTCGCTTCTAACTCTTTTACTTGAAACAACAAACTATACGTCACAGCCAAAGCGCTGTTGAAGACGCCAAATTGTCTTGCGTCGAAAGCGAATTAAAACTAACATAGAAACAACCGACGACGGCGTCATTCGAGAGCTTCTGACGGACTGACGACAGTGACGACGCGTGTCACGGGGGAGGGGTGCGGTGAAAAGCGAGTACAAGTGATAGAATCGGTGCCTAATCCTCGTTAATCGATTCAGAACGATTTTTAAATGTTTATTTTTTTTTTATAAAATAAATAATATTTGCGTATGGAACTAAATAGCCGCAGCTTCACATCCATAGACCACCATGTGGCGCATGTGGCTCGCGAGCCGCAGGTTGCCGACCCACAGGGGGAAAAATGTATTTCTGTGGAGGCGATCGGTTTAAAGTTCTTGTTATCGATTCTAAAATTAATATCGACTGAATTCGCGTTTTGTAACCCTTTCATTATCTCGTGTTAATATTTTTATCTACAAATATAAAATAAAAAATTATAATAATATAAATAAAATATAAAAAAATAAATTATAATATAATAATAAACATTTTTATCTGCAAATATTATCACGGCACGGATGAAGTCCTACGCAAGTACTACGGCATGAAAATAAACAAGAACAAAACGAAAGTAATGAAATGTAGTAGAAATAACGAAGATGGACCGCTGAATGTAAAAATAGGAGGAGAAAAGATTACGGAGGTAGAAGAATTTTGTTATTTGGGAAGTAGAATTACTAAAGATGGACGAAGCAGGAGCGACATAAAATGCCAAATAGCGCAGGCGAAACGAGCTTTCAGTCAGAAATATAATTTGCGTACATCAAAAATTAATTTAAACGTCAGGATAAGATTTTTGAAATTAGACGTTTTGATCGTAGCTTTCTACGGAAGAGAAACTTGAACGATCGGAGTACCCGAAAAGAAAATATTAGAAGCTTTTATTTTTTTAATGCGGTGCTATAGGAGAATGTTAAAAATCAGACGGGTGGATAAAAAGATAAATGAAGAGGTGTTGCGGCAAATAGATGAAAAAAGAAAAGTTTGGAAAAATATAGTTAAAAGAAGAGACAGACTTATAGCCCACATATTAAGGCGTCCTGGAATAATCGCTTTAATATTGGAGTGACAGGTAGAAGGAAAAAAACTGTGCAGGCAGGCCACGCTTGGAATATGTAAAACAAATTGTTACGGATGTAGGCTGTAGTTGGTATACCGAAATGAAACGACTAGCACTATATAGGTAATCTTGGAGAGCTGCATCAAACCGGTCAAATGACTGAAGATAAAAAAAATCATGTTACGTTTATCACTACCATTCCTGTTTGATTTTAATCTGTAAGTTACTGGGTTTGATTCCCAATCTGCCTTGTAATTTTTCATTTGCTGTTAATCGATCCAAATCGTTAAAAAATATAATAAACTGACAATAATCAGTCGTGAACCTGTAAACAATAATACACGAAATAAATTTTGCACTTTAAATAAACATAAAAATGTGTGCTGTACAGAATCCAATTTTCTGTTTGTTAATATTACAACCTGCATAATAAATTACACTTCTTAAGGGTTTTCTGAAATTTTTACGATAAGAATTCGACGTAATACTTCAAACACGATTGAACAGCGAAATGTTATTTAACACGTTACCAACAATTAACCTACAACAATGAGTAGTATTTAAACAAATGTGATGAAAAAAAAACAGTGTTTCCAAATTGTTTTCCGTAGGTCTAAAATTATTGTACCTACTAGACACATCTGTTTTCTTTTTTGTAACATTTTCTTCTGTTTTCGTCGGTTTTGTTGTTAATAAAAGTCGACATGTTTAAAATTTTATTTCTTTTTTGTTGACATTATTATTTACGTTAATCTTCTTGTAATTAAATTCTCTACAATTTACGTTTAAAAGATGTACGATTTATTGCCAATTTAACAACGTCAAACGTAAAATAATGTGTTTTTGACCCTATTTTTGGCGTTTTACACGATATCTTAGAAACTAAAAGAGATAACAGTTCTGGGACCTATTTTTTCGATTTCCCAGCTCAAAAACTATAATAAACAATTGAACTTGCCCCTTAATTGACGTTCCCAGGATTTCAGAAAGCCTTAATTTACCCGGTGGAACTGAAACTCGGGCGAAATCTTTCACTCTGTATAACTCGCTAACGAAGCGTTTTCGGGTCTTTGTTTATATGAACGTTTTCTTATTTTTAGCCTCTAGAATGAGTTGTCAAAGTATTGCTCTATCCTCCCGAATCACCTGTATTTCCTTGATTTTGGGCATAAAAATAATTTTAAAATGAAAAATAAATATTTTCCTCCCTAATCAAGTTTGAACATGTTAGGAATTCACTCAATATAACCATTTACAGTTATTTATTTTATAAATATAATTTAATCAAACTTAACCTACGCTCGCTTCGCTCGATAACGTTGCCTAATTAACACGGTAATGTTTTGAGTATTTAAATAATAAATTCAGTAATTCTGACAATTATTTATTATTTAAATAATGAAAACATTATTGTTAACTTGTCGATGTCAGCGAGCGTAGGTAAAAAAATATTTTTTTCCCTTAATTCTCGGCTAAAAATTGTTATTTTTAACAAAAAAAAACAAATGTGTGCTTCACAGCGCACGGCCGAAGTGAAAACTTGTATGGGATCGCAATCGTTTCGAATTAATATATATTACAAGTATTTAATATTACAAGAGGAGTATAAAAAATTATCTAATGTGACCGCCGCGCGAATAATATATTGTATGCGCGCGCACTCTAGTTAGAATCATCGAATTAAATAAACAAAAAATATTATGTTTAAATAAATTGATAAATATTTTAATTTAAGTTGTATGCGTAAGCCATGCATCAGAGAAATTCCGCGTGACGGGAAAATCCTACAACTGTGTTGTCAACTTTTTTGCGGTAGGCGTTCAATTGTCTAAATTGAACTTTTCTATGCATTTCAATTTTCTATGCATTACATGGTAGGGTGTCGTACAATTTAAGCTAATTACAATCAAGAAAGGAATGTTTTAATAAAAATAGAAAGAACAGGAGAAAAAATCAAAGAAGTGAATTTAAAGTTAGGCTTTTTATTTAATGAATTTATTGCGGTGTAAAATTTCTTATGCGTATGAATAAATTCAATTATAAAATTTATACAGTCCTTTATTTTAATTTGTACCCTCAATTATACGATTATATACAAAATAAATTTGGGGGGTGTCGAATCATATTATTAGTTCTAAGATCTGTCTAAATCTATTACGGTATCTTTACGATTTACTACAGTTTGTTATTTTATTATTTTTTCAGCGAAAAGTAAAATAATGCCTTTGCTCTGATAAACTAATTTAGAATTACAGAAAGAGGATTTATTTATATCTTTTCAAGAGTACGCATATATATATATATATATATATTTTATGCTAACTGTTCGATCTCCCACTCTGTTTAATAAATTGACCAGTAAACGACCTTTTCGAGATTTTTGGAGGAAAATACAAGGTATGGACGTGCCTTTTATAGTAATTTATTGTAATTCAAATTTTTCATTACTACGAAATTAGTAAAATATTTAAAATCAGTGTTTATAAATTTATTATTTAATATTATTAATAGTTAAATTTATTTTATTAATATTAACTTATGAAAAAAAGACTACGACATTCATCCTTGTGTTAAAATAATATAAATATTTCCATTAGTTATATTAAATAAAAAATAAAAATATGTGATGAAGTCGGATTCGAACCGATGTATGCACGGTTACGGACTCGACAAGTCATTTGCACCACCTATCTACTAGAGCGACGCGAAACAAATGCGGTATATAAAATCTAAGAAAATTTTTAGAGCCATTTTCCTTGAGTATAATTGAATATTGGGTTTTAGTATTTGTGATGAAGACGCATTAACGGTGTCCCGAAGCTCGTGCCTTTGCCTTGTCAGCTACAGTAATATGGATCTTAAGTGCCTATACCGATTTAATAGTTATTTTCTTTCACAATTAAAAATAATTTGCTTACGAAAAACAACCTTTTTTTAAACGTTAAGCAGATCTTGATAGGCTTTGGAAATAATAGGCTTGTTTTACTTTTTATACGTTCTCAAAAACGATTAGCCGTAGAATATTAAATTTTTTTGTTTAGGACTGTTGTAACATCTAGTTGTGGACCATCTTCCTTTTTTATTGCAATCGACTAATAACTGAATCAATGATGTTTACGCTGTTATATCTTGTTGTAACAATCTTACTGACGGCGTTTTTCTTTCAACGATGACTTATTTTAACTATTGACAATCGACTGAACGTAATAATTAAAATTTAATTTTCATTTTAATTCCCATTTATAAAAATGTATATGCACAACTATAAAATTCATAATAAATCAGTAATCTCTGATGATGGAGAAATAATTCGAAAGCGCCTTGGATAGTCAACACTCACAATTGTTGGTAAGTGCATAACATTTTTTTTTTATAAATTACAAGTTTCAACATTAGAGTTATGTACTTACTATTACTTCGTTTCACAATAAACAGCAAGTGCAAACTAGCGAAAGAAGAGTGGATTAAAGAAAACTGTTGATTAGCTGTTAGATTAAATTGATTAGCTCTTGCGTAAAATATTTTTTTTTTGAATGATGAAAATCGATATAACGATAAAACAAAAGTTAAATGAGAAATTTAACCTTAACTAACGAGTCGGGATTTTCAGCTAGTGATCGGTACATTCCGGTGCCTACTTTTAGGTATTTCATAAGAAAGCTTCCTATTGTAATGGGTACCATGATTCGACTTCCCGAAAATTTAGACATATCTTCGCGTTTCACATCCTCCAGACCCCAAAACCATCGTCAGTTCGAAATTTTATGCATACACATATATATATATATTTCACTTTCTTGTGGACACGATAGCTGCTGTAATTTTGCGCCAATCACTTTCAAATTGATACGTAAAGTATAACGACCCAAAATCTTGGTCAAGTTTTTTAATGGGCAAAATCGGACCATGGGGGTGGAAATGGAGGGGCTTTTTCGAAAAAAAAAACAAAATATCGTTATAACTTTCTTATTAAGTAAAATATCGAATTCGTTTGAAGTTCCTACTATTCTTTGGATAAGGGCCTAAAACTTATCTTAGTAAAGTTTCTTGATATAAGGGCCAACCGTTAGCCCAGGGGGTGAAAAAATGAGGTTTCGAAGAGGTATCATATACCTCTCGTAATAGGCACACTGTGGAATCGGTTAAAGTAATCGTTAGTCCTCTAAACATTACCTAAAACTTTTGTACGAAACAATTTTTGATATGACCAACCCTTACGGCAAGAGATGAACAAAATGTTGCTAGAATTGTAAAAAGATATGGGGCTTGTAGTATGCTAAACATATAAACCTTTTTTTCACATGTAACCGTTGAATAAATTTGAAGTTTTTCTTAAATTTAAGGTGGAAATCTTTTTTTATCCCCTACTTAACACCGTTGAAATCTACTCCGCTTTCCGGCGTGCCGAAAAGGATTTTTGGTTATAGTTCATTATTTTATGAAGAAAAACAATGACACAAATATATAAAAAAATATGAAAAAAAAAAAATTTAAAACACCACTCTTAAATTAAAGACACTAAAAGTAAAAAAAAATTGATTGTAAGATTATGTGAAAGTCGTAGCTTCAAATTAAAAATTTGATGTTTTTGCCAATTTTTTCTTATGCGTGTTTGCCTCCCACTCTTAGGCCATTCATCACGTATAAAAAAAAAATTGGCAAAAACATCAAATTTTTAATTTGAAGTTATGATTTTCACATAATCTTACATATCACCATCAAATCCATTCTGAGATACCGTCCTAAAATTATTTTTTACATTTTAGTGCGTTTAATATATTTTCAATTTTCTATTTTTTAGTCTTCATAAGTTTATAATTTACAACTGCGCTAGCGCACAGGTTTGAACGTATTTATCGAAAGATCGAATCGGTACGTTTTACGGTGGGTGAGTGGAATCAAAACGTAGGGCTAAACGATTTAATTTCCGGATAACCAACATCCGGTCGCTCAAGATTGTACGTAATGCGTTAAACACTTAACGCTCGACCTGCTGATACATATGCCGTTTGAATCGTGAAAATCGGACGAGCGGTTGCCGAGATATTACGGTGGCACCCCATCCCCAATTCCCGAACGGCGCCCCGGGGGGACTTGAAAATATTATCATCCAACTAGTACCACTGGGAGCGGATGGGGTATTGTCGTGGGGGGTCGAAAAATTTTTTCAGAGCGCTACGACTGACCGTTTTCGAGATATTTGCAATTTTCATCCAAAAATTCGGATCCGGTTAAAAAGTACTAAATTTTCCCAAAATTTCGATATATATTTCGCTTATATATCGATATGTACACGGTATATATAATATGCATAAGTATACAACTAACCACCACGAGACATGTACTAACGAAATGGGATTTTCCGCTAGTGATCAGTAGATTTCGGTGCTAAGCTAAGGGGGGCGCGCGCGCGCGCACACACACAATACCGTTTAGTAGGGTAGGATTAGCTGTTTGTAGTACAAAACGTTCAATTTTTCTTTTTGCCTCCGGGACCAACGTTTAGGTATTGCTTCAGAGGATGGAATAAAACGATACAATTTTGAATCCTGTGGCGTGTGAAAATGCCATATCTGACCGGGATTCGAACCAGGGACCGCCGAATGAAAAGCCGAGACGCTACCACTCGCACTACAGATGCCCGCTAATAAGTTATATTTAGATTTCATCAAGCGGCATACAACTAAATTTTATTGTTTCTCATGTTCAGTTTTATAATAAATTGTTACCGTAACACAGTTATTAGAGAGACAGTAGAGCAAATGACTGAAGGTGTCGGGATCGATTTTTAACTTGAACACACATCAGATCACAAGGTATTTCCATCTGAGTATCGCTCCTTCCCCCCACCAAAATCGTAATTTTAAGATTCTAGATTCGATTCCTGGCTTGAATTATCATTAAAAACCGATTAATTTATTGAAGATTTGAGTTGATTCTCGTTTTGCACTTTCTGTAACCTAAAGGGATCAATTCTGTTACATTGTACATAATCATGGTCAACGACTATAAAAATTATAGTCACAATCTATTGGTTTCTTATACAAATAAATATTTTTTACATCGACATCTATATATAAATTCATAATAAAAGATTTTATTATGAATAATAAAATTCTCATGCTAGACAACACCATCGGCAATTGTTTAGGTAGGTTTCATACACTAAAAAAGTGACAGGTGTTTAATCCAATTTTAGACTAACAAGCATTTTTTTCAGTAATTTCAATCGAAATAATATAAATAAATTTAAAAAAATAGAATAAAAAAATAGAATATAAAAAAATAAATACATCGGTGATGAAAACGTTTGTAGTGTTAAAGGGTTTAATTTTATATTTTTGTATAGTTATAATTTTATAAAATACAGTATATAACTGATGCAATTACGTTCTAACTGTGTAACCTTGAATGGTTGTATGAAGAGGAAGAGAGGATTCGGTTTCCTAGCAACCGCTGGTACAGAGTTGCCAGACTTAGACGTTGCCAGATACATAGCGAGTTGAAAAAAAAAGATGCATTTAAGTTCTAACTGTCTAACCTTGAAAGATTGTTGTCGGCGAAGTGAGGAAGGAATTCGGTTTCCTAACAACCGTTGCTACATACGTAACATTCAGATAGACAGCGGGTGAATAAAAATTGTTATGTCTTCCGCGTTACTAAAACAAATACTCTACTGACGCGTCAAAGTGCATCTATTAACAAATTTGAATCGACAGCATATCAACATTAAATTATTTTAATTTTTTTTTTATTATGAAATTAATATTTTGGCATGTTAAAAATACAAAGGCTGACGGATTCGGCACCTTTATTTTAAAACGGATTATTTTTATAAACACAAGACCCAACATTGTATTAATATTATACGTATTTTAAAGTTTATGTAATTTAACATTACATATTGTGTAGGGGGCTGATGATGATCATAAAATAATAATAATAATGAAAATTATTTTATATTGAAACGGTTTTTTATACTTTCTTGCATTTGAGAAACGCGAAACATTTGAATAGATTTAATACATAATTTACTACGCAAATAAGAATCATAATGTTAGTATATCATTTTTTTTCATAATTCACATTTATACTTCACACTCACACATTTACACTCCAATAAAAGTTATGAGTTATTATAAAGCTAATCGTCGATTTTTCTTTCTCGCCATAATATCTAAAACTTCATCAGGATTAACAGTAATATTTCTATGTACTGACAAACAAACTAATGAACATAATCTTCCATCCCCCGTCTTATTACGCGCAATCATTCTGACTCTATTGTGGAGAACTAGCATTCATTATTACATGTTACCGGAAGAGTCGCTAAAACTTGTAAGAGAAAATGGATATTCGGAAAATATTCTTTATTGCAACGATTCAATATCTCAATTATTTCTAGATCGTATTTTAAATTTAATGACTTTATCCCCACGCATGTTGTTCTCCTCGGTCGTTGTTCGTATAAATGTAAATTGTTAAGTACAGCCTACAAATAAATTTTTACTTAAATGATTATCTAATAGTTTATTTTTTATTATCTGCTTCTACAAATTGTGCTTGTCTATGTGAGAGACGGGGAGAGAGAGAGAGAGTATGAGTATGGATGTGTTTTTTTTAATGCACTATCTATTCACTAGAAAAAAATTACAAAAATGTATATTTATATGAATATAAAATATTAACACTCCGATGTTATTTTACTGAATCGGTTCGGTTACATTTTATCTTCGATAACTCCTCAAAACTGTCTCCGGCATTATTCTGTTGTCGAGTTTCGTTAACAACATATCCTAGCCTGGTGGCATGTTTTACATATACAAATAAAATCGGTTTAAAACAGCAAGATAACATCTCCTTGTTTTACAACGGCCACATTAATTTGCTGTTATATTCATCCTTAACATCCTTGTTCCCAAGAAAGCAGGGGCAGACAAATGTGAAGAATACAGAACAATTAGTTTAACTAGTCACGCATCGAAAATCTTAACTAGAATTCTATACAGAAGAATTAAGAGGAGAGTGGAAAAAGTGTTAGAAGACCAATTTGGTTTCAGGAAAAGTATAGGGACAAGGGAAGCAATTTTAGGCCTCAGATTAATAGTAGAAGGAAGATTAAAGAAAATAATAAGAAAGGAAGTCCGACAAGGATGTTCCCTATCTCCGTTACTTTTTAATCTTTACATGGAACTAGGAGTTAATGATGTTAAAGAACAATTTAGATTCAGAGTAACAGTACAAGGTGAAAAGATAAAGATGCTACGATTTGCTGATGATATAGTAATTCTAGCCAGGAGTAAAAAGGATTTAGAAGAAACAATGAACGGCATAGATGAAGTCCTACGCAAGAACTATCGCATGAAAAAAAAACAAGAACAAAACAAAAGTAATGAAATGTAGTAGAAATAACACAGGTGGACCACTGAATGTGAAAATAGGAGGAGAAAAGATTATGGAGGTAGACGAATTGTTATTTGGGAAGTAGAATTACTAAAGATGGACGAAGCAGGAGCGATATAAAATGCCGAATAGCACAAGCAAAACGAGCCTTCAGTAAGAAATATAATTTGTTTACATCAAAAATTAATTTAAATGTCAGGAAACGATTTTTGAAAGTATATGTTTGGAGTGTCACTTTATATGGAAGTGAAACTTGGACAATCGGAGTATCTGAGAAGAAAAGATTAGAAGCTTTTGAAATGCGGTGCTGTAGGAGAATGTTAAAAATCAGATGGGTGGATAAAGTGACAAATGAAGAAATATTGCGGCAAATAGATGAAGAAAGAAGCATTTTGAAAAATATAGTTAAAAGAAGAGACAGACTTATAGGCCACATACTAAGGCATCCTGGAATAGTCGCTTTAATATTAGAAGGACAGGTAGAAGGAAAAAATTGTGTAGGCAGGCCACGTTTGGAAAATGTAAAACAAATTGTTAGGGATGTAGGATGTAGAGGTGATACTGAAATGAAACGATTAGCACTAGATAGGGAATCTTGGAGAGCTGCATCAAACCAGTCAAATGACTGAAGACAAAAAAAAAAAATGAATTCAGTACCACATGAAAGTGCTACATATGATTAGGAAGAAAAAACCAAGTATATTATGGAAGAAAGGTAGAGTTGCTATCACTTCACCTCAAAGGTAAACATAATAATGATAATTATAATAACAATACCTGGTTGAAACAACTGTTGTAGAGTTGTATATATTTCATGGCAATCACGTTCTCTAGGAACAACAAATGTAATGGATAAAAATGTTTTACATCGTAACTGTAATGGCGATCCTGATGTAGTCAATGGCAACTTTTCTTTTCACTTGCGATATGCATATGTAAAACCTGAAAAATAAAAAAATGTATTACATAATTATAACAATACTAGTAAAATAAATTCCGGTATTTCCAATAAAGTCCGGTATAACAGACCTGAGTAAAGATTCCTGCTAATTAACAAGAAAGTAGTAGAAAATATAATGGAAGGAATCCAGAAGGGAACTAAAAGGGATCCTTTTTCTAAAGCTAACAGGTCCATTTACAACAAACAAACAACAAAGAACAATAGTTCTTTTTAATACCGCCCAACAACACACCTACCACAGATGTTGTTCCACGAGAAGAAATACCAGACCAGGGTGGGAATGGAATATTTTTGAGTGACAATTAAAAATTGATCTAACTGATCTCTTAGCAATAGATCCAAATAAAATAAAATTAATATAATATGAACCTTAAGGAGTTCATCTAATTAACAGAGGTTTTGTTAATATCAAATGAAGTTCCATACAGTGTTCTGAAAAAATACCCTTCTCAGCATTTCATGAGGATGTCCTGGATTTGAATCCCGGTCAGGAACAGGGTCTTTTCATACGCTACCAACTTTCCATCAGGCTAATGAACATAATTTTTGATTCCCACTCTTTCATAACAAAAAAATACATATAAATTGTCATTAGTTTTCTTGTTTTTAAAGTAATTACTTTATTTGAAATCACTAAAGCTCCTTTTCCATATTTAAATTAAGAGGGACATCCTGAACTAGTACAGACCAACACCCTCCATGTGACAGTTACAGTCGCCACACCACCTCCTCCGTAAAGATCACTAGATCATGTAAGACTGTATTTTTGGAATATTTTAGAAATTATAAAAAAGGTAAACTGGGTTTCTCTAATGTATCTGATCATCTGATTAAGAACAAACATACAATATCTGATCTGATATTAGGACAAATTTAAAAATACTGGAAATTAAAAAATATAATATGATTACAAATAGTAAGGGATTTGACATTTTAGAAAGATACTATATATATAGTATATATATTTTTATGTGTATATAAATTTAATATGATCAACCATCAGACAGAATACGAGGATGACGGTATTTTGAAAGCTGCACTAAGATGGCACCACTGTCTATTTTGATAGTGATGTATATATTTCAATCAGTATACAAAAGTAAGCAACAATGTAATATAAATTCAACTAAATCTAAAATATATTAATATATATTGATCATTATAATTTATGAAAATATATTCTTTATACATAACTGAACCTGTATTTTATTTACCGTGAAACAAGAACCAGCAAAATCAGTTCATAGAAAAGATACCTTTAATATGAACATATTTTAATTACATATTTTAACCTATATTTTTTTAAGGAACATATTTTATGTTCCTTTTATTTGAACATATTTTTGGTTCTCCGACCACGAATATTGAAAGTTCTACAATGTAATAAAAAATACTGTAATTTATGATTAATATCAGAGAAAGGAATTACTGGAGACAGACATTATTCAACATTGGAATTGGGTTCGCAATTCATATTATATCATTTTAATTTAACGTTATTAATATTATTATTATTATCAAAGAGCAGTTGCTTTACTGAGAGGTACTTTCATTAACTTTAATGTAATTATGAAATAAGTGAAGAAGGATGCTGTAAAATTTAACACTATTTTTCAACCATTATTTCAACTATTTTATCTAAGTGTTTGTTGGGTATGGTAGAAATAATATTAATCAACTAGTTCATAACAATACAGGATTAATGATACCATCAAAGGGATATTTTTAATTAACTGTCCTTTCTACAGTAGTAATTTATGTCATGTCAGACATTGTAATTCAGAAACAAATATTTCTCTTTATAATCGTATTAAACAGCGATTTAAAACATATTAATTGTAATTTATTGAGGCAGGTTTTCTTTGGACCTAATACAAGGTTTTCAGATATTATTTTCAAACAAGTTTTCTTCAGACAAGTTTATTTCCTTTTCAAATATTACATATTAGAATCTTACACCTATTTCAGAATTAAAAACAGGATTCAAACATGGGTTTATATAAAGAGAATAGTTTGGAATTTAAACAATTTGTTCAAGGTAGAAAAAAATCAATTATAGAGGAGATATCTAAAAATGTTAATGTTGATTCACTGATTTGTACATATAATTTGTCTAATCTGGGTAGTGAGCGCAATCATGTGTTTGATATTGACAGAAATGGCAAAGATTGGCTGAAATGACTATCGAATTCCATTGATTTCAACTACAGAGTGACTCTTTAGTCCTGTTACCCAATTTTAAATGTAATTTATTAAGAAAGAGAAATTTAGGTGGAATAAGAAAATGTATTTGTTACAAAAGAGATTTAATAAAAAGCTATTACTTACATAATTGTTAAAGAATATGCTCAAAATGCCCACCCCTTGCGGTTATACATGCACGGACTCTTTTCAGCACATTAGCAGAAGCCTTTTTAAGAGTCGCATTAGAAATATTCGTGATTAAGTCTGTAATATTGACTTTCTGTTCACCAGTAATGTGAGGATTGTTTTTGAAGGCCTCAGACTAATATAGCCCCACAAAAAGCAGTCAGGAGATGTATGTTCTGGGGACGTTGGAGGCCATAAGACCTTATATTACTTTAATTAGAGTATATTATGAATAACCTATAGAAAAGTTTGATACTCAAATTAAGTTGTCTTCACGGTTTATATCAACTGTGGAGTCAATTAAAGGTAAATGATATTTTAATCAATATTCTGCTACACAACAGAATATTACAATGTAAAACATGTTATGCAGTATTAATAATACAGATTTACTTATTTTTAAAAGGTTGTGCATCAAATACTGATAATGTTATAAAAAAGCTGGGTAATAAAAGTAAACCTAACCACTGAAGAGAATATTCCATAACATATTAAACAAATTATTATTCTAATAACAGTACTGCACAAAGTACAATTGCACCCTTAACTTCATTAAAGTTAATGTTACGTTATAATAGACGCATTAATGCGATTAGATGAAATAAAATAAACAAATATTGTTTAAAAGCTGCAAGTTTTAATCAACACGAATACATATATAATTCCATAGCTAACTAATCTCATTTAAAATAAATCCTTAATGCAATACTGAATATAACTATAAAACAATATAATAAAAAACTTATAATTTATAATTATTCTTTAATATAAAAATACGTAAACAAAAAAATGCAAAAATATCTATCCAATATAAACACAAAGTATTTCAACGAAACTTACTTGACATCCCTTTTTATGATGAAAACCGACCACTAACACGTGTTGAACTGGGTTTTCTACTTTATTATAACCGTTTTCACCCATTTTAATGATTATATTTATTTTCTCCGCCATTACCGAATGTGAACTTTAATCAGATACGATCGGACAAATAGCAGGTGTACAAACATTATAGAATTTATAGACAGGTGGTTTAAAATAAAAAATATACAAATAATGTATATTTTTGTAACATTAACACAAAGAAATAAATAATTGTCGGCGTTTAAATTGTTTAGTTACTTCAAATAAAAAAAAGGTTACAATGATTAATTTACTTGATTGTAAATTAATTCAGCACTGTATTAAAAGGCAGTCATTTCAAAATATTTATGAAATATTTAATTTTGTTTTATAATAATTATCCAATAAATGAATTATTGTATAATTCATTTATTGTATTTGTACATTGTATTTGTTACAAATACAATGTAACAAATAATTTATAATAGGCTACTTCCGAATTCTTCGTGCATGTTTTTTTATTATACCAAAAACTAACATATACAAACACAAAATTTTCAGCTGGATTTAAGTCTAGGGAGTTGCCTGGCCACGAAAGCACTTGAATAGTTTTATGCTTCAATAAAATCTTCCACTCTTTGGAAACTTGACGTGACTTCAAATCTTCTTCAACACTCCATTGCCTTGTGGCAATTAACATTGAAATTGCATCACAATCCTTTACTTCAGAAAATTGACATACACATCAATTTTCAACAAATCATCTATTGGAAGTAATAAACAAGGGGTTTCAAATGTGAACAACCCCAGAACATTCAACTGATTGTTGAAAATTAGGTGATGTATTTTCATCTGATACTTTTGTGATATATGGAACGCTTTGCCCCTGAACATAAAAATGTAGTCATCAAAAAAAAAAAATTTTTTCTGTTCTATTTTCCAAATAAGATGTGCTTTGGATCATAAGAGCCTTTTTTTTGCACATTGCTGTGTTAGAAGCTGCTTTTTAGCTGGTCAACAAGCTTTTCAACTGGAAGAAGTTGAAATCTATTTCCTTTATTATAAATTCAAGACCCACAGAACAAAAAAAATAACAAAGTATGATTTTGTAATAAAAAATGAAATAAACTTTCACAAAACACTATTTAAAACATGAAAATTGATCAATAACCAAAGGAAAATAATCTCTTATTACATGGACAACTTAAAGAATGGTATGGTCAAGCATTATAGTCACAACATAGAAATAAACAAAAAATTCTCTGAATTCAGATTAATTTGTATGCTACTATACATTGTTTCCATTCAGTTATAATACTGCTTATTATATTTAAATTGGCCCTATTCACTGATCCATTTTATTTTTGCAGGTTTATACAAGGGTTATTTTTTTTTCAAGGTCCAATCGGTCGCGAAATAAAAACCCGTGCAAAAATCAGATGAACCTTTGCACAGCGTCTCTAGTATGGCCTTCAATCACGCCACATCACTTCGTTTAGTTCTGAACACATAGCTAGCACGTAAACATGTCTACAACAATAGCATCTCCTGCCAAGTGTGAAGTGCCGGAATGGAGTTCTCTTGGTGGAATTCATGGAACGTGGCACGACCATCACTGCAGCCTCATACTGCGTGACTCTTCTACGTCTACGAAGGGCAATTCAGAATAAGCAGAGAGGAATGTTGTCATCAGGCTTTGTCTTTCTCCATGACAATGCTCGGCTGCATACTGCAGCTATAACAAAGAAGCTACTGCAGCGTTTTCGTTGGGAACTGTTTGATCACCCACCATACAGCTCGGACTTGGCTCCATCCGATTTTCACCTCTTTGCTCACATGAAACGCTGGCTAGGAGGACAACGAGACATCGAGCTGCAGACCGGCGTAGAAACATTGCTGAAAACACAACTATGTATGTACTTGTTACAAATAAAAAATTTTTTATTTTCACTGTGGTTTTAATTTCGTGACCGATCAGACCTTGAAAAAAAAATAACCCTCGCATTATTGCTAGTTTCATAATTATAATTTTTATTTATATAAATATCTTGATAAGGTATTAAATTTACACTGCTTAATGGATCAACAGATATTCTTAATAAATTAAAACAAAGATTCTGTTCATTTTTATTGGTATAACAACTGCGTTGTTTGTTTTTAATTAATACGTTTTTTTTAATACGTTCAAATCTCAAATTTTTCTTTGTTATAACTAGGCTACCTAATAGACTTATCTAGACTGGCAGTGAATGCATCGCTTACTTGATTCACAGTCTCTTGTAACTAAAAAAACCTTTTGATTTCCAGTTTGTGAAACCAAGCTTCCAGTCTCTCTTGAAGTCATATGTTGGGAATATGATGTCTTGGATGTAGGAGAATTGATATTTAATTCAGTTTGTACAAGCCGTTGAACATGCATAACTAATTGAAACTACTAACCAAAGCATGTATCTAGACAGTTGCATTGGAGTCAGCTTGTCTGCATTTGTGTATTCTGCTGAATCTGAGAGTATACTGAACAAATCTTGGGGATATATCGTGTCGTTTGAGCTTATGTTGTAAGAGATTTCAAGGACTGGTTTCCTAAATAGGGCCATAGTTTTAGATACCTTCACCCCAGACATCGTGTATATAAAATGTGTGGGTTTTTAGATCTGATCAATATGAATGTAGAAGTAATAAACTTATTGACCTGTTATTAATTTGCTAACTAGTTGGTTTTCTTAAAACATGCATTTGATAATAAAGTTTCAGTCAAGAGTATAAACATACTATAAAATAAATAAAATTCCTTATTATACTAAAGTTAACTCTATGATTAATTAATATTCAATACCATGTTAATTATGAATATATGTTTAAATTATTCAATTTTTTATACGTATTTAGTGGCTTTTTGGAAGATAACACTTATTAATGTTATTGTAATTGCAATAATTTTTTATTAATTCATAATTATAACAAAAAATAACTTAATTTGCAGGTTGCTATGGATAAAGGAACTATCAAAGGAAGTACCAAGAATTTTATTACTTGTAAGAGCATAAATAATTCGTTAAATGATGGAATTATAAGTGAAAACTCCAGTGAATGTAATTATGCTTATGGTGATGTAACGATAAAAAATTTAATTGAGAATATAAGTAGTGAAAACAAGTTGCTCGAGCAGAAAGGAAGGAAATTGGTTTGTGAATATTGCAATGAAAGATGTAATATTGCAAGATTCAGATGTAACTGTTATTTAAAGAGACACATTAACATTCATACTAAACAGAAAAAAAATAATAGTAACTTTTGTCAAAAGTCATTTCATTTTGAAAATGTTTTAAAGAGACATCTTAATATTAATACAACAGAGGAAAATTATGTTTGTAACTTCTGTCAAAAGTCATTTAATAGTAAATCTCATTTAGTGAGACATCTTAATATTCATACAAAAGAGAAAAATTATATTTGTATCTTTTGTCCGAAGTCTTGTTATGATAGTTCTACTTTAAAATCACATTTAAATATTCATATTAAGGATTATGTTTGTAACTTCTGTCAAAAATCACTTCATAGTAGATCTTCTTTAGTGAGACATCTTAATATTCATACAAAAGAGGAAAATTATATTTGTAACTTTTGTCAAAAGTCATTTAATGACAAAAGCCGTTTAAATAAACATATTAATAATCATACAAAAGAAAAAAAATATATTTGTAACTTTTGTCAGAAGTCTTTTTATGATAATTCTGCTTTAAAAACACATTTAAATATTCACACTAAGGAGAAAAATTATATTTGTAACTTTTGTAAGAAGTGTTTTAATCATAGTTCAAATTTAATATCACATTTAAATATTCATACTAGGGAGAAAAATTATGTTTGTAACTTCTGTCAAAAGTCATTTAATACTAAATATTCTTTAGTGAGACATCTTAATATTCATACAGAAGAGAAAAATTAATTTATAACTTCTGTCAGAAGATGTTTAATCATTTTTCTAATTAAAAGTTGCGTATTAATTTGCATCCCAAAAGGAAAAATTATGTATGTAAATTTTGGCAAAAGTCTTTTAATTGCAGTTGTGATTTTAAAACATATTAATTTCCACATAAAGAAAAAAATTAATATTTGTAACATTTATCAAAAATCATTTAATCAGATTTATATTTTGGAAAGACATCTTAACAATATCCTTATTAGAGAATTATGACCTTTTAAGAAATTGATTAAGGAAAAAAGTAATAGCATTCTTTCATATGTGTATAATTTAAAACTAATATGACAAAATTTTTCTTATGTTTATAATTTAATGTTACATTTTTCCCATTTTTACAACTTAAGGCGGGGAATTTCTATCTTGTTTGCCTCAAATGCAGATTTGTATATTACTGTAGTTTATAATATATGATGAGTATGTACATTTTAATCCCAGAACCATGGCAGTCAGAAAATTTGGTGTAAAAAGTTGTATAAAGTTCTCAAGTGAGACTTGTGTAAATCACAAGTTTATGTGTTTTTCTTGAACATTTTTTTTTCTCAAATAACGCTGATCTTGAATGAATCTAAAAGCCTCATTCTGATTTTATATTAAGTTTAACTTCACATCGTGTGTCATACATTTTAGTAATGTTTTCAAATATTAAAACCAAACAAGCTGTGCCTGTTATCAATATTGACCTCAAAATTTTTACTAGCCTTTAATTTACTACCAAACATACATGTAAAAAAATTAGTGCTACTTTCATGTATCAATTTCTTTAAAAATGTCTATTGTTATCTGCTGGTTGTGAATTATTTTCCTCTTTTTATAAGCTTTTATTTAACTTGCTTTAGTTATAATCAAATCTTGCAACTGCTATATCTTTTGATCTATCGTATGAAAATCAGTGAAATTTGATTCACGTTTAAACATTTCATTTTAATTAATTATGAATTTTTATTTAACGAATTCATAATTACGATTACAATTATAATAACGATAACAATTAATAATTTTTCAGATTACTGTCAAAATGTAATAACTTTGTGCAAGATTTCTAAATTTAATTTTTATTTTTAATCTTATTAATCCTTAAAGGTCATCTCTGTGCAAATTTGAACCGTCAAAGAATTAACACTAGAGTAATTTTATTACAGATAAATAAAGTATATACATATACCAAACAACCTCATTAAACAAAAATACAGCAAATGTCTATAAATACTTATTCGAAAATGTTGTTATAAAAACTGCACCACGCTTTTATTTAACGAAATATTTTCATTACTTTTAATTTTAAAATTTAATAATTATTACATTTATTTATTGGTTATTTTTTAGATATTTATATAATTCATTTTTTACTCTTCAGTTCATTTTTATATTTCTTAATATAGTATATTTTTTTGTTTAAAATTCTCAATTTGATTTCTTATTTTTTTACTTTTTAGAGGGTTTTTCTAATTTGTTTCCTTTTGTTTATTAGTTAAATAAAAGCTATTTTTAAAAAATAATGTTTTTTTCTTTTGCAGCAACAAGCATAATTAAAAATACTCCATAACTTTGAAAATAAACAAAAACTAACATTTTGAAATGTATGTCTCTATTCATTTAAATAGTCTTATTACTCTCTCAACTTCTGTTCACAATAAAAAAAGATTTTTTTTTTTTTTGTAAGGATGGGAGCCGCAAATCTAAACAGTAAGAGGGCAGAGACTTGAGATGGCAGGTCTCTCCACCGTGCTCAGAAATTCTATTTGCATCTCTACTAGTTTTCGTTGTTATAACCTCTAAAATATTATGAATTTATTTGTGGAAATTTAGACATGTTTTTAAAAGTATATATACTGTCGGAAAATGTAAAAAATGTTTAATTTTTTTTTTTAACCAACAAGTTTAAAACCTCCCAAAAAAATTAAGAATCTTTAAAATATAAAATCCTCTGTTGGCACTGTTAGTATTCTTATACATTTCTTTAACGAATTTTTTGTTATATATTTTGAGGGATTTTTATTTCAGATTTTTTTTTGACTGATGAATTAATTCATTTAAATCTGTGATAATTAATTTCTAGAGATTTTGATTTATTTTTAATATTCGTCAAACATTTGTATTTTTTTAGGAAATATATAATCCTTTTTTCCTGCAATTATTTTAATGTTTCTATTTGAATTTTTCTTACTTCAAAATTGTCTGCAATTATTGCCTGATCTTCCATAAAGGCAAAACAATTTCTTCCTAGGTTGTCCTTTTTGTAACCCAATTTTTTTTCTACCACATTTAGTTTCATTGTTTTTCCTCCATTCTTTGATGTCTATCTAGAACACAATTAAAAGGAATCTGACTCAACGGTCTCATTAACGTATATTTTACGATGCTTAAATTATTTATTGGTAATTTAAATTCTTTTTCTGATAATTGAAAATAAATTAATCTTTAGAAAAGGCAATGGAAATTATTTGTTAGGGTAAGAAGGTTATAATTTAGGCAGCTTATTAATTTTACACATACTATTTGTTCCGCACAAGATCTTCCATTTCTAAACCACCCTGATGTATTCTCCAAATTGTTTATTGATGTGCCCTTCTATTCTCACAACTTTTGTAAGATTTTATAGGTTACTGAAAGAAGAGAAATTTTGTGAAGAGGATGAATTAGAGCATTCTTGTGGGATTTTTTCTCTCTTCAAAATGTTTTCAAATCATTTTTCTAATAAATCATATGATAATTTTAAAAATTGCAAACTTGTTGGGTCCTCATCCAAATGCTTTATTATTTTTTAGATATCTGATGTATTCTTTATTTCTTGTTTATTCGGGGATTTGTGTTTTCTAGGTAAGTTACTGGTTCCAGACAATGCGGCTTTTCTCTGTGTTTTTTGCAGTTTGAATAGTTTTTTTATAATTTGCTAAAATTTTACTATCACAAGTTTATATGACTTTAATTAAAATTATTTTTTCTTAAATTTCATCTGTACTAATTTCTTAGAAAATAATTTCCTAAGAAATATGCTTTAGAAATATGTTTATAATATATAATTTGTGATCACAGAAAACAGGATGCTTCTTTATTTTAAACATACATCATTCCTTTTCATAAAAACAAATCAGTTGTACTTTAGTGTGACTGAATACAAGTTTATTATTTATCTCGGGCTAGTAGTGTTGATTAAAACTAAATTAAACTTGTTCACTTTGTCCAACCTACATGGTGTGAGTGGTGCTAATGAGTGTCTATATGCATCTTTGGGGGCTTAAAATCTTAGGTTGGTTTTGAATTTGTTAGCGCATTAAATAAATTGTTTTTACTTTCTTATTTAGACATTTATGGACAGTGTTAAAGATAATTTGTTCCAGCATTTTTTTTTATGTCGATTCAGTTTCTTTCTCTTTTCCTCAGTCCTTTTCTGCAGCCATCTTCTTTTTCTATTTCTTAATCATGATTGAAAATTAATTATCTAAAGAGATCCTGTTTTTAAAATCTTTCTACAATTCCTACCTCTTGGACATCTTATTTAATTGCTTCAATCTAATTTATTGTGTTTTTCTTTCAGTAAAAAATCTATTAATTTTTTCAGTGTTCTATTATTACTCGTTAAAAAGATGTGACAAAAGAAACAGTCTTTCTTCTCGATTCTTGGTAAACGTTTTCATATTTAATAGAATAATATTGGAATTACAATTACTGGAAAGTGATTAATGTTCAGCATTGAAACAAATTCATATAATAGTCAAATATTAGCAGTGTATAATCTGTACAATCTAATAAATCACGATTATAAGTAAAAAAGGGATACTTTTTTATTTTTTTAAGTGGATGATTATAATTAATTTTTTTTCCAGTAAAAATGGTTTTGTCGTAGACCGCTTTCTCTATACTAATATCAAGCAGTTCCTCTTCCAGTTGTAGTAAATCTTCTTGCTGTAACAAAAAGCAAAACATAAATGCTTTCATCACAATTACAAAGTTCCATAAGCTTCAAAAACAACATAAATCTACTTTAAAATTAAATAATGAAATTGAATTCAGTGTGTCATAAATGATGTCGGTGAAGCGGCAAGATAAATGAGATGTCTTGTGTTAGACAACTAAACACAAATTAGAATGCATAGAAGTAGTAAGGAAAGGAAAGAAGGTAATGCTTCCAAACGTTGTCAATGATTATATATTTATGGACAGAGTTGATAGGATGGATCAAATGCTGAGCGCACTCCCACTCGAAAGAAAAGACAATAATGGTTGATATAAAAGCAATTCTGCCAATTTTTAAATATCACTATGTTCAATGCTCTGTTTTACAAAAGAAAAGCGGTGGCAAGTACAATTCTCTTCAATTCAGACAGCAAATTACTAAAATTCATCAATTCTTATAAACAAAAAAAATATTGTTATAAGACTGAGATCAATTAAAATTAAAATTTATTATCTTAGAAAAAGAATAAAAATAATTAAACATAATAATACTATAACAAATGACTGCCCATACTCATCATTAAGATTCAACATTCTAGATTTAGTAATGTGAAGAAGATACAAGAATATGAAGATGATGTAAATAATATTTATATTGTTGTACATCTTTATGCATAGTATATTGTCGCATGTTTCATGGCTCGATCAGAATATTGAGAGGAGGACAATTTAGAATGCTTATATAATTACAACTTACTGGTTTAAAATGTCATAATTATAACCAGACAAATTAATAATAATAAGTGACAATAATAAAACAAATAGTGAACACAATTATTAATATAGTAATTACAACCACAATAATAATCAGGATAATAGTAGTAAATGATAATAGTACGTGTCAATAACAAATCCAAATAAATAATGTAATCAACAAAGAATAACAATCAAAATATTACACATCATAAGTGTCATATTTACTTTAGATTATATACATAGGACAGATTTCAAAAAATCATTCAGAATTTATTCCAGGTAGAAAAAACAAAACTAGAATCAACTCATTAACAAAAGAAACTGCTAGTTTTAACCCTTTTTAAACACTTTGTCTTATATTAACAAACGATCTTGCAAATACCCTTGCTATCTACCTAAAGTTTATCGCATTATTTCTTCCACTTATACACTTATAGTTTTACTATAACTCACCGATAGTATTTCTTGTTTACTGGAATTACTCGTGGCATCATCTTAGTCTTATCGAACTGGATTCAAGACTCTCCTTGCTGGACTGACGTCTTGCACTCCCATCTCGCAGACACACCTGTGACTCTCATTCGCTGGACTGGTTTGCAAAACTCCACCAAACTCACACAACTCGCAGCCTCTCCTTGCTGAACTGCCCTTGTGGGACTGATGTCGTAACACCTTGCAGACTGGTTCTAATAGAACTCCCTTTTAGCCGGTCTTACTGAGCTATTTATACTTCTAGCCTCTTTACCTACCAGACTGGACCCAACTCATAGTGTGAAAACAGTTGTTCAAGGCTTTTGTTCCCATGAATTCCAAACCTGGCCTCTTCTCACCATAAAACAGGTGTTCACTGCATGTTAACAGGCAGTATAACAAAGGATAATTGTTAAACAACCATACTTTACAAAAAGTTTCTCCTTTTTTGTCCCTTTCTGGATTCCTGCAATTGTACTTAACATTACTTTTATAATCGGTAGGAATCCCTTACTCAGGCTCACTATACCGGTATTGTTACAATATGGTATAAATTGGAGTAAAAAAATACTGTTATATCTGTTATGTTGTTAATACTATTTTGTAACAACTTAAATAATACAAAAACATGTTAAATAATCTTAGTATTAATGTTATGACTATAATTATAAATTTACCCTTAAGTTTGCCTTCCTTAGTTTTGATTAGCTCTGTTACAGGATTTTGTACAGACTGACAATGCAGCATCCCATGAAAGTCAAATTTTCATATTAGGTTTTTAGGGTTCTGTTATTATGTTTGGTGATTATTTTTTTGTTATTTGAGGTTATTTGGCACAGTGGTAAGTATGTTGGTGATTAATTGAATCCAGACTAGGCAACTTAAAAAAAAAGCAATAGATTATTTGAAAAATTTAAACACTATTGAAATAAATCTTTGGTTCAATAAGAAATTTTTTATTGATCTTTATTTTACTGGGTTTTTCAACTGACTTTGCTGCAATTCATTTAACAAAAACACATATGACACTTAAGCAGGATGACTGAATATGATAAACTCGCTAAGAAAATTTTCAACATCATCAAGCCAAGTAAATTAAAGTCCATTTGGATGAAAGAAACACAAGACAACCTGGAACGACTGCAAATCTCAGAAGAAGAAATCAAGCACAGAAGAAAATTTATGGATGAAATTAGAAATAGGAAAATTGAACAAGAGCAAAAACGACAAACAATAGAAAGAAGATGAACTGAGGAGAGGAAGAAGAAACATAGTGACGATGAAAAGGTTTTAAAAAGAGAAGGAAGTAGAGCCATGATGGTTAAGTTCACATGCTCTCCTAAAAGGTAATAATTAGAAATAATACTACATATGAGTTTAGAAATGGATCGGATGTAATCCAAAATTTACAAACTAGATAATAATAATAGTAATGAAAAGATAATACACTGGGACACCAATTTTCCAGATGATAACTGGACTGCTTAAAATCCAGACAAAGAACTTAAAAAAAAACTAGTACATTATTTAAAAAATTTAATTAGTATTCAAACAAATCCTTGCTTCAATACCACTTATTTTTATCAATATTTTTTATACTGGATTTTTTAACTGCCTTTTTTGCAATTATATACTTATATATACTTTTTTAGCAAAAATATATAACTGGCCTTTGTAGAACTAATTATAAAAGTAAATTTTTATACTTATTTTTTGTATCATATTACTATATATCTTTTTTCTTACGTTGAACATTGTATTTTCATTTTCAAATTTCTTCTTAAATATGTTTACTTTTTCCATTTAATTTTTTTTTTTGCTTATGTTTATAAGTGCAGTTTATAAGATAAAACTTTTTAAAATTATTCTTTTCAATTATCCACATTTGGCTTTGCCAGGTCTATCTGGATAATTGGTGTTCCACTGTACGCAAAATCTCACACTCTTACCGCTTTATTTTCAACTTTTAAATTTTCTGATTTAACTAAGTCAGTCTCTTCAATTGCTGAAGGATCTTTGTCAATATCACCGTTACTAACATCAAGCAGTTTCTCTTCCAGCTGCAGTAAATCTACTTGCTGTAACAAAAAGCAAAATATGAATGCTTGAAAGTAAATATGTTTATGACTTTGTATAATTTATGAAATAAAAATAAATCGCACCTTTAAATCGCTTAACACTTACATAAATAGTGCAGCCACAGTTACATTATTACTATTATTATTAGGTGACTTTAAGATGCCAGGTTTTGCTACGTGTTATCAAAAAATACTGCTACTCACCTTACATATTCTTTAAAAATTGTAATCTTTTACAATCAAATAATTGTTAAAACTCTTGAGGTAAATTCTCATGATTTTGTTTTTTCTAATCTTACTCGCATTAATGTTAATATTGCTTATGCTGAAATTTTTTTATCATGATAAATATCATTTACCTTGGAGATAATGTTATCTAAGACTTTGAATTCTAATTTTATACTTCATAAAATCTTACCAGATATAAAAATATTAATTTTGTAACATTCACTAAATGAGAGTTTGATTGTAAATAATACTTATTCTTTTATATTAGTAACCTTGAAGTTTGTACATGGAACATGGAAACTGAATTTTATAGCATAAAAGAAATGCCATGCCTGAAAGGGATTAGATATTAACCACAGATAAACAAATTTTTTTAAGGAATTGCAGTTATGTATTAACAATATTGTTGATTATCATGTACCAAAAATATTTATAAAAAAACTTAATTTTCAAAGTGGTTATCACAGCTGATAACTTATTATCACAATTATTAATAATAAAAACTTCCAAAGATTCAAAAATAATATAGATCTACTTATAATTAAGAATTATTTAAGAACAAAGTATATGTAATATTGTTAGTCACAAAGATTTATTTTTTAATTATACTGTTTCGTTGAGAAATCTTTATCCAATGATTCAAAATACAAATTACCCACCCCTTTGCTTGAGGATAAAAATGAAAAAAATTAGGCCTTACGCCAAAGAAAATTGAAAAATTATAGAAGTACTTCAAAAGATTATTAAACTACCTTGAACTCGAGGAAAGATTTCGATTCCAAAATCCAGCAACATGAAAAAATGTATGTATGTAGTAGTGGAGATTTGCCAGTTGAAGCATAAACTTTAATGAATTGAATAAATGAACTGTGAGTCTGTATCACTGTTTGAGCTGATGATTTGTATCAGTCAATTGAATAATATTACAAATACGAGTAATATTAAATAATTTAAAAGATTTCTGTTTAACATAAGGCTTCCTGTGGAGACTGCGTATGAGGCTAGAGTGGTGAGATATACGTGCACCTCATGGGAAACTAGACCAATCATTAACATCAACGGGTAACAATCGGGATGCCCCTAGGGCATTGTTTTGGGAGGTGCAATATGGTGCTCTTGTAACATCTCTGCAAACAATTGTCCAATTTTCAAAATTCGAACAGGGTATTTTTTAGTAGGTTAAAAGCTAACTTTTGCATGAATCAGGTACATTCTCCAGATCATAATTATTTGGAAATGTGTATATATATATATATATATATATATATATTGTCTGTTTGTTTGTTAACACATCATGCAAGAACCAAATGACCAATTATTTTCGAATTTGCAGGATAAACTCGTGTTATCCCAGAGAAGGTTTTAATCCTTCAACCGAGTCCGTAGCTCCCAGGGTGGGTGAAGTTGTGGATTAAAGATATTCATTAAGGAAAATATAGATTAATCCTTTTACTTCATTACTATATTTCTGCTACCATTGCAAAGAAATGTTATGAATTTTTTGTCGTCAAAGGTATGAGTACTTTAGTTACCACAGTTTTTATTATTCTTTATTTTGTAATTTAGTTTCTTTTTCAGGTTTCTGTAAAGCCAGAATAATATAATTATTATTTATCAGTATTATTCTCACAACCATGAGGATAACATACAATGCGAAGGACTAGAAGGTAGAGCCCTCTGAGTGGATGGCAACCTAAGCAAACTTTGCGGTGTCCAGGGTGCCAGTCCAGGTAAATTGGGAATGGCTAGCGAAGCGACATCTGCAGCCATGGGGTAGGCTAAGATTCACCTGGGTTTATCTGAGCCCTGAAGGGTCTAGATTCTGGTTAGACAGCTTGGTATTTTATACGAGACCTAACATGTGCTTAATCCCTATTTAGGCAACCAAGTTAGAGAGGACCATGGGTTTTTTATACAGAAATTAAAAAAACCTTTAAATGAACATTTTTGAACATACATTTTTTATAACGTTATAATGCTGTACAAATATAAAACCCTCTACACTACCGTATTTTTAAAATTGCACTAACAATAACTGAAGGTGAACGTTCACAAAAAAAGTGAAGTCATTGATAACATTTTGCATCAGATGACTGTCAGTATGATTACTTTAGCATTTCTGCAACATGTCTGCAGGGTAATAACTTCAAATATCTTTTGTAATAATATGAAAATATGTTAATTTTCCTAATGTAAATACAGAATTAAATTTTATTTTATTTTTATTTCATTAATAAAATTATATGTCATGACTGTTTAATCTGTATCGGGTAAGGTTTAATTACTAACCTAATAAATATTCAAATATGACAAATGATTTCAATTAACAACCGATTACCCAGAGCTTATTAAAATGAGAACTCTATCAACAAGTTAAAATACACACATTTTAGACATCACTGAAGTTTAAAAACAACACTTTTGCCCTCACGCATTAACAATTTATCATTTACACACAACTTAATACGTCCGTATTAATTAAATAGAAATAAATAAAATTAAAAACAATCTTTTTAAAACAGAACTCACAGAAATGAAAAAAATACATTAATTAACAAAGAAATACAGTAATAAAATTAACAGGAGACAAATCAAACATATTTGTTACAATATCCAATAATAATAAATACTTACATGATCTGGATAAAATTCTACCTCTTCTTCTGTCTTCACAGTGTGTAAATAATTTATTTCAAGTTCATCGGTTTTCATGTTAAGATTAAGCTGCGGTAAAACTTTCTCAGATTCCTTTAAAAATAAGATAAAGAAAAACCCTTATAAACTGTGAAAACAAACTAATATTTAATAAATATAACCTGTCAGAGAAAGGTTACTGTTTTTATTCTGATAATTATTATTGCCTCTGAACTTGCTTTGGCTTTGAGCGAATGAAATACGGACTTACGGGTAATGTAAGAAAATACAGGCATAGTATTCCAAAACATAAATTGCAAAAGAAATTAAACAAAAATGAAATTCATGCAGAGTGTGATAAGGTGGAAAAAATGTTGTTGAAGCGGCAAGATAAACGAGATGTTTTAGGTTTGACAACTAAACACAAATTGGATTGTGTAGAAGTAGTATGGAAAGAAAGAAGGCAATGGATCCAGATGTTATCAAAGGTTATTATATTATGAACCTATATATATATATATATATATTAGTCTCTTAAATAACTGCAATTTGTTCAACTAGTGTGAACAATAAAGCTACTCCACCATGGCTCAATGACATGAGGATATGTATGACATGTAAAAAAATGTGTAGTCTTGTACACTCAAATCTTTGTTTCAACAAGAATTCTTTTTTCTATCTTTATTTTATGGGGGTTTTTTTACTGCCTTTTTGGCAATTCATATAGAAAAAACTATATATAGATAAACTATATATGCTATAGTATACTATATATATATATATATATATATATATATAGGACTTTCCTTAAGTAATTACAAAAGCAAATTTCTACACATTGCATTTTTTGCACCACATTACTGTACTATATTAATTTTTTCTTACATTGTACATATGTTAAAAATTTATTTTTAATTTTACTACATATATATATATATATATATATATATTACATTTTTTAAATTATCTTTTCCAGTTATCCAAATCTGGCCTTGCAAAGGTTCATCTAGATTTGGTGTTCCAATGTATGCAAAATCTAACACCCTTACCACTTCATTTTCAACTCTACAGTTTTTGATTTAACTGAGTTTGTCTCTTCAATTGCTAAAGGATCTTTTGGAATATCACCATTAATCGTATCAACCTGTTCCCGTTTCAGTTGTACTAAATCTACTTGCTGCAACACAGAACAAAAAATGAATGCTACAAAGTAAATGTTTATGATTTTTTGTATAATTCATAAAATAAAAATAAACTATACCTCTAATTCACTCCCCCCTCCACACACACATGCACATTAACTATGTAGCCACAGTCAAATTATTATTATTATTATTTGGTGACTTTAATGGCCCAGGCTTTGTATGAGAAAACCTAGAAAATGTTTGTTAGGCCAAATTTAATCATCCAAATTCAAACGTTAAAAATGCACTCACCTTACAGATTTTTTCTACATATTGTAATCTTTTACAATCAAATAATTTTTTCAACTGTTGCAGTAATTCTACCGATTCGGTTTTTATAATCTTACAAACATTAGTGTTAATATTGTTTTTATGGTGAAATTTCTGTGACAAATATAATTTGTCACCTTTAAAGATAATGTTACCTAAGATTTTAAATTCTAATCTTATATCTAATGAATACATACCAGATTATAAAAATATAAATTCTGTAAGATTCAACATTTAATGAATGATAGTTTGACCCTAAATATCTATTTATTTTTTGTTGTCACATAAGCTTAAAGCTTGTGTGTTGAATATGGAAATGGAATTTTATAGCGTATGAAACATGTCGTGCCTCACCGGAATTTTATATTGATCATGATATAAAAATCCTTGCTGAAGAGTTGCAGCTATGTATTACAGTGGTCACTATGAAAGATGGCGCTTGTGTTTAAACTATTGCATCTTAGTTTTAAAAAAAATCACACAATAAAAATGAAGGTATCAGAAACTCCAATAATTTTTGCACTAACTGGATTCAGCCGATTTTAGTTAGTCATTCGTTTGAAAATTAGGGGCGTGAAAGGTGAATTTCTTGCAGTTTTTTTTGAAAACATGAACTTTAAATTGCTATAAAATCCAAACCAATACATAAAAAGCTTCTATTTTAAAATTAGATTAAACAATTGTTTCTCAATAATTGTAATTAAGATTTAGCCCAAAACTACTACTATTTAAGCATACAGGTTGTTTTCAGGTAAAAACATCACATTTCGGTTAACATTAGGTGTAAAAAAAATAAATTTCCATTAATATCAGGCATTAATTTTGTAGAATTTTTATTTGTTGAGTTGAATTAATAAACATTCCTGTTTTATGGTGAGGATCATAGTAATAGATTAAAAATTGTGGAAATTGGAAATATGTGAAGGGCTGAAGAAGCATTCTCAGTAGGCAGTACAGTCTCAATATTGATTACAGTATATTAATATTATGTCATTGTATATTAGTAAAAATCAATTGCAATGCCAGTCTTCAGTCTGATGGGTTCATTAAGCCCTTAGCTATGATATCTAATAAATCATATGAATATTTTATTTTGATATGTTCAGTTCGTGCTGGTTTCTTAGCAAGTTTATTTAACAGTATCGCCCTATGTCAAAGACAGTTTAGAATAGTAAGTTAAGCATTTTTTTATTGGGTAATAAGTTAAAGATTTTTTTGTAATTTCTCTGTAACTATCTTAAGTGTAATATGAATGAGATGGAGACACCTTTGTTTACTGGTCAACAAGGCTGTACAATTAAGAGTGGTTTGAGAAATGCAATCTGCAATAAATAAACATTTTTTCAAAAGCTATAAGACTTTGAATTCCGTAGTGCAATTTACTTTGATAAAGTTCATGAACCCATCACCGAAACATGAACATTAGATGAAGGTCACTACAAAGGATATGTAGGAGTGCTATTGTAATGACAGTTGCATTTAGTTTGAAATGCCAAGGAAAATAGGACACGGAATGCAAATCTGTTACTGGAATATTTCAACAGTCATGCATTGTGCACAATCTTATATCAGTACTACCCCTACCGTTCAGAATGAAATCCCTACCATTAAGAACTTCAAAGAGGAAGTACGGGAAAACTGGATGTAAATCTATCGTCTACGACCGTTCGTCGTATTGTGAAAAAAATTGGTTTTTGTTATTAAAAAAAAAAAACTGAAGATGGTCAACATTTCTTGATGGAAATACCAGATATTACATTAAAAAGAATTGAATTTTAAATATATTTCACAAATTAAAAGTGTCATGTGATGATCAAATATATTTGATGATCATATATTTTACATAGATAAGACATGGCTTAATGAAAATTTTCATAAATGCATATGGAAAGATTCAAAGAAAATTACACATTAAAACTAAAATGCTCATCAGAAAGGCAGTCTAATAGTATGCCATGCAGGTTCAGCTAAAACAGGATTCTTAAACAACGTAAGGTTTACAGCAGTAAATTGAAAGCCTGTTCTTCAGATTATCATTCAGAAATGAATAGGGACAGTTTTAAAAATTGGTTTACAAATGAATTTTTAAATTATTTACAAGAAGGAAGTTTAATAAGAATGGAAACGCAACTTATCACCAGTTTGCGGTAAATAAAGTTACTACCAACAACTGGAGGAAAGCTGAAATCCAGTAGTGGTTTCCAGAAAAAATGGTTGCTTGCAACTGCTTTTACACTTTTTAAGTTTCATAGTTAAAATAAATGTATAATGTTAACTGATATGATTTTTTAATACCTTTATGTAATCTGTTGTTCTTTTTATACAGATGAGTCTTTGATAGAAATATTGCGAACAGTTGCAAAAATAAATGAAAATAACAACACCAACAGTATAATAATAATGCAAAAATTATACTTCATAATATTAACAAAGTATAAAGTATCTGATAAAACTGTGTGAAAGACAATATTAACCATGCCTGCATGCCTGGTCATAATAGCAACAAACAGGATACATGCTCAACTACTAGCTGCGACTGTACTTTTTGAATGATCTTTTCAAACCTTTCCAAACTCAATTAAAAGCTTAATATTAAATACTTTATTTTCAAAATATCGTCAACTTATTCAAATTGTTTCCATGATTACAATGATGTGTTTTCCCCCCAAAAAAATAATCATTGAAACTAAAGATAGGTTGTCTCGTAAGAAACACTGTATGCTTAAATAATACTAGTTTTGCGCTAAATCTTAATTAAAATTATTAAGAAACTTTCAAACATAGAAAATTTATATTTTTAAAGTTTAGGAATCTTTATCTGATGATTCCAAAGATTTTTTTAAATTTGCTAATAATAATGACAACAATAGATCTATCTACCTTGTATGCTTTTTGAAATGAGTATGCTAATAAGGGCACTGGTATTGTACGTTTTTGCTAAAAAAAATTCGGGAGTGAATACTAGCAATGATTTTTCCTCAACTAAAATTACATTTAACTGCTGCAGTTAAACATTAACTGAGAATGATGTTGAAAGGGGCCATTTGATCTAATAATTCTTTGACAGGCCCAGAATATATTCATCCTCTTTTAGTGAAGAAATGCTCTGCCTTTTTTATACAGTTTTTAACTAAGCTCTTCAATCATTCTTGATATGCTCTTCTTTTCCTAAGACAAGGCATACATTTAGGTTCTACAATTTTCATAGTATTTATAAATGACATCAGTTTCATTACACACTACTCATATTTTTTATTTTTATTTTTTGCAGATATGAAATTGTTTAAGCCTATTATTATAAATCTAGCTGATATTCAATTACTTCGTTGACTTGAACTTTGTATAAAAATTAACTTATATATTATTTCTTCCAACTTAAAAAAAATTGATTTCATACTCAATTTAGAAGGTTTGCAAATGTTGATATAACTGTGTAACTGAATAATACAAAAGCTATCTTCTATTAAAGACTTAGGTGTAGGTTTTGATACGAAGTTATCCTTCAGTCAATACGAAGATTATACTGTAAGACACTAAAAATTGTAAATTTAATTAAGAGATTCTCTACAAATTTTAGAAATATTAACTCGGGAGAATTTTTTTGGTTATGCATTTTATATACTGTAGTACTAAATTATGGCTCTGTTGTCTAGTGACCTTTTGCCGACTTGCAATTAAAATTACTAGAAATACTACAGAGAATTTTTCTTAGATATGCAGCCTATAAAATCTGTGATTCTATGCACTTTACCGATCATTAACTTTATTAATATTTTTAATTTGTTAAAAATACCAAGAATTGAATCACCTCTGACAAGGACAGATTAATATTTGCTAATAAAATTTTTAGTAGTTATTTTGACTATCCTAAATTATTTCAGTTTTGACTTACATATAATAATGACTAGACTGCTTAGGCATAATTTTCAATATTTTCTTGGTTCAATCAAATCTCATATATCATCTATTACTAGACTACCTTTACTGTGTAAAGTACACTTACAGTACAGTTAATACCTTATCAAGAGCTATTCTAACTTATGAATGATAATTTTGTTAAGTACTTTTGTTTTTGTTTTTGTTTTTTTAATATGATATTGTATTCATGGGTTTCATGCCTGTCTATTTCAATTAAATAAATAAGTAAATTAAAATTTACCACACTTACCAAATATCAATCACCCAGCCTTTGCTTTAGGGTAAAAATAGAAAATTAGGCCATAACAACAAAGACAACTGCAAATTTCCAGCAAGTACTTTGAAAAATTACTAAACTAACAAGAACCTGAGGTAATATTTCAATTCCAAAATCTAGCAACATGAACTGAAAAACCCAAAATACATAATTAAATGAAAATAGACAAAATCACCCAGAAATTAAATTATAAGGAAGCAGATGATAACTTAACTGCAGCAGAATTACAGGAAGAATCATGAAAAAAACAAGAGAAAACTGAAGAACTTGCTAGAAGAGAGATAGAAAACTGAACAAAATCTCACAAGACTGGAAAAATGCATTAATACATAAACTACACAAATAAGAAGATGAAATGTAAGTAAACAACAACAAATGAATTTCCTTCTTACCTGTGACAAATAAAATCCTTTGAAATGCACTTCGAAATATAATTGAATTAATATAGACTTAACAACTGGGAGAATATGAAGAAGGATTCAGAAAAGTAAGATCATGTGCAGAGCAAATCTTGAACCTTTAAACAATAAGGGAAAAATTACAAGCCATAAAACTAAGTAATTGTCTTCGTAGATTCAAAAAGGTATACAACTCAATCTACAGAACTTCCTTATTCAAAGTTCCTAGAAGTATTTGGTGTGGATCCCAACGCAATTAACATTACTGAACAGACTCTTCCAATCACAAAGTTAGAACTTATAAATTTTATATTCAATTTTAAACACACCTTAGTAGCTATAATGCGTGCGTACGCATACATATAGACATATCTGCAGAGGTGGTTAAAGTTCACAATAGTTGAATTTTAAATTATTTTTTCTACCGTTGTATTACGCGGTTAGAATCCGTTATCATACTGAAAATCCATTGTGAAACAAATTTTCATTAAGATACAGGTGTACAACCAATGAAAATCCTACTTTTTTCAAACACTAACCAATCAGAAATAGATATTATTTATCAGAGGTTTTTTTTTTTTTTTTAGTTTGATTTTAATACAATTTGTAGTAGTTACAAAGGTGATACAATACTGAGATCTGAATTTAAGAGAGCATTAAAGGTTTTAAATGGCAGAAAGACTCCTGGGATAGACGGAATACCTGTAGAATTACTGCGCAGTGCCGGTGAGGAAGTGATTGATAGATTATACAAACTGGTGTGTAATATTTATGAAAAACGGTAAGTTCCATCAGACTTCAAAAAGAGTGTTGTAGTCATGATACCAAAGAAAGCAGTAGCAGATAAATGTGAAGAATATAGAACAATTAGCTTTACTAGCATCAAAAATCTAAACTAGAATCCTGTGCAAAAGTATTGAAAGGAGAGTGGAAGAAGAATTAGGAGAAGACCAATTTGGTTTCAGGAAAATTATAGGGACAAGGGAAGCAATTATAGCACTCAGATTAATAGTAGAAAGTGATTAAAGAAAAACAAACCAACATACTTGGCATTTATAAACCTAGAAAAGGCATTCGATAACGTAAACTGGAATAAAATGTTCAGCATTTAAAAAAAATTAGGATTCAAATACAGAGATAGAAGAACAATTGCTAACATTTACAGGAACCAAACAGCAACATTAATAATTGAAGAACATAAGAAAGAAGCTGTAATAAGAAAGGCAGTCCAACAAGGATGTTCCCTATCCCCGTTACTTTTTAATCTTTACATAGAACTAGCGGTTAATGATGTTAAAGAAGAATTTAGATTCGGAGTAACAGTACAAGGTGAAAAGATAAAGATGCTACGATTTGCTGATGATATAGTAATTCTAGCCGAGAGTAAAAAGGATTTAGAAGAAACAATGAACGGCATAGATGAAGTCCTACGCAAGAACTATCGTGTGAAAATAAACAAGAACAAAACAAAAGTAATGAAATGTAGTAGAAATAACAAAGATGGACCACTGAATGTGAAAATAGGAGAGAAAAGATTATGGAGGTAGAAGAATTTTGTTATTTGGGAAGTAGAATTACTAAAGATAGACGAAGCTGGAGCGATATAAAATGCCGAATAGCACAAGCGAAACGAGCCTTCAGTAAGAAATATAATTTGTTTACATCAAAAATTAATTTTAATGTCAGGAAAAGATTTTTGAAAGTGTATGTTTGGAGCATCGCTTTATATGGAAGTGAAACTTGGACGATCGAAGTATCTTAGAAGAAAAGATTAGAAGCTTTTGAAATGCGGTGCTATAGGAGAATGTTAAAAATCAGACTGGTGGATAAAATGACAAATGAAGAGGTATTGCGGCAAATAGATGAAGAAAGAAGCATTTGGAAAAATATAGTTAAAAGAAGAGACAGACTTATAGGCCACATACTAAGGCATCCTGGAATAGTCGCTTTAATATTGGAAGGACAGGTAGAAGGAAAAAATTGTGTCGGCAGGCCACGTTTGGAATATGTAAAACAAATTGTTAGGGATGTAGGATGTAGAGGGTATACTGAAATGAAACGACTTGCACTAGATAGGGAATCTTGGAGAGCTGCATCAAACCTTTACTAAACTAGTAAAGGCTAGTTTGTAAACTAGTCTTTACTAGCAGAAAACATAATTGCACTAGTCCTACTCTCATTCTCAGATTTAACAAACGTTTTGCTTTTTCTCAAATAAGAAGTGAACTGAGAGATTCTGTTTATGTTTGAATCTTTGATCCATAAATTCAAAGCTGTTTTGGTTTTTTCAATGTTTGTGTCATGACATACAAAAACAATCGTAGCCAATTGAGAAAACCTACCGTTAAACTTGTCCTTACTTTTTCTTTATGTAGTGAACAATTTATTCATTAATGTTACATAATTTTGCTACTGAAGCTATGCTTTCACTAGTTTTTAGTTTATGAAGAAAGTCAACCTCCCTAATTAGAGTCTTAATATTTTTTGTCATCTTTTCATTGATAAAATGAAAAGAAAAGACCAGACTTATTAAAAAAAAAAAAACCCATGATGTGTGTCTCAAATCTTACTAAAACCACACACAAACTGAATGTATCTGCTCAATACACAACTGCAACTTGCCAGTTGGTTCTATTAATATACATACTGAGCTGGAGAAAATGAAAATGACATAAGTAGCCCGCATACCAACTGCTGCGATTTGCAAATGTCAGCATTGACACCAAGTTTGTTGATAGCGACAAAGCAGTTGCTGGCAATGCTTGTATTTTCTTTATCATCATAATTAGGTTCAGTTAAAATAAACATTTTCACAAAAATATACATATCATGTAGGCTTTGTGTAAATTTATTATCTTGTACTATTATTAAATAAATATTATGTTTATTATTTAATATATTTTCCTGTAATGCTGATAACCTCTTCCCAAATACAGGTGAGAATATTGTTTTCAAATGGTAAAAGATAGTACAGTAATAACAAAGCATTTGTTAACTGCTGTACTAAATGTTCATTTATTTGCAGTTATACTAGTAAAATTCACCCAAAAAATAAGTAAAACTGCAAACAGTGAGGGATTATTTTACAGCAAATTTATTTAAACGATTAAAATATGTTGAAAATGTTACATTACTTAGTTTAAAAAAAATTGTGTTACCTGTTTAAACCTTATTTTGACTGAAGAAAATTTTATTGTACTTCATAATGTTCCTTCCTGTGACATTATTAAGATATCTTTTGTTTAACATCTCTTTTGAAGATATAAAGTAGTTTTTTGTCAGTAAAAAGAAGAAAGCAAGACTTTCTTAGTACAAAAATATAATATTGATTTTATTATTAATTGTAAGTAAATTTTAAAATTATCTAGTTTAATAATAACTACTTTAAATATATTTTGTTTAGCTGCAAGAGATGAAGATATCACTTTGAAGTCGTGATCGGCGTGCTGCTGAATTACAAGTGGAAACTGAACAGTTTAGAGAACAAGCTGCTTGAAAAAATGCAATTATTGCTTCATTAAGCAAGAGAATAAAGGTGGGCTTACAGTGTAGATTATTTTTAATTCATATAGAGATTGGTTAGGTAGAGTATTAGTTAAGGAATATTGATGGCTGAACAGAGTGGAGTTCTTTTATTTGTTTGGTAATTGATTGGTTGGGGTGTATAAGCTGGCCAGTTTTATTTCCACAGTTTCATAGCTGTTATTAATGAATGATAATGTAAAAAATATAGTTTTTTATGTTTATCATTTGGATTATTTTTTTAGTTTATTGTTTGTAAAAATGGATGTGCTCAGTCACCAAAAATAAATGGCATAATGTTTGAGGGTGTATTGGAAAATCAGGATATCGATAACATTGGATAATCTTAAATTATTATTGTTATTTTTATGTCTCTAGTTGGAAAATATTTACTCTAAAACCAGGAAAATTGGACACAATATTTGCATCACAGCTGATATTAGATTGGAAACTTTGTTAATTGGATTATTATTTTCTGTTATATTATGAATGTAAGGAGGTAAAAATGTATACCCTCAAAGAGAAAGTGTTGTGTAAGATTCATTCATACTTTTGAAAGAAATATAGTTATTAGTGAATTCAGAAAGAGCAAAGTTTGTTGAAATAAACAGTGGTACTGCTTCATAGAAAGTAATCGATATAAAATCAATTTGTGCCTCTTGTAAGGTTAATGTAAATATATTTATCTTATAATAGGAAAAAGCTCTGATCGAGTCCTATCTTGAACGGTTAAAAGAGTTATTTACTTACACTCACATAAATCAGGATTATATTTTAGGTGTTGATTTTACTATCTGAGAATCAGAGAATCATAGAGAATTAGAAGTAAGCAGAGGAAGTGAGGAGTTGGTTAATGTGTGGAGAAGAGTGAGATCAAACAAGAGATAAATACAAAAATTTTAAAAACACGATTGCCAAGAAAAAAACATTGCTCTTTAATATAGGATAATTAAAGAGAATGTGGATGACAATTTTTTATATAATATAATTTATGTAAATATAAATATATATACATATTATTATACCCTATGACACTTTACTGGGAAGCATGGAGCTTCATAAACCTTGGTTTATTATATGAAGGTCCATGTTAATTTTAGCTCAGATAATTAATTTTAACAAGATAATTAATTTTGATTTTATTGTACTTACTACTTTTTTAAATTTTAGATATGACTAATTAATTAATTTTGGCAAGGTGTTTAACGAATATTGCATTACATGTTGTAAATGGTATGTTGATTTGCATTAAGTACTACATCATTTTTGGTTAATGTGCGTAAGTATAATGATGGATTGATTGATTTGTTATTTTCTAATGGGAAAAAAAACTCTGATGGGAGGATTTACCTACGGTGTGAAAAGAGATTGACTGATTGACTGAGATTGAAGAATTTTGAGGTTCAGTGTGATGCTGAACATTTTTTTGCCTTTTTTTCAGAGTGTGCTTATTACAGTGTGACATGATTAGGGGCAAAGAAATTTTTAATATGTATAATTCAAGTAAAATAATAAAAAAAATCTTTTTGCTATTTAAAAAAATATTTTTTATTTTGTTACTTAACTCGATTTCTTATGTTTATAATTGGATTTCACATTCATCACTACAGCATTCATTTTCCTCCTGACATTATAATAATTCAATATTAAAGTTTTACGTTTAATAAATTATTTTCAACTTTTTGTAAAAACAAAAAAAACTGCCACAATTTTAACAAATAATATATGAAAATGACTTAAGACACTTTTTTACAATAGCTATGAGTAAAAATAACTTAGTATAATACTAATAATAATAATTTTTGTTAAGCATTAACACAACCCAAAAACGTAGTAGTTATACATAAAAATTCAAATAAAATTTACGTTATTAAATGCAATAAACACTAAAGTACAAATAAAATAGTATAGTATAAATTAAACAACCAGTAATAATTTTTAATTATTTTATACATTTTTGTCTGATGTTGACAGTTGGAGACGATATTAATTTAAAAATTCATACTTCTGATAACGACGATCCAAACCAAATTTATGATTTTTTTTCTAGAAAAACACACTTCACAAGAAATTAGTTGTCTTTTTTTTTTACTGTCACTCACTGTCTAAATCCCCCCCCCCCCCAAATAACTTGTGAAGACCGGAACTGTGTGAAAGTGGCCAGCAAGCAACACAGCAGAGGAGCCCGGCCCGCAGGTACCCACATAACATGTACATCCGTGTCATTAGTTTAGAGGATATGTGTGAATGTAAATGTAGTCTTGTACAATCAAAGGTTGATTTTTCCTGAGATGTGTAGTTAATTGAAACCCAACTACCAAAGAACACTGGTATTCACGATCTAGTATTCAAATCCGTACAAAAGTAACTGGACTATACCAGCCCGTTAGGAACCACTAGACTACCTCTCTCTTTTTCTGTTTACCTCTGGAACGTAGTCTAACCAAACCTAACTGGGGCAGATGGACACCCACCACTCCAGCAGGCTGACCACCATACTATTTCTCAGCCCCCTTACAAACAGTGATGCTCCTCATTCACTAACTCGGAAATTGCATTTGATTACGTTGTTCGTGTCTAGCGCCACAGGAACAAGGCGAGTCTTGTTCCTTTCGGTCTAAACTAAACTGACCTCTGTCTGGAGTGTGGTTAGTAGGAAGTCCCTTGCACGTCTACTTAAGATGTCCGTGTTTCAGGGAAAAGCGAAAGGAGTTATTAGATTCCCTGGGCTATGGAAATATGTTCCAGGTGGAAGACATTCAACAAATATTAATGAGCAGAGAGGAAGAGTGGACTGTGGTGGATCGATGTGCTAGGAAGGTGACAGACAAGCTGCATCCATGAGAGGAGTTCCAGCAGAGAAGAAGACGTCGGAGGTGCCAAGCTAGACAGGTCTGCAGCTGAGTGCCTGGGAGGCTCCTGCAAGCGTTAGGGGGTCACGGTCGCCTTGGCACGTTGAGACCATGAACACTCCAACCAGGTGCCTGAGCGTATGTGTGTTTGAGGAGATCTCATGTTCCTGTGGGAGTGTTTGTGCTTGGATGGAACTGTGTTTGATAGTCTTTAGTGATATGCGTGATGATAAGGCTTTGATGTTTATACATGTGATGATATGGCTTTGACATTAATAACATCCTGCGGAAAGCAAGCCCAACATTGCTTAGGCGCCTGTAAATGGGGTTCCTCCACCACAAAAAAAGGTAAATCTGCGAGCTGTAAAAACTTTGGATTGAAAATGTAATATAATTACGTTAGACTTTGTTAATAATCCCAGTTACCGACTGCCATAATTTCAGATTGGACTAGGGATGGCTTTGTAAATAATTAACTTGTGCAGAGATAATTTTGAGTTTCAGTCTACAATCCAGCCAGTATAAGTGACAAAATTTAGTATTCAGTTATTCTCGTTTTTCCAAAGGTGGGCCTTTTGTCAAGGTGAATACCAAAGTATTTTGTAGAATTTGATTGCAGTAGTTGGAATATCATAGAATATAACAAATGGGCATTTGTTCAGAGCATGAAACTGACATGCATACTTTTATTTTAATTAGACTTTATTTGCCACAACTTTCAGCACGCTTCAATGTTGTTTAAATTTTCTTGAAGCTATGAGATGGTGTCTTGTGAACATCACTTACATGAGAATCACAGTATAAGCAAAGTACATTAGTAAAAGCTGCTATTTTAATGTTGGGAGAAACTGACATATTGGAAGTGTATGTAGAATACAGCATACAGTTCCTTGAGGAATGCCTGTAGAAAATAGTGGATTCAATAGACAATTCAATCTGGAATTTAACCTTGAAATATTTATTACTTAAAAAAGAACTGAAAATGTTAAAATACTGATAACGTAGATACTGATTGATTTTAAAAAGGCCAGTGTGTCACACTTAATCTAAAAGCTTGGCAGATAACAAGAAAACCGGTAGAACAGACTTTTTTTTGTCTAAAGCTATCTGAATATTAGAAAAAACCCTATGAATCTTCAATGTTACAATGATCTGTTTGAAAGCCAAACTGGTAGTCAGATATTAGTTTGCTTTGTTCTAAAAAGGTTTTTTTAATCTTGTGTACAAATTTCTTGAAAACCTTTGAAAGTACAGGTAGCATGCTAATCGAACAATATGATGTTATAAAAAATTAGTATTTAATTTTACAAAACCAAAAATCTATTCATACAATAGTTTTATACTGTTAAGATGTGATTTTTCACTTGATTTCTTATTTCTGCATGCCACAAACATGGAAATTTTTTTAAACAACTTTTGAATTAAAAATTTTTTTAGATGGACTTCAAATTAATTTAATACATATTCTTGGAATTAACCCTCACCATGACAAAGCAGTTCTTATTGTTGACACTTCCTATCTCTTAGTAGTAGATATTTTCTGATACTGATAGAGTTTGGTCTTATTCTTGTTTATGTATAGCAATGATATAAAAATAATAATGCTTGGCTTAAAACTGCACACATAATTCATTTCACATATAACAGAATAATTCATTATATGTAATTATATAATGTATACCGGTCATAAAGCTTATGTGTGTTTTCTTAGTAAGTAAAATTTCTCAACTGATTTATTGAATGATTGAATAAGCCAATCTCTAGTGTTGTATCACACCTATATAATGTATAACACATTGAAACACAATGTATAACATTGAAACACATTAAAATTGTATAACACATAAGTGAGTACATATCCTGGTGTTGTATGCACTCTGAATTAATGATAATACTCTGGTACTGCATGCACTTTAAAAAAATGATAAATAGTTTAATTAAATAATTTAAATTTAAATGAAACATGGGACACATTCCGCATACATAAATCAGGAAGATCCATACAGAATTGTAAGGAAACATATAAAAAGCATGACAAAAGAATTGATCAGAGTTTCAACCTCTGCTCACCATGACAAATCATAATTGAGCCGCCATGGTCTATTGCACAAGAAAAGAATCTTCAGTAAGGAAACTCTAAAATCGGTAACTGACAAAATTGTTGAACTTGGGTTCTAGACCTCTGCCTGCCATGAATAAGAACAATTGGATAGACTGAATCACAGTACTATTTGCAAATGAGAAATCATCAATAAATTCATTATTGTAAGTACCTAAAATACCAAAAAAATTACTTAGTAAAAAAGTATACACAAAAAACTTAGAAAGATGAATGATTAAAAAAAACCCATCCCCAACAACCCCCTCCCATTGCTACTAGCTCCTACTAGCTCATGATATGAATATGTAATAATTATGGTGGAAAGTATAGTTAAGAAGGGTTCATTTCAAAATGGGTGGGTCTTTTGTTAATATTCGATTATTATTCGGAATGATCATAAATTATTCATGTGTTTTAGGTGTTAATAAAAAAGAACAAAGCAGCTTTACTTACATGCAGGTTTTATTGCTGAATAGGGCATTAAACAGTTTTGTTTACAACACTTACTTAACTTCAAGTAACTTCCACATGAGCACCTTTTCTGGTGGGTAAAATGTCCAGACTATATTTAATTTCACACCACACATTACAAAGAATATCTAGAGTTATTCTACAATTACACCTTCGATTCTTCTTTTTAGTTCATTGATGTTGACAGTCTTCATTGGTTACAACAGTTTTTGACAAACCCACATAGAAAGAAATCGAGTGACATAATGTCAGGAGATTGAGGCAGGCAGGAAATTGGTTCATCATAACCAATCCAACATTAAGAAAATTGTTCATGTCAGTAGTTCCAAACATGTAAACTCCAGTGTGGTGGTTCGCGCACCATCTTGTTGAAAATAAACATTGGGTTGTCAATGTTCAATTTGTGGTGCTGCATACTCCTGTAACATGTCTGGAAAAATAGCGCTAATAACCATTGGCTCGGTGAAGCAGAATGGCCCAATCACTTTATAAGCAGTCAACACACCAACTGTTAATTTTCAAGATATCCTGTTGTGTTTGTCAAATATGATTCTCGTTATCCCAAATGTGACAATTATGACAGTTAACATGACCAAAAACATGAAATGTAGCTTTGTCAGAGAAGATTGCTTTTTAAAAAATGAAATAGCTTCGTTCACTTTATCAAAAATGTTCATGGCACAATTATAACGGCACGGGTTATCATAATCTTCAATTGCATGCACTGACTGAATTTTGTATGCTTGAAGTTTTAGGTGATTATATAGAACCTTCAGATTGACAGCGGTCATGCTATTCCCGGTTCTAAATTCACACTAAGAGTTGATTTACCCAAGCTTCTCTTAATCGATCTACAACTCCCTTGGAGACGGGAGGTCTGCCAGCACCTTTTTGTGTACCAGTAACATTTTACCTTTTTAAGGAGGATCCCAGCTGTATCCTAAACTAAAACGAATTCAAAACATCTGTTTTCATGATACCATAGTACGCACATTACTTTTCTCCTGAACGGTAGACAATGCTCAACTGATGATCCCCCCTGTTGTTATCATGCCGGCGTGTTCATTCAAGGTAACTCATTTATTAACTCTAGTACCTATACTAATGTTTGATAAAATCAATGCGCAATACACACTGCTCTGTTTATTTTTATTAACCACCTAAAATGCGCTGAATAATTTATGTTCACCCTGAACTTTAGCTATCAGTCAGGTTATTAAATGCCTATCTTGGGAACCAGGATCTTTACTCTACCTCCATAAAGAGAACTGGTAGAAAACTTATCAAAATCATTCACATAAACATTTTATTCTTAATGTAATATTAAAGTAATCGATTACAATTTTTATAACAATTACATTACTCAAATAATAATAATGTATAACCTTCTTACGTAATTTAAATCAAATAAATCATCTGTATATTTGTATGAAAGTGTTTGTGTGTATATATACATACACACTGATTTAATACACAAATTATCCAGTTTAATCTATTTATTATTTAAATTATACATTAAAAAATTTAATAATAAAACAAAAATAACAATAATAAAAAATTATTTCCAAAGTTTTTTTATTGACATATTTTTTTCTGAATCCTTCTGTATTACTTTAGCTACTGCCATTTCAAAATCTTCTTGAGTTACATGCACTCTACGTTCTTGTAACGCATACATACCAGCTTCAGTACATACACCCTATTAATAACAAAAATATACAAAATTAAACAAAGTTCAATTAGAGTAATACATATATTTTTTTTGTGGGAGAAGAGTATCACAAAAATAAATACAGAAAAATCCAATTTTATATATTACCTACAAATATAGGATTACTTAATCAATTATGTTTAGGATCATATAGAATTAGGTATAAATGTGTTGAATGTATGTTTAGGATTTTTATGTTAATATGTTTAGTAACTTGAATGAATGAAAAAAATCTACATAAATTTTGATGAATACGTAAAATAAAAAAAATTTACATATATTTTGTATTTATATATATTTTTTCTGTATATGTAAAATACACATAGTAAAACCTCCCCCCCCCCCCCCAAAACTGAATCTGACAGGACCGAGTAAGAATTCTGTTTTGAAGAGGTTTCAATCTCGCAGAGTTTAAATCGAGCTAATTTATCGTGAGGTCTTGTGTTATGAATTATACAAATGTAAAATGAAGTTAGACAACTCACAGCACAGAATCGAAAGAATTGTTTAACACAACCCAATAAATGAAAATAGGTGACAACAGCACAATTGAGTTCACTGGAACATTTTCCAGAATATCTGGCAAGAAGCATTACGGTTAATCCAGCCGTATTCATTTAAATGCTGCATGATCATCTTTTTGTAAACATGAAATTGTAAATTCTACTTATAGTATGATCAGAAATTTGTTAACGAAGCAGCGTGTTTAAGAGCTGGAGATTGAATAACTGCTTCAATATTTTTGGGTGTTTGAACACTTCATGGCCTACCTGGAGGTTTCTTCTTCAAAGCTGAACAGATAGCTTTAAAATTGGATACCCATAATTGAATTATCTTCTTATTGAGTTCCGTGACATGTAATAATCACTACGTTGATAACAGAATCAACATTTAAATTTTTTTTTTTGTCTTAAGCCATTTGACTGGTTTGATTCAACCTTGTTTGTTTCATTCCTTAACTAGTGCCAGTCATTTCATTTTGGTATACCCCCCTACATCCTACATCCCTGACACATATTCCAAATGTTGCCTGCCTGCACAATTTTTCCCATCTACCTGTCCCTCCAATATCAAAGTGACTATTTCAGGATGCCTTAAGATGTGGCCTTATAAGTCTGTCTCTTCTTTTAGCTATATTTTTCCAAATGCACTTTCTTCATTGATTTGCCGCAAAAGCTCTTCATTTGTCACTTTATCCACCCATCTGATTTTTAATGTTCTCTATAGCACCACATTTCAAAAAAATGCTTTCTTGATGTTTAAATTAATTTTTTATGTAAACAAATTATATTTCTGACTGAAAGCTTATTTCACCTGTACTATTCAGCATTTTATATCACTCCTGCTTCATCCATCTTTAGTAATTCTACTTCACAAATAACAAAACTGTTTTACTTCCATAGTCTTTACTCATCCTATTTTTATATTCAGCAGTCCATCTACTTTATTTCTACTACATTTCACTACTTTTGTTTTGTTCTGGCATAAACAAATCTCGGCTAGCATTACTATATCATCAGCAAATCGTAGCATTTTTATCTTTTCACCTTTCACTGTTACTCCAGATCTAAACTGTTCCTTAACACCATTAACTGCTAGTTTTATGTAAATATTTAAAATTAACGGTGGTAAGGAACATTCTTGTCTGACTCCCTTTTTTATTATTGCTTCTTTCTTATGCTCTTTGATAATTACTGTTGCAGTTTGGTTCCTGTAAATGTTAGTGATTGTTCTTGTATCTCTATACTTGAACCCTACATTTTTTAAAATGCTTAACATTTTATTCCAGTCTATGTTATCAAATGCCTTTTCTAAGTCAATAAATGCCATCTATATCGGTTTTTTATTCTTTAATCTTCCTTCTACTATTAATCTGAATGCTAAAGTTACTTCCCTTGTCCCTATACTTTTTCTGAAACCAAATTGGTCTTCTTAGCTTAACTACTCATGCATCAAAAGTGTTAACTACAATTCTTACTGAAGAATTGACAGGAGAATGGAGAAGTGTTAGAAACACTTCTCCACTTCAAACATTTCTCTTTTCCATAACTACAATTCTAGTTAACATTTTTGATGCACGAGTAGTCAAGCTAATTGTCCTATTCTTCACATTTATCTTCTCCTGCTTTCTTTAGCATCATGACAATACACTTTTTGAAGTCTGACAAAACTTCTCAAGTTTTGTAACTATAACACACCATTTTTAAAATACGTTAACTGAAATGGCAAGACATCTGCTACAAAATGGGATCCCAACTCCATAACATGTACTATTAGCACTCCACCAGCAGTAGTGGGAAATGAAAGTTACTTCACTATATAAAATTTTAAAAAAAACCACAGTGAAAGTAACTTTTACATTATGGATAAACAATTGATATTTTGAAAATATGTTCTAACAATTGCCTGTTTTAATAAATCCTGAAAAAAAACAAAAACTAAACATACCTTAACTTCAGCACCAGATGCGCCAGGCATTAGTTCAGCAATTTTACGTAAATTGATACCACGTGTTAAATTCATTTTGCGAGAGTGAATACGCAAAATATCAAGACGAGCTTCTTCATTTGGTGGAGGAAATTCTATTTTACGATCAATACGACCTGGTCGCAACAAAGCTGGATCTAATATGTCGATACGATTTGTAGCCATTATAACCTGAAAAAATTACAAAAAATATAATTCAACATCAAATTATTTCCTGTTATTTTTAGACCTAATTAAGTTGTAAATTCTAAATCTCCAATATTCCACAACTTATCTTATAAAAAACACCAAGACAGTCCTAAAGAACTCTATAACTACTCTGTACCACATATTCTGTGACCACATTTTCTCCGATTGTTAATATCTCGTTTAGTTTTTGTGTTATTGTTATTTGAGTGCAAGTGTTAGTGATTTTTGTAATGCGGGATTTTTTGATGACTGAACTTTGTCTCTCAATGTTGTAGTCTTAAACCCAGCTATCGTTTCCCATTATGATCGATCCTTTGCATGAATGTTTCATTGTCATCGGCTTGTTCAAGAAGTTGCCGACAAACATCCACTCGATGTTCTTTCTGCTGTTCGGTCAACAAACAAGGAACAAACTTTGCTGCGACTAGATGCACGCTCAATTTTTCAGTTAAAATGTCACGGCATGATACGATGCAGTTGAAGTAGAGAGCCTTCCTGGTCAAGAGTCATAGTCAATCGATTGACGACCACTTTTAAACCATTAAAAACCATCCATAACATCGCATATGACAAAGAATCTCATAAGCTTGTTTCAAAAGTTGAATCATTTCTGTAAAAGTTTTCTCCAGTTCACGCAAAATTTTATGTTGTTCCTGAAAATCGCACATTATAAAAATTGCTACTAGCACTTCAACATGATGCACTCAAATAACAATAACAAAAAACTAAACAAGATATCAACAATCTAAGAACATGTGGTTACAGAGCATAAGGTTATGGAGAACACAGTGCTGCCAACCGTATCTCAATAAATATCTCTGTTGGCATGTGGCATGTAATTAAAAATGTTCGGTTATTCTCTGAACAGACCTTATACACATAATTATTTTTTTGAAATAATTATCTTAAAATTCATTTTATTTCTCTGTACTGTTACATATAAACATATATATAAAATTTTGGGTTTTATATTTTTCATCATTATAGACATTAATTAAATTTTCAATAATACTATTAGTGTAAGAGTATTTTATATAGATATTATTAACGCTGTGTGATTTATTTGTAGGTTTCTACGTTTAGATTTTAAATTTTGTTTTTTATAAATATTATCAAAGATACAAAGAATATTATATACAACGATAATAAATCACGAGTCCAGGATAATTAAATAAATTATAATTTTTTGGGGGTTAAGAAAAAATTTATCATATCTCAAAAACTTATGCATGGAAATGTGGAATGAAAGTTTTGTAGCACGTGAAAAATGTCATGCCTGATCAAAACCCAGGACCTTCAGGATAAAAGAATGAGACACCACCACTCTGTCACAGATAACTGAAAGCTTCGTAAATTACAAATCACATCAACACTCTTTTAACTAATAAAATTAAAAATAGCATTATTTTTATACCTTAATATTCTTAGTCGCTTCGAAACCATCCAACTGATTCAACAATTCCAACATAGTACGCTGAACTTCAGAATCGCTTCCGCTAACAGACTCAATTCTCGATGAACCGATCGAATCTATTTCATCCATAAAGATAATATATGGTGCATGTTCTCTATTTGATAAATAACAAAAAAAAAGAATTAATAAATTTTTAAATTAACAACTATGGCGTTGAGGGAATGCAATCATTAGACATGTGGTCACATTCAAATAGGTTTTAATTAATCCTTTTATACCTTCTCATTTACATACACAAGGCATATTTATCTAAGTAACATGTTTCCTTTCATTACAAAGCAATTCTGCACAACACTTTAATACTTAAATAATAATTTTATTTCCAAAGAGACTGTATATAATGGCAGTAAATAATGATAAGGGATTGTTGAAGCATTGTACTGAAAAGAAAAAAAAAAATCAAACCAAGATGGGCATAAAACACCATGAAAAAGAAGAAGAAAATAGAGAATTGACGGTTAACATTCTAAGTAAAATATATTATCATTTAATAGCACAGCACCATAAATGTTATTTCTGCATTACTATAAATATGATTGTTTTATCATTAGAAATGCCTACTCGACATAAAACTGCTCAAAGATAGAAAAACGGGTAAAATATTCATTAAGAGCAATATAAATATTTGACACTTCATCAAATTGAACGATTTTCTTTTAACAAAACTTTTCATTTTATACACAACGGGTATAAGTTCGTGCAGAGTCACCAGATGGTGCTTTTCATAGTCATCAGTAAGGTCTTTCATAGTTTTCTTCATCTCTGTTATGAGTATACATAAAGTTTCAGTAAGATACATTCGTAACTTAGCAGTCATTTAATTTGATTAAATAATGCGATTTGTGAAAAATAAACAACAAAGAATTTTATGTGATCAAACATTACTTTCTGAAAGAGAAAGCCACTTCACAAAATAAAGCAAAACAAGTAAATATTATGCTGGTTGGGTTTGTTGACTACAACAGGTTATAAGCGGTTAATTATTTTTAAGTTGGCCAAATGAGCATAAATGGTGCTGAGTATTCTGAACGGTCTGTTGAGATTAACAAGTACAAAGAATAATGAAAAAAATTTTGCATCATAATGCCAGGCTGTATACAACAAATCAGAAAATATATTGAAATTAAAGGCGGCTATATAGAAAAGTAATAAATAAATGTAGTTCTTATAAGTACGTTTCTTCATATTTTTCAGTTTTGTTTTTTATCTCAGGAGACCTTAGTTTAACAACATGCCTTATAATAAGAATAACATTATATAATAGCTTACCTTGCCATTACGAATAATTCTCTGACCATACGTGAACCCTCTCCAATAAATTTTTGTACTAATTCAGAACCATAAACTCTGATAAATGTACACTCAGTATGATGTGCAACAGCTTTTGCTAATAAAGTTTTACCTATATAAATGCATAAACAAATAAATACGGGAAAAAAAAATATATTCATAACACACACAAGAATCATTTTTAAAATAAGAACGGTTTACATACATTAACAAAAGCTGACACTTAGGAATGTAAACTTGCGATTAAAATGTCTTAAAATTACATCCAATAGTCATTTAATTACAACTTAGATGCATTAGACAATATTATTCAGTAGAATTTATTAAATATGTCAACTGATCATCAATCCTACAGATTGCAAGACATGATCGATGACTTGTTTTTTAAATGCAAAACCAAAAGCATGATAAACAAAGTAAAATGTATGGATAAACTGTTCATGATGAAACAAGATTTAATACTCGGCTATCATTACCAAAGAGTTGAAAACTGTTGTCGATATATACATTAGAAAAAAATATTTAATAATACAGGATACATATTTGAAGAAACTGATGAATTTTCCCTAAATCTTTCCATTTTGATAAACACAACTGTTAAAGGTATAGCTTGCTTACTAAGGAGATGCTAGATCCTCACATTATTTGAAGTACACCAGAAAAACTGCAAATGTTTTGACAAGTGACAATCCTTTGAGGTGCAATGTGATTTCATCTTTTCTTGAAATAAAAATCATTTTTAAATGGAAAACACATAAATACTCATAGTGACATTTATCAAATTTTTCAGCTTCTTTCTTGTTTCTTTTTCCTGTTTAGCCTCTGCTAACTACCGCTAAGATAATTTTTCAGAGGATGATATGTATGAGTGTAAATGAAGTGTAGTCTTGTACATTCTCAGTTCGACCATTCCTGAGATGTATGGTTAATTGAAACCCAACCACCAAAGAACACCGGTATCCATGATCTAGTATTCAAATCCGTGTAAAAATAACTGGCTTTACTAGGATTTGAACACTGGAACTCTCGACTTCCAAATCCGCTGATTTGGGAAGACGTGTTCAAATGTTTCAGCTTGGAAATCGTCAAGCTTTCTGTCCTAATCTCAAAAATACTTAATCTCAACGGAGATTATAATACTGAAAGATTATTTTAAGGTTTTTTCATAGTAAAAAAGGAAAGATTTTGAGTTACAATAGTCATCAGTTTATAATAAAATGATTCTTATTTTTAAAAATGCCAGCAATAAATCGCATAATGTTCCTGGGCTATGTCGGTCAAGTTATTAAATTCATTTTTTCAATTCGATCATTTTAAGCTCTATTTGTTGTATCTTTCTGATAGAATAATTCTTTTTTATTGAAAAACAATAACCAATATTATGAATCTTTTTTTACAAATTTTTATGAAAAAAATGTTTATTTCTAATTTTATGAAACACAAAATAATAATTACAAAATACTGATTACTTCTATACTCGATAAATAAAAAATTATTCTTTGATTATATGTAAATCTTCAAATTTTAATTACTGAAACCAAGAAGCTCAATAAAATAATGGGATAACAAAAATTTTTAATATTAATAAATTAGAACTACACTTTCAAAAAATATGTTTTTGCCTTATATAAAAATTTGGGAACTCATGCATCACGAGACTTTTTAATGATTAAAATATTCGCTAAATTGACTTTAAATAAATTATAATAAAATTAAAAAAATAAACTGTTCATTTTTATTTTTAATTTGGTAGCTCCCCATCAGTCAGGGGAGAGATATTAAGTTATTTTAGTAACATAGCTGTTTAACAAAATACATTTTAAATATTAAAATTTGAAATTGTGAAAAAGCTTTTTCTTTCACTTTGGGGCTCCTATACTCAAAGGGAACCATTCAGGTAAAATAAATTTGACAGAAAAGCCTTAAGTAGTGAAAATAAATTTAAAAAATTCAATGGTAGAATCGTAGTTCTAAATAGATGAAGTTGTAATATTCTAAGAGGAGAGTAAAAATTTTTGCCCAATTTTTTTTTCAGGAAATACTAAAGAGTAAAGTCTATCAAGAAAAATTTTAATTTAAAATAAACCTTAATTTTTTTTTTTAAATTAAACATTTGTTACTTCAGACCACTTAAGTGGAATGAGTAAAAAATATTTAAATAGTAGTCTGAAGACCTATTTAAATCAGCTGATTTCGAAGTCGAGAGTTTTAAGGTTCAAATCCTAGTAAAAGCAGTTACTTTTATACGGATTTGAATACTAGATTGTGGATACTGCTGTTCTTTGGTGGTTGGGTTTCAATTAAGCAGGAATGGTCGACCTGAGACTGTACAAGACTGCACTTCATTTACGTTCATACATATCATCCCCATTCATCCTCTGAAGTAATACGTTATGGTGGTTCTGGAGACAAAACAGATAGAAGTAATATTTAAAGTAGTAGTCTGAAGACCTATTGATGAAGAAAATATATACACAAAATCAGTCATTAACTCCTTTTTTGAAGCAAGATATAGATATAGATAAAAAAATTAAAATGTATAAAGTCATTTTTTGGGAAGGAGTGAAAATACTAAGAAATCTTTGGTTATTTCTGATTCAATAAAAAACTGTTCTAAGAAAATATTTTCTCTAAGTGCCCAATAATAGAGATTTGAAATTTTATTTTGGCCAAACATCCCCACCCCTTTTTCTAAATTTAGAAAAATTTTTGGAACCTGTCTACCAAATTTGAAGAAAAATGATCGACATAGTCCAGAGCTATAAGATCAAATACAGGACAACATTCATGCATAAGCACAAACATTCTTTTGGCAAAAATAGATTTTTTAGATTTGAGAGCACTGGAATAAATTTTTTTCTGAGATTATTTACAATTTATTTAAATCTACATTTTTTTTTGTTAAAACAATCTTTTAATATCTCCTTAAGGCACAAAAGTTAAAAACTTCTTTACATACTTTTTTAACTTTATCGACATACTTTCCCATTATTTTTTAGCTGCTTATTAGCTTATTAATTAGCTGCTCTACAGTAACACAACATATAGCTACAGATGCAAGAGTAATTTTTTTTTTAGCCTCCGGTACCTCCATTAGGTATCGCTTCAGAGGATGAGATGAAATGACAATTTTGTAGCGTGTGAAAGTGTCTGACCGGGATTCAAACCTGGGACTGCCATATGAAAGGCTGAGATGTTTTCACTTGAGCCACGGAGGCCGGTGTAGCTAGGAAAGTAATAAGTGACTGATATATTCAATAACAAAAACTATTTTAGAAAAATTTTTAAAACAATATAATCTGCTTTTTTAATTAATATTCAGTGGTGCTTAATGGCCAAATCATATTTAAATATAAAATAAGTTGAAATAATTACGTAGACTTTTCTATTATTTAATAGCGGCTACTATATACTTTATAATGGCAATTATACATTTCATATTTTTATATCATTTACATTTATTTCTATTCCTCAATGAGGCTATATGACCCGATTACAATTCATTATCTCCTATCTCAGACAGGTGATTAATAAAACTATCTGTCCAAGGAAGAAGAGCTAAAAAAGAAGAATAGGAAGATGGTAAAGAAAGGGGACAATCAATCTGCAGAAGAGTTTCCTCTAATCAAGACAATTTTTACTAGGACAATGATTTTTAATATGTACAATAGAAATCTTATCGGGAATACCAGAGTATATAGAGTATATATAGAGTGATTATGAAGGAAAGGGAAATAATTAATTTGGATGCTGATTGCAGAGCTTGTAATAAGGAAAAACGTCCATACAAATGTATGTTCGAAAATGCTTCATCAAGTAATGACTAGCAAAAAATTTTGCCCAGATTTCAGTTCTCCTGGTGAAATGAGTTCATACTGAAATTTTTAAGGCATTATATAAGGATAAACTTTATGATTTCTAATGTTTTCTGATCTGAAAAATAAAAAAAAGATCCTTAATATACGAGGTGTGATAAAAAATACGGTAAATGAATTTTTATAGCGGCAACTGCCGACGCTATATCCATATGCTGTAATTTGTCCAACAGCGTGATCAACTGAGACAGGCAGGGACAAGTTGTAATACGTTCGAGGTTGCCAGTCAGCTGCCAGAGCCGCTAGAGTGAGGTTGTGTTTATCGTGTCTGTCGCCAACACGGATTTTGAACAACGCATTAACATTAAGCTGCAAAAGTGCCAAAGAAGCTCATGAAATGTTAGAATCGGTGTACGGCGATAATGTGGTAACTGTAAGATGTGTACAAGTGGTATGACCGATTTAAAAACGGAAATGAGTCTGTTGAAGACGAGCAGTGTGCGGGACTTCCAGTAACCTCAAAAACAGCTGAAAATGTGCAAAAAGTGGAAACAATGGTCCGTTCAAACAGGCGAATGACTATTCGTGAGCTATCGCAAGACCTTAACATCTCATAGATCCATAAAAGCGTTCAAAGCGAAACGACATACGAAGAAAGTGACCAGAAAAATGGACCAATGGCTTCCTTCTTCACCACGACAATGCGCCGTGTCACACCTCGCTTCTCATTCGCGAGTTTTTGGCCGAAAAAAGTGTTCCTGTCTGTCCCAAAAATTAAAACTGTGCTTAAAGGAAAACGTTTTGACACCATTGCTGACATTGAGAGGGCCACGACCGAGCAGCTGAAAGCCCTTCTGAAAGACGCCTTCCAGAAGTGCCTCCAGTCATGGAGTCAACGTTGGGATAAGTGCATTGCTAGCCAAGGACAGTACTTTGAAGGAGATTAAATTGAATTCTATGTAACCTTATTATTTTTTTTAATAAAAAAATATTCACCGTATTTTTTGATCACACCTTGTATCTTACATATCCTATATTAATCTTAATTAACTTGCATATCCTTAATATATCTCCTGTAGTTTTCATGATAACCAAAGTAAAACAGAAAAATTTGATGACAAAAACACATTTTTAAGGTTTGAAGTACAATAACTTTTGTAAATTTTATTATCAAAACTTGTAGAGGATTTAATTCTGAGAAAACTGATGTAATAAAGTCTATGAAAAACAAAAAAAAAATCACCTTTTATCATTAAAATCAAAACAGAATAAAACTTAACAGAAAAACATTATGAATCAGTAAAAATTATAAACAGCTGTGTTTTTAATACAATAAATTTAGACCTTTGAAAAATTAGGTTGGCAAACTAACTGAATGCTTCGAAATTAATATGAATACTACTCAATGTTATCATAACGCATTAATAATAAATGTTAGGTGGTTAGTAGTTTCTGACATAATATAATAATTTTGATTGTGTTTAATTATGTTTGAGAATCAAGTTATTTAGTATTGTTATATTTAAAACCTAAAAAAAAAAAATTGTTTTTCATCACCAGATTTTTCTAATCTTATGTTGGAGATCATGAAAACTACAGGAAATACAGTTTTGAGACCTATTTTATTCAATTTTTCAGGTCAAAAACCATAAGAAACCATCTAGTTTACCCCCTTATATAATATCTTAGAAATTTCAGTATGACCTCATTTCACCATAGGGAGGGGGGAACTGAAATCCGGGAAAAATTTTTATAGCTGGTCGTAACTTGATAACAAATGTTTGTATCAACTTTTTTCCTCGCTTCAAGCTCTAGAATCAGTTTACAAATCATTCACCTTTCCTCCTGAATCATCCTGTATATCACATATTAATCTAAAGATAAAACGTACTATTAACTAAAATATAATGATATTTATTATTTAGTTACCTGTACCAGGAGGACCATATAATAATACACCTTTAGGTTGTGCAATACCAAGCACATCAAATAATTCTGGATGTTTAACTGGCAACTCAATAACCTCCTTGATTTCTTTAATCTGTTTATCAAGACCACCGACCATTTCATATGTTGAATCCGGAACTTTTTCTACCATCATCAATGAGACCAATGGATCAACCTGAAAAAAAGTTTTTTTAATGTTTTTTGAGTTACAACAAAACAGTGACCCTCACAACACTATTACAATGTGAGAATTGCATAACTTTCATTACTAACTAACAAGAGCAGGCAGAGACAGCTTTCAAGAGAGTTTATTGATGCTCTTTTCCAAGTGGGTAAAAGAGGCATATGTTGTTTCGACATCAAATTTCACAGTTTAATTCTACATTTTGGTCACTTGGGTCATCTCATGAATTTTTTGGGAACTATTATACTCAATTATTTTTTCACAATATCACTCTTTGATAACTGTGAGTTAAGAGTTGATTGTATCAGTCAATGTTTAACATTGCCTATCATAATAATTAGTTAATTTAAAACTGCACGTGACTGTAATCTCATAGCTTTAGTTGGTTTGTTTTATATATATACACATTTGAAGAAACTTCCTAATAATGGACTCCTCATAATACCAGACGCTTTTAAATTCCCCGGTATTTTTATAGTGGTATTAGTAGATAAAATACTTCTCAATAACAGACACGAACAATGAATTTACCTATAAAAACTGTTCAGTTTTGAAAAAGAGACAGCAGAACTAAAAAATTGTTAATTTCTCTTGTTTCATTTTATACTTAGTTTGACTAATTTGTTTACATATTGTGAATTGTATTGTTTCCCACTGAGCTGATCTTCCCATATAGCTGATGTTATGATTTCAATCAATTCATCATCCAGCATGATTTAACGTCAGTTACTGAAAGTGTATTGTACATTGCAAGTATACATTAAGTACATACATTTAGTGTACATTAAACACGTGTAATATTTTTGTTACAGTATACTATACTGTATTTTTTTAATTTTAGTACATTTTCTATGCATACATTTACTGTACGTTCAATTTTGTGTATTGTATAAAAATCATTACAACCAATGTTACTGTGCAAGTTAACACCTCTCAAAAATGTAAACACTTGACATTAAAATAAAAAGTAGCTCTTATAAATGTCTATAAAAAAAAACTCATGTGCGTGATATGGCTAAACGTTTTGATGTTGGAAAAACTAAGATAAGCGATATCTAAAAAGCAAACTTGATATCCTAAGTCTGAACTGAAAATCAGTTAAGCTAATGTGCATTTCCAAAAATGTCAGGTTGACAATTTGACTTACGACTGCTTTTGATATGTGAGATAGCCCTAAAAATTGCTAAAGAACTCTGCTACAATGAGTTTAGAGCATCGGAGGTTGTTAGATAAATTCTGAATCAGACAATGTTTCATTAATAAATGTTTGTGGTGAAGCTGGGGCTCTAGATAGGAATTTGGTGTCTGGGTGGAAGAAAAAGTTAAATGAAATATGCACGAGTTATAATGAAAGAAACGTTTTTAATTGTGATGAGACTGATTTCTTTTCTGGGCTTTATCCAGTAAAACAAAGTGTTTGAAAGAGGAAAAATGTACAGTAGGAAAGAAATCAAAAGAAAGACAAACTTTTATGTTGGCTGTGAATATATCTGGTGAATTTGAAAAACCTTTAAAAATCGGTAAAGCTGCAAAACCATTATGTTTTAAGGGCGTAAACATAAATTCAGTGGAAACTGAACGATATTCAAAAAATCTTGGATGACTAGGAACATAATGATGGAACGGTTTTTAACGTCAACCACCTGATCAGGGGATCTATCAGAACTTTAAAATTTAGTACAGAAAAAAGGTGTTACAGGACTTATTGTCAACAATGAATGTAGTCATGGATGCTGATGAGCTTTCTAAAAGCATTAGCGGAGCTGGAAGCAGTTTTATGGATTCGTGTTAGTGAGAAATTGTTTCATAAAAGCCAGTATTAAACCTCCACAAACTAACTTCAATTCTAACATTGAAAATCTTACTGAAACAAACAAAAATTGTGTGGAACAAAGTAAATTACAAGAACTTATTGAACCATTTGGAAACTACAGACTAGCCAATATTGATGACATGCTCAACAAAGAGGACATTATCAACTGACATCCGTGATCTTGTTGCTGCCTAAGAATTGATTACTTCCAAAATGAATGATGATGAACCTGGATTTACCACCATGTGTAACAAAGCTAGAGAAGAGGTTAGAAAATTAAAGCAATATTTTTTATGAAAAAGATTATCAGAAGACATTATTTTAATATCAAAAGTGCAGTCACTTTTTGAAAAAAATACGTACCAGGACTTACTTTAAACTAAAATAGACAGCTATTTTAAACCATCTACGTATAAATAAATTGTATGTATTCATATTTGTTTTATTTTGATTTTTACATTATTTTTTTGTACATGTATTTTGATTAATATTTTTGTAGTGTATATCGTATTTTATTGTTTTATAGTACAGTAATTTTATTGGTTGATTATAGAAGTACAGTATTAGTTTTATTTTCAGAAAAACGATTAAAAAAAAACTTGAAATTTTACACAGTTGGTTTCATTAGTAACTATTTTATTTATTTATTTTTAAAAAAATTTATTTCAATAAATATGCAATACTGTAGTTCTATTCAAAGTGTTGTTTTTTTCCGTACAATAATCAAACGTAATACTGTATTTAAAATTTTTGTGTACAGCAAACGTCTATATATAACAGACAGCTACTTGTTCCTGAGCCATGTATGATATTGGAAAGTTTTACGTGGCTGGTGTCTGACGTTTCCTTTGTTCATAGCATTTACATTTTATTCGTTGAGATGGAGCCGTGGACGCTAGACCAACGCCTGTACGCGTATGACAGTTTTGTGCGAAATGACGAATCCGTAACTGCTGTTCAGCAAGATATCCGCCATCAGTTTAATATCCACTGTAATGCAAGTGTCCCTTCTCGTAACACAATATTGCGACGGGTAAACAACCTTCGAACAAGCAGTTCAATATTGAAGAAAAAGCCACCGGGTGCCCGACGAACTGCTAGCACTCTGGAGAACATCAAACGAGTAAGGGAAGCCATCATCAGAAGCCCATGCCGCTCTATTCAGAGACATTCAGCAGCCCTTTAAATGAGCACAACTATGGTAAGACGAATTCTGCACACAGACCTGCATTTCCATCCTTACAAGATAGCCGTTGTGCAGCAGTTAGAGCAAGATTTCACACAGCGATTACAATTTTGTCAACAAACGCTTACCATTTTTGAAGAAAATGAAAATTTTTTATTGTTAATGAGTGACGAAGCCCGTTTTCATCTGAATGGCTTCGTCAACAAACAGAATTGCCGGTATCGGGCAGAAAGAAACCAACATCAGCTTCATGAGAGACCACTTCATAGCCCAAAGGTGACAGTCTGGTGTGCAATAGGAAAGGTCAGTGTTATTGGACCGTATTTTTTTGAAGAAAATGACGCTGCCGTAACTGTAACAACCGATTGTTACGTTGCGATGTTGAATACGTTTTTCATCCCCGAATTACGAAACCGGGGAATCGATTTTCAAAATGTGTTATTCCAGCAGGATGGAGCTACAGCGCACACAGCGAGGGCGACGATGGCCGTTCTCCATAACTTGTTTCCGGGACGGATCGTTTCCAGAATTGGCGACATTCCTTGGCCCCCTCGGTCCCCCGACTTGAGTAGTTGTGATTTTTTTCTGTGGGGGTTTCTGAAATCGCGTGTGTACGGCAATAAACTGCGTACATTGGAGGACCTAAAGATCGCAATTCATTGAGGCCAATTACCATGAAAAGCTACAATGTATTGCCCAAAATGGACATCACTTGCCGAACATAATTTTTCGTTCATGAGTAAGTAACAAATGCTTTGATTTAACAAGTGTTTCAGTACCAATAAAACTTTTTTAAAGTAAATATTCAATTTTTTATTATTATTTTAAAAACATCCAGTTCCCGTGAATGACCCTGTGTATATATATATATATATATATATATATATATATATATATATATATAGTTTAAATCTGTGTAAGTACAAGCTCATTATAAGGTTTGTGTAAATACTTCTTCACAAAAACTACTTTAAAATATCAAAAATAGTAAACATGATATTTTATTGTTTGAAATTTTGGTGAAAGAATATAAATATTTTGGATCAAGAAACTATTTTTTTTTTTTTAATTTCTAGTTAAATTTTTCAATTAGGATTTTTAGTTAATCAATAGAATATGTTAATAATCATTTCCTGTTTACCTATTATTACCTACCATCACCTATTTAAGAAACAAGACTAGCCACATCTTGAAATATACCCACAAAGTTTATTACTCAGTTAAATGTGTTTAGAATAGAGTAGAATCTATTCTGTTTGCAGTATATTTTTAAAGTATGTGGAAAATATTCCTGCTTTCATTCTGAATAATTCTAAATGCTACACAAAAGGGATTGATGTAATCATTAATGTCAAACTTAATATCATCAAAGTTGTAAAACTCAATTTCATTAAAAATCTACTGCACATAAGAAATATTTTTCACTGTTCATCTACAAAACCGTACGCTGAATGTTAATCGATAAAAAAAATACTGACCTTGTTCGGTAATATTTTATGCAGAGTATATGATTCATTTCGTAATGCGACTCTTGAATTAGGTGTAACATCGTTGATATCAATATTTTTATCGAGATCGACAACAAATTAACCTTCTGGATGTACTTTAACTAAAACTTTTTTCTTATCCATCGGTTTAACGACTTCGCCTACATAAGATCCTTGCTCTTGTAACAACTGTAATTCTTCACGTAACATACGTACTGAAACAAAAATTAATTTAATTTAAAATTTATAAAATAAGTTAAATGGAGTGGCTATCATATAAGAATGAGAAAAAACATGAGAAGTGAAAGTGTAATAGAACCAGTAAGTTACTACATTTGTTTATATGTCCTTTGTTTATGTTTCCTGGAACCGACTGAGGTTTTTCAAATGCTGGTGATAGCTATCATACTGGAGTAGCTATCACTTGAGACAGAAAAAATATGAAAAAACTTGGAGTAAGTGCAATAGAACCACTAAGTTACTATATTTAACATTAAGTCCTTTGTTACAGTATATGTTTCCTGGAAGTGACAGGTTTTTTCAATTGCAGGTAATATTATTGAACCATAATATTGATATACATAATGTGTTACTCTTGTACTATTCTGTACACATAAAGTGTTGATCGAAATACTATAATTTGGTGGGCAATAACATTTTGTGCATCACCAGAAGCCAATAAAATGAGTACTGTGAATGAACATCACACTGATTGACCGGATTCTGTGAATGATGATCAAAAAAAGGTGATGAATAAATAGATTTAAAATGACTCGTCACATCACACGCTAATGCAACTTTTTTTTCTCTTTTTCTGTTTAGCCTCCAGAACCACAGTAAGGTATTACTTCAGAGGATGATATGTATGAATATAAATGAAGTGTAGTCCTGTACAGTCTCAGGTGGACCATTCCTGAAATTTGTGGTTAATTGAAACCCAACTACCAAAGAACACCGGTATCCACAATCTAGTATTCAAATATACATAAAAGTAAATGCCTTTAATAGGATTTGAAACATAGAACTCCCAACTTCAAAATTAGCTGTTTTGCAATGACAAGTTTACCATTAGACCAACCCGATGGGTAGTAAAGCTACTTGGATAGGCATATCAACCAGATTGGTTACAATAAAATCTGTTTGTGATGGAGACCACGCATTTTCAAAGAAAAGAACAAACAACAAGGAAAGGAATATTTGAAAACAGATCCTGAAATGTTATCGTGAAAAGGGAAAATGACTCCTTTTCAGTAATGTATGAGATAAAACTGTAAGAAGAAAAACAGCAGAACATGAAATACAGGCACTATGGTTCTCATAATAAAAAAAATCAAAACACTACCCTCAAAAAAAATCTCTTGACAGTGTTCTGGGATTCTAAACACATATTCCTGACAGACCTGGTGGGAACCAGGTTGTCTGTAAATTCTGTTTGATGCAGAGACACTAAAACATCTTAGGAGACATATGTGTCACGACTGACAATCCGTGAGGCCGATAATTTTGTAAAAATAATCCTCAGCCATCTAAATCACATGCACCACCAAGAATTTTGTGAAGATGAAATTTAAATCTCTTCTACAGCCTCCATATTCAGCAGAATTGGTGCCCTGCAATTTTCAGTTCTTTCCATAATTAAAGTTACATTAAGGATACTAAAGGACACAGTGAAGATTTCGTGGATGAAGTAATGATTGCCAAAGAGCCCTTTTCATCGACTGAATGAAAAAACTGATTCATCATCAGGTGATATGTGTAGCTATAAGATTGTGGCTAAGTGGAAAAATAAACCTAAGTAAGTGTATTTTTATTCCATATTTGTTTCATTTGACTACCTCTTTTCATTTGCAAGTTATGAGCAACTGTGCATTACACTTCAGCCACTGCTTATATTAATAGCAGTTAAACTTTTCAGGACTAACATACTGTAAATCCTACTTCATCCACAGACTAGGTTAAAAACTCTATTAGTAAACATGGTAAATTCATTACATTCGTGTCCAGATTTCTTTTCATTATGTTTACAACACGCAATTAATGTAATACGATTGAAATAATTGAAATTTTGCTAAATGAAAGATGAGGTAATGAATGTGAAAGTGAATGTTCTAGTGATACTTTTGAAGATCAAAAAAGATGTCTGAAAGTGAGGTTAGTGAAGTTTGTTCGGTGTGTTTATTGGTAATGAAACTGCACCAACTTCTAATAATAGTAATCAACAACAAACAGAAACTGAATCTGAAACTCCAATTCTAATTTCAAATGAAAAAAATCCACAAAATAAAACACAAAAATTAACACGTGTATCTCAATATAGGCTAATACGCTTCTAGAATGCTAGTAACATGATTCGAAAATATTGCAATATTTTCTCTATTTCCAGCTGTTAGCTGCAACCTATTGATAGTGCAAATAGTTCTTTTTAGAGACAATAGAGTGCAGTACACGTTAGTTAAAAAATTATGTTAGTCGTATTAACATGTGAATAGTACTCTAACGATAAAGTTCTAAAAATGAGTTTATGCGACAATAAGTCTATGTGGACAGTTTACTGCAGTCGCATGAGCATGATGGCAGTCCAAATAAGGTTAAAAGTGGGATGGTAACATAAGAGAAAAAGTTTGGAAATTCTTCTCTGAATTCATACAAGTAGGCCTTACCAGGTAAATTAGCTGGAGGTACACATTTGTAAGTATAACACAAACAAATACATTTTTTGACAAACTTAAAAATAATTTAGTAATATTTTAGTATTTTGTATATAAAGGATCTACATCATCATCATTAATATTATCATCGTATAAATCAATTCAGATTTTCCACCACTCCATTCTTAACAAAATTCATCAAAAAATTGCATCAACAAAATTGTTCACTGTAATTAATGGTCATATGTATGAGTTTCCAAGTCAACTTTGCAGAATTTTTTCCTAACCATATTATCTCTTAATTTAGGAACATCATGCAGGTCACTTATCCTTCACTATGCATTTTCTTCCTCTGGTGGAATATGAAACCTTATATATATCTTATACTTTTTTGGAAAAAAATGTTGGGGTTGAAATAATGACTACAGGAAAAACATAAAAATATTGTGTGTTTCTAAATGAATATCAAAGTTTTAAAGTTATGTAATATTTATTAAGTTTTACTTACACTGATAAATTATAAATTAAATGAGAGAGCAACTCAAACAGGCTTTCCTGTAAGTGATCAATGTAAGCACCAATCCAATTTACCAATCCAACCCAGCACACATCCAACCGATAGGAGTTCATTCCATACTTAAATAAGCTCTGGAGTAATTGATACAACAAGTGCTTCAGTCCTATGTCTCAAGTCAGGTAGATCAGTCAGTAATAGTGGCACATACACTTTATCCTTTATAAACCCCTAAAAAAAAATTTCATGGGGTCAGACCAGGTGAACGTGGAGGCCACACCAAATAAGCCCTGCCATCTTGTTTGGCCACGCCAAACAAGCGACCAATCCAGCAGTCAAGGAGAATTTCATTCAACCAATCACATATAGCATTATACCAGTGAGGAGGTGCACCATTTTGTTGCCAAATAAAGTTCTGTGGTTCGTATGCAGTTGAGAAAAGAGCCATATTTTTAGCGTATCGATAAAGTTCATTCCAGATTCACTTGCTTCCACAAAAAGAATGGCATGTAAAACATTCAGTTTTGATTACAAATACAGCCAGTGGTTTCAAACTGTTTATACCATATACTCATATAAATGTTATTGTAACCTGGAAGATCACAACAGAACTTCAAACGGAACACACGTAAAACATAATTACAGATCCATTCTTTGCAAATCGCAAAACACACAATCCTTTCTATTGGACAGGGTCACCATCTTTGCTATTATTGCTTTCAAGTGGAAGGTAAAGGAAACAGTTTATGAATTTTAGCATAGCTAAAACTGTTGCTGAGTTGCTCTTTTGTTTCATGTATAATTGATCAACGAACGTGAAACTTGAAAAATGCTACATAGCTTTAAAACCTTGATATTCATTTTGAAACACTATGTAGTTTCAAAAGTGGGTATACAGAGTGATGGGTAAACTATGTATCATATTAAAGTGCCTACATCAAAATGACAGTATCTGAAGCATGTTATTTAAAAAAACCAGGTAAAATTATATTTAAATGTTTTTTTGTATGAAATTTGTTCTTACATTTAAAAATTAAACAAAATAATTTATCTCATTCGATTTTTAGAATTACCTGAATTATTGAAGCGCATATTAAATCCCACTAGTTTCACTTTTGTGTAAAATTTGAAGTTTTTAAGAACAGATATTTAAAAGTAATAAACACAATTTTGGAGCAGCTTCTCTCACAAACTACAAATATAAGGCACAAGATACAAAATGCATTATTAAAAAAATTATATTAATACACTTCTATAAAAAATTATTTTAAAAAGAAATTCAATTATTGTAACACAGTTTAAAATGTCTATCTTATAACTCTCTATTTAAATTACTAAATTTCTATTAAATCACCTGAAATAATTTTTATCTCTTGAACTTGAGGTGAAGGTTAAATTCTCTTTTTAACATAGTTCGATTTACAACATTCTCTAATAACTATACATTTTTTTAAGATAAATTTCAACAAAATAAATAAACACATAAAAACAAGCTTCACTCCTATAAAAATCTCATTTTTATATCAATTGATACAAAAATGTATCTTTTCAAACAATCTATTCATTACACATACAAAAGTAAATATTCATAATTATAACAGAAAAATAATTTTAATTTAATAGAAAATAATAGAAATTTATCACATAAAAAGTAATAAAAAATAATGAGTTAATACGTATATACCTTTAGCATTAAGTTCATTTCGCTGTGCTTGAAGACGTCGTAAATTTTGGCTTTTTTCAGCAACAATTAGTTGTAATTCTTCTATTTTAGTTATGTAATACGGTCGAAAACCTTCACCTTTGCCAGGTTTATCATCAACTTCCATCTACATAAATAAAATTTTAAATGAATAAATAAGAATTTCAAAAAGTAACACATCATTTTTTTCAAATTCAATAATTTACTATGAAAACAAAACAAAATTTAAAATAATTATATTACAGTATTAATACAATAGTTAAGGCATATATCAAGTAATCGATAGAAAGTTGGGATAAAATCTTGATTTCATTTCCCCATAGTAGAGGGAACAACAATTTTATATATTAACAACTGCTTGTATATACAAATGGTAAGAATGAAGGGACCAAGTTACTCCCAGTATAAGGAGTTCCTTTCATTGCAAATGTTGACGACCTTCTATGATGGTGGATGAGCAGTGGTGCGTACAGAGCACTATTGTCCAGGGGGTGAGAAACTGTCCTCAAAAGTGAAGGAGCTTCTTCTATAAGCCGATGGTATTAGAAAACAGAAGATGATGGAAAATCACTATAATAAAGATCCTAACAATAATTCTCTTCATTATGGAATGATGGCCGTCGCTTCCGTTGAATGTTCCACAGTTAAAATAGCTTCTCATTCAGATTTCCAGAAGTATGAAAAGAATTAAAGGACTGGAAGAATAGTAGAATGGAAAAGAAGGATGAAGATAATAAATACGATCAGAAAAAACAAAAGACAAAATGGAGACAGTGATTGTGTAAGGGACCAACCGCCAGGCAGAACACCAGGTGAGAATTTATGTTCGTTCAAATACAAACTTCCTTTATGATAACATCGGAACTGATCAGCATGCTTTACTATTATTATAAACCATTCTCTTACAGATGATAATTGATCATTCCTATTTAATATTTCAAACGTGATCTCAAATTTTTTACGTACAATCTAAAAATTAATAATTTTTAAGAACATCAAAAGACTAAAACATTTTTTAATAATACCAAAAATGTGCAACGATGAGCACCAGATTTAAACACCCAATCATGTAACTCATTTAACAGGGTGTAACCAAAATACAAATTTTCATCATCTTCACAGTCACTATTATTTTCATTATTATTACTATTATTATTATTATTGTTGTTATTATTATTATTTTGTTGTCTGTGTTTATGTTCATCTAATTTTGTCATACAAACACCCATTTTTATACAAGCTAATCAAAATAATAATGTGAAGATAAAATTTTACTGAAAATTTTGAATCTATAACAAAAAAAAAAATTTACACTACATTTTAATTAGATTAATAATGTTATTATTATTACTATTACACCAATTAGTACCAAAAATAACCATGGAGATTACTTTATCTATAAATATGTAATAAAATTTAAATTTTTTTTAGTTTTGAAAACTATTTCACTCACTTATATTTGGGTCATTTTGAAATATCATCAAAGCTTATTATTTAAACTAATGTTAATCACTTTTTTTTTTTTGTTAAAGCAATTACCTTATGGGAATCTAAAGTCCCCACATTTATTTTGTATATTAAGATTAATATAATGCAATATATTACAGATAATGGAAATTATTTAAATAGATAAATAAATCTAGTTATTAATCGAATTACATCTTCAGTATAGAATGTTTAATAACAAAACAAATAATATGCCTATTAAAAAAAATTTTATATACATACAATTAACAATGAAAGCAAAATAATAGGAAAATAAATTATCAAATTTGACAGTTATACAGAAATATCCAAAACAATTATGTTAAATCATAAAGCATTGTCTACAGACTGATAAAACAAAACTATATACATTTCATTACAATGTAATCTATATCCAAATGTAAAACTTTCTTAGCAACCGTTCACATATTTTCCCATAAAATTCTTTATTTGAAGTAAATTTAATTTCTATTGAAAATATCAAAGAAAACAAAACTGCTAATCTGACAGAATTGTTAATATATCAACTACTTAAAAAACAAACCTTTTACTCTCTCATTTTGGCCAAAACTAATCGCGTTCTCTGAAAGCAATGATTATACTACACTACAGTCAATCCCTGCCGTATGAACAGAGTGAAGGTGTATAGGGCTGAATATCATTTTTTAGTTAATTTGATATGCAACAATATATTTGGCTCGGTGAAGAAAATAACAGAAAGCCAATTATCACCTGCTCTATTAAGCCTTGCATGGAAACTTGTTATTCTTAAGAATGGCATGTTCATAAGAAATTATCTCACTTTTTTTTTGTCTTCAGTCATTTGACTGGTTTGATGCAGCTCTCCAAGATTCGCTATCTAGTGCTAGTCATTTCATTTCAGTATACCCTCTACATCCTACATCCCTAACAATTTGTTTTACATATTCCAAATGTGGCCTGCCTACACAATTTTTCCCTTCTACCTGTCCTTCCAATATTCATATTTTATCATATTCATATATTATATTCAATATTATCTCCAACTTGTGTCACTTAAAAACTTAAAACCATTATGATTATATCACTTAACATAATACAAATTTTCTCTAATCTAATAAACAATAGCTTATAAAAAAAATTAAAAAAACAATCCCTTCCTTTTTGTAGCAGTTATTTTAAAAAGTTAACAGACCAAAAGTTAAACAATGAAAAAAGAGACCAAATTAAAACCACATGCAAATGTTCTTCATCCATTTAGCTTTTTTTCAGCAAAAACAGACACAAAAATTTATTTCATATAATCTTGAAGACATTTTCCAAAGATATATGTATTCAAGACAAAAACCTGACAAAAGTATAACCTAAACATAATTTCCAGTTTGTTTAAAACAAAAAGTAATCCAAAGAAGTAAACCCCACATGAAGTAATAGACTCTTTTTTAAGGCTCTTTAAATCGACTGCAAAAGAAATCCATTACAGCAATTCTGCCGTACTGGATTTCTTTTTGGGTAACATGATATCAAGAGTAAATATCTTCCAGTAGCAAACAATAACTTACAGAATGTGAAATAAGCTGTAGCATACACTTTAATATAGTTAAAACACAGCACTTAATATTTTAAACTAGTCAATTTTTCCTATACATGTGTATTTATGTAAAAAAAAAATATTATGGATGCATTTCTGATTATGATTTCACATAGAAAAGTGAAATTATAACCAGATTTTTTAAAATATAAGGTGTTATAAAAAAGTACTTGACCTCAGCCCATAAAACAATAATATTTACCCTCTTAGTTCAATGACTATTCTCGTCGTTTCATTTCAGTATACCCTCTACATCCTACATCCCTAACAATTTGTTTTACATATTCCAAACGTGGCCTGCCTACACAATTTTTTCCTTCTACCTGTCCTTCCAATATTAAAGCGACTATTCCAGGATGCCTTAATATGTGGCCTATAAGTCTGTCTCTTCTTTTAACTATATTTTTCCAAATGCTTCTTTCTTCATCTATTTGCCGCAATACCTCTTCATTTGTCACTTTATCCACCCATCTGATTTTTAACATTCTCCTATAGCACCACATTTCAAAAGCTTCTAATCTTTTCTTCTCAGATACTCCGATCGTCCAAGTTTCACTTCCATATAAAGCGACACTCCAAACATGCTATTCAGCATTTTATATCGCTCCTGCTTCGTCCATCTTTAGTAATTCTACTTCCCAAATAACAAAATTCTTCTACCTCCGTAATCTTTTCTCCTCCTATTTTCACATTCAGCGGTCCATCTTTGTTATTGCTACTACATTTCATTACTTTTGTTTTGTTCTTGTTTATTTTCATGCGATAGTTCTTGCGTAGGACTTCATCTATGGCGTTCATTGTTTCTTCTAAATCCTTTTTACTCTCGGCTAGAATTACTATATCATCAGCAAATCGTAGCAGTTTTATCTTTTCACCTTGTACTGTTACTCCGAATCTAAATTGTTCTTTAACATCATTAACTGCTAGTTCCATGTAAAGATTAAAAAGTAACAGAGATAGGGAACATCCTTGTCGGACTCCCTTTCTTATTACGGCTGTTTACATAATTTTTAAATTAAAAACAAAATAAATTTATACTTAATTACAGTTTACTTTAACTATATTTTTTAAATAACAATTCACGCTTGAAAATTCCATTATAAAACACAAATGAGATAAAATTCTAAGCAAATATATAAGCATTTTAATGAGTTTAAAATTTAATGACAATTAACAAGTTTAAAACTTAAGTTTGAGGGGACCTATAATTGAAAAAAATTATAATTAACAGGCTTTTATAGAGTAAGAATGTTTCATAAATTAGTAAACATTTAAAGGCAAGCATTAAAAGGAGGGGGTACAACACTAGTGAATGAAATAAAAATCCTGGCAAAGAAATTTTTGGCAGAGATATATAACTCTGACTGGTGAAGGGAATTTGCTGCCTCGGCCGACTACTAATTAAAAGGAAATAAACCAATAGGGAATTTTCATGACCCAAAAACTGTTAACTTTTCCCTTATCCTCTTAGTTTAGGGTCAAACAGCACACAAAAATAATCAAAAATTTTAAGTCTAATAAGAGATTAAATCAAGTAAAAAAAATTATTCTACTCATTGAGTAAATTTTTGATACGGGATCTATGGTGACCGTATCTCCCTACAACCATAACCACTTGTAACAAAAATGAAATTGCATCAATGAAACCATATTCTTAAGCCCCACACACAAGGCCCAAAACAAGTAACAATAAAAAAAAAATTCCAACTACACCATACAAAAACAGGTACGTATCGGTTATCTGCCCACCACAATATTTTGTTCCAACAGGGTAAAACTGTAGTTAGTTCTTAGATGGCGTACTGAAACACTATATAGAAATAAGAAAATAGATAAATAAAATAATAAATATAATGAATGAATACTTATTTTCTTACTTCAGTACGGCGTTTCAGTGGTGCCATCTAAGAAACTGTTTGATTAAAACTTTGATTTTAAACGATAGTACGTGACGAGCAGATATAACTGATAAGTACCCAAAAACAGAAATAAGTAACAGTAATTAAGTGATTGAAATAGAACATCGTAAAAAAGTTAAAACAATCCATAAATATTTTTCTTTGTGGTTGACATAAGCACAAATTTGTGTTTTACCAAAGTAACAGGTGATAGAAGAGCAAAACTGTAGTAGCAGTAATACATTTTTTACAAAGTAAAAGGGAGGTAATTATTTAGAAAGAGGATGTGCATTCAGCAATCAATAATCTTGGCATAAGTCTTTACAATCATGTTAATAAACTATAAAAAAAGTGCTGCACTACCATAGTTTTTCAATTTTACTATCTTTTTGTTGTCAATAACATGATGAATTTTTTAATTACAATAATTAGCAGATTAATGAGCTACAGTATTATCATTTACATATGGGATGTTTATCAAAGTAATTATATAAATTGCATATCTTTCAGAAATTAAATCCACTTTCTAGAAAGATCAAAGCTAAAACCAGCATATTTAAAAAAAAATGCTAATCATTATCATACATTTTTTTTATTTTGTCTTTTCTATTCTGAATTCTCACGTCAAATAATGCGTATTTTAGTACTAGATTAAAAAACATAATTGTATTATTAATACAATTTTAACAATCATATTACATACGTTAATAAATTATTAACATTTATGGAAAAATTAAAACATATAAGCAAACAGTACCAAACCAAACGTTTCATTCCATTTTCTTTTCGGCATTATAAAAAATATAAATAAAACCACGAAAGTCATTCAAAGAAATACAAAAAAGTCTTTAAAAATGTGAATCGAACTTGAAGGAAACAGGTATCAGGGCAGGAAAAAACAGGATCACACCTGCAACATATATAATAAATATCTAAACAAAAAACTTCTCATATTGATTAGGTTATGTTCTGCATTACATTTCAGAACTATATTTACTAACCCCTTCAGACAAATAACATAAAATAAGAAATTATGAATAATAATTTTTTTTTTTTATTTAAATTAATTTTGTTAAATAAATCAAAAACTTTTTACCTCAAAATTAGTTTGAGTCATTTTTGCTTATTTCACTGTCCACTAACGTAAAATAGTTCTTATACACTGCCATCTAAATTGGATAAATCACACAAGTTATACATTGAACGCAGTTAAAAATTTACTTACACATTTAATGGAATAAAAAATATATTTTCTAAACTTTGTGGTATTAAGAATATTTTTTAGTTTAATCATTAAATGTAAATATCATACACAGAATTATATGCACAATCATTTCATAAAGTAGAAACATAAAATAATTTGACATAATTTATACCAAACGACAAAAATATTTTTTTACAATTTTTATACATATAATTTAAGGCAAATTAAACACCGGTAGTTTTTATTTAAAGCTGATTGTTATGAACAAAACAGTTCGTACCGAACCGAAACGTTCACTAAATCGAAGGTGCTTTATTTTAACCCACCGCGTTGGTCTAGTGGTGAACTCGTCATCTTATAAATCAGCTGATTACAAAATTTAGAGTTCTACGGTTCAAATCACACTAAAGGCATTTACTTTTATACGGATATTAATATTAGATAGTGGATACTGTTCTTTGGTGGTTGGGTTTCAGTTAACCACACATATCAGGAACGATAGATCTGAAACTGTACAAAACTGTACACTTCGTTTAAATTCATACTTATCATTCTCTGAAGTAATACCTTATGATGATTCCAGAGGATAAACAGAAAAAGAAAGAAAATGCCCTTCATTTTCACCACTTTCACGTATTAAACTGATATTCAAAAAATATTTTTTTTATGTTTCTCTACGATCGATAGATAGCTTTTTCTTTACTGATTTTTTGTGGAATAATATAGAAATAAACATTTATAAAAATAGAGTAGTGATGTTATACAATTAAATTCTTTTATATGGATTTAATACATTTAAATATATTAAAATACAAAAGAAGACTAAATTACCAATCGGTCTTCTTTTATAATTAGTTTTGAACACATTCTGAATTAATGTCCAGACATAACTTTTGTTTTTTCCCCTTGTTTAAGCTGCAGAAACACTGTTAGGTACTGCTCAGGAGGATGAGATAAATGATTTGTCACGTGTGTGAAAAGTGCCATGTCTGACCAGGATTCAAACCCGGGACCTCCGAATGAAAGGCCAAGATATAACCTACTAGCATATAAGCACACCCATTACCTTCTTAGTAGTTTTCATCACAGAAATATGTTGGTGGGAACGTCTACTATGTTCAATCTCTAAGGTTTGATGTAAAGACAAAAAAGATTATAGAGCAGTTTTTAAACTATATCAGACAAATCTATAAAGAGTTACCAGGTTAACAAGCTTGATCTAATTGCAATTTAGAATTCTTAATATTCGTACAAAGTTTTATTCTATTATTTTATTCCATAAGATTTATTCACCAAAGTACTAATAAGTTCGGAATGTTGTGAAATACTGAAATTTTTTCAACCAGATTTCAAATTTACCTCCATTCTATAAATGTCAACCTAATTTGTATTTATCTTACAATACCTTCTTTGTTTTCCTGTTTAACCTCCGGTAACTACCGTTTAGATAATTCTTCAGAGGATGAATGAGGATGATATGTATGGGTGTAAATGAAGTGTAGTCTTGTACATTCTCAGTTCGACCATTCCTGAGATGTGTGGTTAATTGAAACCCAACCACCAAAGAACACCGGTATCCACGATCTAGTATTCAAATCTGTGTAAAAATAACTGGCTTTACTAGGACTTGAACGCTGTAACTCTCAACTTCTAAATCAGCTGATTTGGGAAGACGCGTTCACCACTAGACCAACCCGGTGGGTTATCTTACAATACCTAATTAAATCTTAGCTCACCTAGCAAGCTAATGATGAAAATTAGGTGTGGTTCATAAATATGTATTTCAAAGTCTGAAAAAAGCTCGCCTTCATCCTTATTCCCAATTCATCATCATTATTTTCAACCTAAACTATTTCTGGAACCTTGTGAACCAGAAGGACTTGCGAATATCCTCAGTTTTACATCATTGCAAAAAGGAACTGAATGATTAGATTTCATAGAAACTTTAAATACATTTGTCAAATAAAAATAGCAGTTAATAATGTGATCTTTTAATTCACATCAAACCATAAAAACATGAAATAGCTCAGTCTTTTGTTCTCTTTTTAGTCATTCCCTTAATTAGATTAAACAGTTAGTCCACATCTTATTAGTGAACTCCACCTACTTCACAGCCAAATAATTTATAATCTCTTTTATTAAAGATGTAATGGTTTTTTTAAGTGTAATTTTACAGCTAAATTATAGCACACAACCAAAAACTCTCCACATCAGTTATATGTTACAAGGAATGTAACATGTAGTCTTTATCAACAGTTATTAATCTGAAATTTACTTCATTGTAATAATCATTCAGTCTAAATTTTATGAAAATAAAAACAAATCAGTTTGTGCATGTTTTAAATATGCAAACTTTTTTATTGAACGACCTTTATTTTATCCAGTTGCATATAAACAACTTATATTTACCCTAATCTACAACCTCTTAAATGATTTTCCTAAATTCTACTAATTTTATTCAAAAATCGACTGGATTGACTGGACAATTAAACAGTTTTCATTGCTTCTTTCAAATTGTACTAAAATAATTCTGGGTCTAGCCTATGATAATGTTTGGTGTTTGTTGACCTTTTTTTTTTTTTTTTTTCGTTCTTAAACACCCCCAACATCCCCTACACTAGGTTGCCGGCTACGCATTGCGCGAAGCCGGCAAACCGCCGCGTCCCCCTCTCACACCTGAGGGTCCCAAATGCATCATCGGAGCACCCCAACTGACCTTCATTCTTGCATATGAAGGAGCCAAAGCGTCCTCTGCATCCAGGCTGCCTCCCTGCCCCTGCACGGCGACCACGATTCGCCCCCTGTATTTTATTTTATTTATTTATTTATTTTTTTTTTTTCACCCATCCGCAGGACACAACACAAGTAATAAAACACACTCACACCACCACTTAGCCGCCATCAGGAAAACGCAGTTAAGCCTAGTAACACACCCATACAGAATACATAATTAATAAAAGTCTATTCTTCCCATCCGTCTCATTCTTCGGCTTCGTCACCGCTGGTCGTGGCCTTCCTACACACGGTCGCAGTGATCGTGTATGCCATCCCGCCAGCAATATAAACACAAAAACATAAACAAAAGAAATGAAATACACACTACAATAAAATAAAATTCAGTAAACACAGTAACTTCCCGCTGCTGCGGCAGCTCTCGTCGCAGTCAGCCACCACTATCACGTTGGCTGCGATTGCACTCCTCAACCGGCAGCAAAACACAAAACAACTCAATAAAATGACATAAAATAAGATAAATAAAACACAATCAGGACAATAGCGAAGAACCCTCCCTTCAGTTGCAGCCCATCACGTTGGCGTCTGAACTTATTCCTCCTTCCGCAATCCGCGGGCACGTTCGCTGTGAGTGCCCTCGTAACCGTTAGAAGGAACACAATCAATAAAATAAAATAATACCACAATCATACAATACAAGGAAAATACATAATAAATTAAACCCACACTTCATGTTGTCTCTTCGGCGATGTCACCTCTAGCTGTGGCCCTCCTGCACACGGTCGAAGCGATCGTGCTTGTCATCTCGAGCCGGCCGTAGAGTACCAACCACAGTGACAATGGAGACAATGAATTCACAATACAATACAATACAACACAAAAATAATATATATAGTAGAAGAAACACACAGTATACTTGCTACGGACATTGCTGCTTACCCGCGCCTAGAAGTCTTCTCCCCACTCTCTTCCATGTACCTCCTTCGTCTTCAGGATGCTAGCCACCGTGCTCTGTACCGCATCCCATTCTATCTTCCCTTTCAGCATGTGAGCTACAGTTGTTTCTGGAGTGAGGCCATCTGTGCCATGCCTACGCCGGACCACAGCCCACCTTTCGCACTCGTAAAAGGTGTGCTCCGGCGTGTCATCCTGACCGCATTAGAAGCACCTCGGTGTCTGTCTTCTCTTGAACCGATGTAGGTAGACCCCGAACTCCCCGTGTCCAGACAGGAACTGCGTGAGGAAGTAATCTACCTCCCCGTGCCTCCGCCTGACCCACGGTCCCAAGTCCGGGATCAGTCTTCTGGTCCATGCCCCAGCCGTAGCCGTTCTCCACATCAGCTGCCTCCCGGCTTCCGCCTTCGGCGTTCCTTCGTATGTGGAGACCAGCTGCGTGGCCCGCAGCTCGATGGGAGGCACCCCTGCGATGGCTGCCACTGCGCATCCAGATACGGTGCGGTACGCCGATGTTATGCGTATCGCCGCTCTTCTGGTAAGGGAGGCTAGCATCCGTACGTTCTTCTTTCTCGAAAGTGCGTCCTTCCAGGCCGGGACCGCGTACAGCAAGACGGAGGAAACCACTGAAAGGATCAGCCGTCGCTTGCTCGCCCGTGGTCCGCTCTTGTTGCCCATTAGTTTTTGTAGAGCGTCTTGTATCTTCTCGGCCCTCTTCGTGACCTCTCTGAGGTGGGTGTTAGACAGCCCATTCTTGTCAATCCACACGCCCAGATACTTAGCGCAACCGGACGTGTGGATCCGTACGTCGTCTACCATGAAGGACATTCCCCTCAGTCTTCTTCTGCCGGTGATCGGGACAGCTGCCGTCCTCTCTCCCCCAGCCATCTGCTGACGACTGCCACCGCCAAGTTTGCCTTATCTTCTACCTCCTCCTCCGTCCGTCCCGACACCATCAGCGCGAGGTCATGTGCGTACGCGACCGACTGGCATCCTTCCGGGAGTTCTTCCCGCAGAAGGCCGTCGTACGCGATGTTCCAAGGAAGAGGCCCAGCTCCGACCCCTGCGGAACGCCTCCAAACATGTTGAAGTCATCTTCTCCTTCCTCTGTGCGTACCCGCAGAGATCTCTCATGCAGATAGTCATTTATTACGGCGAGCAAGTAGCCGCTGATCCCTCTCTCCCGGAGTATTCCCATGATCACTCCCCATGGCACGCTGTTAAATGCATTCCTGATGTCTAGGAGAATGATCAATGGGATTTTCCTTCGTCGCCACGTGCCTGCCGACTGAACTCTGGCCCACTCTAGCACCCGTCGGACGGCGTCGACGGTCGATCTTCCCCGAACGAAGCCGTACTGGTCCGGGGAAAGACCTCCGCCCGCCCCAATCTCCGACCGCAGTCTTTCAGCGATCAGTCTCTCATACAGCTTTCCCATCGTGTTGATGAGGCAGATCGGCCGGTATTTCCTGGTTTCTGGACTGACTGGATAGATCTAGGTTGAGATGTTCGGCATGAAAGCTGACACTGAAGTTATGATAAGGAATACATTAGAAGAAAGGAAAGGAATAAGTATAAGAGAAAGAAAAATAAATTGCACACAGTTTGCTGATGGTATGATAATTCTAGCTGATGGCACAAACAAAGATTATTAACAGCACTGGAAGAAGGATAAAAATGAATATTAAAAAATATTACAAATTTAGTGTTAAGGAACTGAAGAAAGAATAGAAAAAGTAAACAATTACAGATATTTGGAGCCTACGGTGACAGAGGATTGGAAGACCGCAATAAGAATGAAAGGAAGAATAGCAGTAAGAAGAGAAATTACTATATCTTTAAAGTCTGAGCATAGAGTTAAGGAAGAGAGAGGTTAGTCAACTGTTATGTATGGAGTGGTCTGTTGCATGAAATGAAGCATGGATGGTGAGGAAAAGTTCTGGATTGAGGTTTTTCACAAATGGATATGGAGAAGGTAAGATGGATAGTTAAAATGAGGAAGTAATGAAGAAGAGCAACTGCATTGGAAGAGAAATGAAGCAAGGAAGAAGATGAAACCAATAGATGAAGTGAAGCTTAGAAACTACAAGGGGACAAAGGAGAAGGCTTGGAACAGAAATGGGATGGAGACACCAGTGGCAAAAGAGACCTGCTGACAGGCAGTACAACAGATAATGATTATGAATAGCTATAATATAAATGAGAATATACCTGATGAAAAATATAAATCAAGGAAATGTATAATTCTACATACACACTCACGGGCAAACATTGATAACCAAATGCAATTACTAAAATGGGCACAAAGAAATATTGCCATTTACTAACAATTAATATTTTCAGCTAAAACTGAACTGCCATTTGGTGACAGAACCAATATTGACACACTGAAACATTTCCCAGCAGTAATATTAACAACATTGGATGCTCTGGATCATAATCAATGTTACGAATAGTTTTCATGATTTAGAAGTGATCGTCAGTCAATTTAATGTGACCCTCGACCTTGAATATGGCTCAAGGAAGGGCCTTTGACTTCATTTTACGGGGTCTATTTTTATAAAAAATTGAAGAAAAAGTATACAAGTAAAGTACAAATATTCGAGTACGTGTGCAAATTTCAGACCTTAATATTCACAAATATTTTGAAAAAAAAAATTATCTTGGCTCAAGTAGATCGTAGAGCAAAAATCTTCATTTTTTAAATTTGTTGAAAATTAGCATCTATTGAATGAAGTTTTCTAGCCAAAAAAAAATACATTTTTGGTTGATTTTTCGCTTATTTGCAATTGTTTTTTTTACGCGCACTATTTTCTCACAGTTTAGTCCAACTCTTAAAGGAAATTTTAAGCCCCGGATGGTCCACATAGATGCATTACAATTTTAAGAAAAAGTATTTTTTCAAAAAACTAGATTTTTGCAAAAACTATTGAATATTTTGCATAAGTTAAAAAAGGTACTTATTCTACTCGCCAAGGACTAGATATTTTGGAAGTTCGTCAAAAAATCTTTTTTTAATTTTAAAGATATTAATGTTGAAGAAAGTGTTATTTTTAGCGGTTTTTTTGCAATAACATTTTTATTTGTTGATCAATTGACATCGGGCAGGGCTTAAAATTTTTTTTCAAAACATTCTACAACTTTTATTTAAAAGCTTTTTTTTGTAAAACGTCTAGTTTTTCTTTAAAACGAAAAAAGGTGTTTTTCGCCAACTTTGGAGAGGGTAGAACAGTAGTTCATTCAATTCTATGGAATTTTTCCTATTTTTTACATGTCTTACCTAACGGAAGTAAATTTTGGCTTCGACAATTTGATTGGCCTATATAGGCAATGTAGAATAACAGTGGTCAATGTGTGTGTGTGTGTGTGTGTGTGTGGGCGCGCGCGCGAAATTATTTATTTCATAAATACACTATTTGTATACCACCAAGTTATACAGGTAAAAACTGTTTATTTACAATTGTATTAGCTAAAATAATTTATATACCGAAGCAGTAGACTTATAGTTTTAAGATGTACATTTTTAATTTACTATTTTGTTGTAATTATTGATTATGTTTATTTAGCACAAATAAAACTTCATCTGAACAATGAATTTAGTTGTTTTCATAATTAACTAAATATATAATAAAATTTTATTTCAACAGCATAGATATTTATAATAGTCATTTATTTTAAATGTAAATAAATAGTTGTGAGACATTAGCTTTACATTAATGGAATCCTGGTATATGTACTGTAAAGGGCTGTATCAATTTTGCAATGTTCAAGTATATATGTTAAAGTATAAAGCAATGTTCAAGTATATGTTCAAGCATCTTCATAAAATATCATCAGTCTTTATTCAGCATAATTACTGCATAATAGAGAAATGATAAAGGTACAGGAACTACTCTATTTAAAAAGTTACTCTGTGTGGCAACAAGGTGGAAGTAAATACCTAACTGTCAGTTTCTGTTATGTCAAATAGACTGTAACAATTACATATATATAAGTGAGAAACTGTAAGTTTCATGCATAATCATATTTTAAATAAACACAATTTTATTTTAAACAGTATTACTCTTTGCTTTAACAACAATGAAATATAAATACTTAATGTGAATACGAAATAATTTTTACACTTCATGCACACCAACTTCATATATTAATAGATATTTATAATATCAAACCAGATAAACTCTTACTTATAACACCCCAACCAAATTACACTTAGAGGAAAACAAATTGTTACTTGGATTTTTATGGAAATGGTAAAGGGGCTTATAATAAATGTAAAAAAAAATGTGTGAGCAAAAATGGTAGAGGAGTGATTTGGAGGGTTGGGGGATTGGAAAAAAGGAATTTCCAATACAATAGTTGTAGATCATGAAAAAATCTATTACTTTTTTTTAACATATCTGAAAATTTCTGATAAAGATGCAAAAAAATTTTTATTTTAGTTTTTTATATTTCATTTCCGCAAAAATAATTTACTTTTGATGAAACTTGGTGAAAAATTTTACTTTTCTGTGTCTTAAATAATCACAAATTTTTTTGACGTCAACTTTCACCGGAAATCGCAATAATACTATTTTCACCCCTTTTCAACCCCACTCATGCATTTATTTTTTTCACATTTATTATAAGCCCCTTTACCATTTCCACTTATAAAAGTTTACGTAACAATTTTTTTCTCTCTCTAAATGAGTTATTTCAATTTCTTTCCCTCTAAACGAGTTATTTCGATCCTAACAAGCGAGTTTGTAAGTAAAGTCCTATTACATGATTTAAACACAATACTTCCAATTTTCTGAATCATTTTCCTGTAAGTTCAAATTATTTTTAATAGTTATTGTTTAAAAAAGTTATTATTTTTATTATTCTGCGTACAATATACAAAAATTGTGTAAAGAAGCTCTACATAATATACTATATTAAAATAATTATATGGAGTATTTTGTAACTAATACTTACATATGTTTTACCAGTAAGTACTTCCAATAACGATAACAGTCAGGTGCCATCTTGTAAGTCGAATATTAAGTCTGATATAGGGGAAACGCTGCTCTGTAAAATAAAAATAAAATGTAATAATATTAATTGAAAAACCTATTACTGTATAAGTGTTAAATATGAAAAATGTTTAAATAATAATTATAATGATAAGATTAATTTATGTTACACATTCATGAATTGAATTTAAAATCATTCACGATTAATTTTAATTAATTCAAGAATAAAATTTCAGTCTGAAAATCAATAAAAATAAAGTTAATAAAATTTCACAAACAACAGGTATTATTACATATTAAAATAGAATACAATATGTAACAAAAATGGCAGAATATTTTGTACTGTTCAGTGTCAAAAAACAAATGCATAGCACCCACCATTCTCAGAAATAGTAAATAATCATCTCTTAGCAAACTTATTATGAAAAGTAAGGAGTGAAGTGGTTTCATTACCTTCTTCGAGTTAAATGTAACTGTATATATACCAGCTTAAAAGAAGTCACTACAAATAATTTTAATTAAAGTATTTATTTAAATATTTGGCTCTTTCTTTAAGATGTTGGAATTTAATGAAGAACTGAAAACAAACTATTTTTTAAAAGCTTGTTTTAAGTAAATATTTAGTTTTTATTTTCCTACAAAATACCAAGTTCATATAAAAAAAAAAGTTTATACTAGATTTAAAAATTAAAAACCTGCACCTTGAGGTCTGTTAGTATCATAATTGTAATATTTATATAAGGTACGTCATGAATCAAAAGTCATCACTCTGAAAAGCACCATAAGTATTCTTAGGAGTAACAAGCAACCCTTGCCCAACTTACTTAGGAAGTTGAGGATTAAATGATTTTCTACCGCCTGAAACTATAGTTCTAAAATTAAGAATTGTGTAAAGAAAGATTATTTTAAGTTCTAGCATATCTAGCATTGTGATCAAATTTCAGAACATTTCTAATAAGAAAAGCCTTGTAAGTAAATAACTTTATTTGTTAATACTATTGACACATAAAAATTAAGTGATAAACCTATAAAAATAATAAGTGTAAATGTGTGATAGAATTGCGTAAATGGTAGCCTATCATGTAAATTAATAAATATTTAGTATTCTAAATATAATATCAATTAAATAATTAATAGTTTAATGTATATTATAAAAATGTTAATGTATTATTTCATTTTCTTTTTATAGGATTGGGAGTATCTTCTCACTTCATGTCATCATAAAATTGTAAGTTGTGATCTTTGCTCTTTACTTGGACTGAAAAGAGCACATCTTGCAAATAATGATCTACCATCAAACGGTGATGTCTGTGGTAAAATAAACACTTCAGTTCCACTTTTTTCTGCAATATACCTTATAATATTTTCATTTCATCTTTTGTATGAAGTCAGCCAAAGAGATTTAATAATATGATTATTAAATAATAATAATAATAATATTATTATTTATATTTATTATTGAATTAAAATTTAGGCTATATAAAGTCTGTTCAGAAAATAATCAAACTTAATTTTTTTTAATTTTACAGATTACTGGTCCTTGTCCCCTTCGAAGTACTTCCTTTCCCTAGTCAAACACTTTTCCCAGCGGTGTTTCTAATTCGCAAAGCAGTCCTGGACAGCTTCTTGAGGTCCATGATGAATTTACTTTAATGTCATCAATAGTCTCAAAGCAGCATCCTTTCATCACAGATTTTAATTTCAGAAATAAGAAAAAATCATAAGGAACTAGGTCTGGCAAGTAAGAAGGCTGAGAGAGGACAGTCATCTGATTTTTGGCACAACATAGATGAATTGACAAAGCTGAGTATGCAAGCGTATTGTTGTGGTAAAGGAACTATGAGATGTCTCGTCACAACTCTGGTCTGTTTTTGTGGATTTTTTCATGTAACCACTGGAAAAGCTTTGATAGTATTTACAGGTAACTGTTTAACCTTGAGACAAGATTTAAAAATGCACAATTCCATTAAAATCAAAGAAAACAGACAGCATCACGTTGACATTGGATCAAGACTGTTGTTCTTTCTTGGGATGTGGAGGTCCTTTGCCAAGCCGATCAAACTTTTTTCACAATGTCGTAACAATAAACCCAGCTTTCATTCCCATTATGATCTTTTACATGAATGTTTCATCATCATTGGCTTGTTCAAGAAGTTGCTTGACAAATGTCCATTCAATGTTCTTTCTGCTGTTTGGTTATCAAATAAGGAACAAACTTTGTTGCAATTTGATGGATGTTCAATTTTTCAGTCAAAATGGCATGGCATGATCCAATTGAGATGGTAATCTCTTCTGCAAGTTTCCTGACAATCAATCGGCAATTTGCATGTACCAGATCATTGATTTTTTGAATGTAGGTGTCGTCAATTGGAAGCCTTCCTGATCGAGAGTCATCTTCAATTAACTGACAACCACTTTTAAATCGTGAAAACCATTGATAACATTGCATACAACTCAGAGCATCATCTTTGTAAGCTTATTTCAAAAGTTGGAAGTTTTCTCCTGTTTCACGCTGATTTTACGTTGTGTCATTGCTCCTGGAAATCGCACATTATAAAAGTGGCTACTAACACTTAAACACTTGTGCTCAAATAACAATAACGTGAAAACTAAACGAGATATCAACATTCCAAGGACATGTGATTACAGAGTAGGTTAGGCAAAACTCATTGCTGCCAACTGCATGTCACTAAATATCTCTGTTCAATTAAAAATGTTCAGTTATTTTCTGAACAGACCTCATATAGATGTAAGATTCCACTAAAATTAGTTCTTGGAAATTAATATGGTAAGTTTAAATTATGTAATTACTATGTTTTTTGTGGTTTATATTTCATATAAAATGTGTATATATGTATCAGAGGTTCTGATTATATAATTTTAGTTTTTGTAATACTCTTAGCATTATTAATAAGTTCTGCCAGCATGAGAAAAATAATAATATAACAAATGCATTTAATACAATTATTCACAAGGACTGTGGAACTGTGATTGGCTTTACCATTAAGGCTAGAAAAATATATATGTGCAGTGAGGAGGTACTAATCCTACTATTAACTCCAGATTCTTTGTAGTCAAAAATATGATTGGTTAATATTTGAGCTGATCGTATACCTTTCAAGTGTGTCAGAGTAGTCTGTAATTGGGCAAATTCTTTTTTAATCATTCCCATAAGTGATTTGGTTAAAATGCCAGTTTTAGAATACATATTATTTAAGTAAAACTGGGAAAGCAAGTGAAAATCAGTGCCAGATATCTAAGGAAGATAATTTAAAACAGTTCAGGCTGCTTCTTCCTGTGCACATTATACTGTTCTTTGTTCCCTACTTATTTTATGGAAAAAGACTGAATAAACTCAAATAAAACATTGCGCCTTTCCTACATATTTTACTATTATGCTGCTTTTGGTCATTTTCTGCCTTTCTAAAATAAACATTTAAATAATAAAGGAAAAATACATTAGTCTGACTATATATAACTTCCCATTTCATTTACAATTTTAAAAATCACTTGAAAAATTTGCACAATATGATTTGTTAACCTTTAACCCAATGAACAAGTAGTATTCTGTATCAAGCGTCGACTGTGAGTGTGTTATTAAAGCAAGCTGTACAACTTTGAATGTTTTTCATTTACCATTATATCTACCTAAATTTATTTCAGTTATCTGGGTATTAAATTTTCAGTTTTTTTTTGTTAGAGGTGTTGCAGATGTCTTTAAAAAAAAATAAATTATCATTTGTTTCTTACAAAAAATGTCTTTGTTGTTTTTTTATTAAGTAATTTATGAATTTGGTAATTTGTAAAATTGTAAAACAATTAATTATAGCTGTGTAAAAATTGGGGAGAGGGATAAAAATAATTTTCCCAAAGATTATATTTACTCTGAATGGGTTAACATAAAACCACATAAACATATTGTTTTTGAGATTTTATATACAGTGTCAATTTATGTTGGAATTATGTTGCACTATGTTTTTTCAGTTTGGAAAATAAAAGTCAAAAATAAATTTCTTGTTTACCTTAAATCTTTTTGCAAGAATTGAAACTGCACACTGAATGATTGCTTACCAATGTTAGCTCAATTTTTACATCAGTTAGCTGTTGATTTGAAGTTAAATTATTATATACATCATTACTGGAGTGATTTTCCAAGTAAATGCCCTCTCTCACCTTCTGTGGTAAGTTTCCATATTATCAATACTATTAAAATTATGTATCTTAATTAATATTTTTCATTAAATGTGTTCATTACAATTGTTTCTTTTTTTATGATTACATTCTTATAAATAAAAATCTGTTATCTGTTCCAAAGGAGAAACATTCTTAATGTAATAAAAAAATAAAAATTTAGCAGACAACTAATGTTTGAACTGCTTCGTTGATTTTAGTCGCTTTCTTTGTTTGAACTTTAATAATAAATATGTAAATAACAAAAATAAATATATTTTAAGTGTTAGTAGTGACTTTTGTAATGTGCAATTTTCAGGAGCAACGATACAGTGTAAAATTTTGTGTGAAAACTGGGGAAAACTTTCATAGTAATGTTTCAACTTTGAAACAAGCTTACGGAGATGATGCTCTGGGTCGTACGCAATGTTACAAATAATTTTCATGATTTAAAAGTGGTTGTCAGTTAATTGCAGATGACCCTCGACCAGGAAGACCTTCGACTTTAATTGATGTCACCCGTGTTCAGAAAATCAATCTGGTGCATGCAAATCACTGATTGAATGTCAGAGATCGTGGAGAAGAGGTTAGTAGCTCTGTTGGGTCATGCCATGACATTTTGACTAAAAAATTGAACATGCATGGAGTTGCAGTAAAGTTTGTTTCTCGTTTGATAGACTGAACAGCAGAAAGAACATTGAGTGGACATTTGTTGGCAACTTCTTGAACAGGCCAATGACAATGAAAAAGCCATGCAAAGATGACCCATTAAGATGTTTTACCAAAGTTACGTGAAAAAATCTGCAAAAAGAGATCAGAGTTGTGGCAAGACAACTCATGGTTCCTTTACCATGACAATCCACCCGCTTTGTCAATTCGTCATATTTGTGCCAAAAATCAGATGACTGTCCTCCATCAGCCTCCTTACTTGCCAGACCTAGCTCCTTGCGATTTTTTTCTTATTTCCGAAATTAAATTAATGATGATGATAGGATGCTGTTTTGAGAGTATTGATGACATTAAAATAAATTTGACCATTTGAAATGAAGCTATCCAGGACTGCTTGGAAAAGTGTATGAATAGGGAACGGGGTATTTTGAAGGGGAATAGGACCAGTAATCTGTAAAATTAATAATAAAGATTAAAAAAATCAAGTTCGGTTATTTTCTGAACAGACCTCATATATAATACAGTTGAGTAAATTATGCTTAGAACATGTTAATCTTTAGAAAAATTATTCTGGAAGAGGTAAAAGATTGAAGATTGTTCAACTTATTTGTTGAGTAGTTATTTAAATAGATTTTAAAAAAGTGAAAAATCTGTTTATAAAATAATTTGGTAAAAAAATTTAAAACTAGATGGGCATTTTAATTGTTGAACTACCATTTATTTGTTTTGTTTTGTTAATGGTGGAAATTCCATTAAGTAACGATACAGGACAAATATCAAATAACCTTAAAAAAAAAAAATTAAATCTATATTTATTTTAATAAATTATAGTTACTTTTGGAGTATGAATTTTGTTTTAAAAATCTTTTTAAAAAATGTTCTCTTATAAAAGAACATTACCAAATTTAATTTTATTTAAGGAAGTGCTACTATTCTATGATTGGTTGAAATTTCATACTGTTTCTCTCTCTTTCTTTTACTTGAAATAAATTCCTTTTCTATATAACTGTGTATGAAGGGCATGTATTAAGACTAATGGGAAGTCTACATCTGAGTTTGAGTAAAAGCAGTTTGTTTTTATAGCTATCAAAAAAATTGTTTTTTTTTTTTTAATTACTAAAAATGAGCTGAATTATAGTTTATAAACTATCAGTATTTAAAAATAAATATAGTATTAACAGAAACCTTTTCATAAGTGTTTGTAAAAAAGAATAGCATTTTCCTTTGATGTTTTTATTTTAGTAAAACAAATTGGCTCCATATCTATACACCCAAATTTTAGCATATTGTTTTTATCGTGAGCTGATGCAGTCCTTGAAGTCATTAATGTGTTCAATTTTTTATGTTTTTACTTTTAATATTAATGCTGATATCATTCAGAAAGGACACTAAAAGTTAGGTAAATGGTTACTGTCAAAATTTCCTATCAGTTAGTTGAAAAAAAAAATTATGACTGCTATTGATTTTTTATTGGTTTATCACTGCATTTTAATGCTTGGTTTTGATTATTTACATAAGTTTGAATGATTTCAGGTTATTCAAGAAGAGAATTAAGTACATTTCCTGCAGGTGTTACACTTATGTTATATGATGCAATTCATAGAGTACGTGAAAATCCTCCTGTTGATTGGTCTGAAGCAGTGTTTCGTCTAATTGGAAGGCAAGATTATTTATCAGAACAATTATCAAGAACAGTCAACTTTGCCTATTCATGATGAAATTCAGGCAATTATGGTCAAGAATGAATAAATAAATCATTAATCAGTTAGATCCCCAAATCTACATTTTATTGTAGGTTTCTAATTAATAATAAATCCTACCTAGACAAAATATTACAATGTGAATCTGGTTAAACAATATTTCTATTTGACACTCCTACAAGTAACACGTTTGTGGGGATTGATGAGGGAGGGGGTTTTCCTTAGTGATCTGCTGTTTTAGGGTGGTTCTATGATATTGGACAGAAGTATAAATAATTCCAACTATTTCTCATAGGTTGAAGCAAATCACTAATCGTTCATATACTGCTGTCATCCTGGATAAATACAGTTCAGCCTGTCAACTTCTTTGACTAGACTTGTTATCATGTACATCAATATGAATGAATATCATAAGGTGGTTATTACGTTTTTACTCAATTTTTCGTCGTCTAATCTATCGACGCAACCCGAGAATTCATCTTCACGCGAATAAAGTAGAATTTTACATCCTGAACTAAGAAATTCAATCAGAGTAAACCGTACACATTATCGGCGTAAATTCGACTTTGGTATTAATATTGTTTGTTAATAATAGTTTTGCACGAAGTATAATTTAGTAATTGCCAACACCCAATTTAAAAATCATAATAGAAGAATATACACTTGGAAAAAGCCAGGCGATACTGCAAGGTATCAGATAGATTATATCATGGTTAAGGAAAACGATTTAGAAATCAACTCATTGACTGCAAAACTTACCCTGGAGCAGACATTGATAGCAACCATAATTTGGTGATAATGAAATGTAGATTGGATTTAAAAACCTGAAGAAAAGGTGTCAGAAGAATTGGTGGAATTTAGAGAAGCTTGAGGAAGAGGAGGTAAAGAAGATTTTTGAGGAGGACATCGCAAGAGGTCTGAGTAAAAAAGATAAGGTAGAAAATGTAGAAGAAGAATGGGAGAATGTTAAAAACGAAATTCTTAAATCAGCAGAAGCAAACATAGGCGGAATAAGGAGAACCGGTAGAAAACCTTGGGTTTCAGACAATATATTGCAGCTGATGGATGAACGTAGAAAATATAAGAATGCTAGTGATGAAGAAAGTAAAAGGAACTATCGGCAATTAAGAAATGCTATAAACAGGAAGTGCAAACTGGCGAAAGAAGATTGGATTAAAGAAAAGTGTTCAGAAGTGGAAAGAGAAATGAACATTGGTAAAATAGACGGAGCATAAAGGAAAGTTAAGGAAAATTTTGGGGTATATAAATTAAAATCTATTAATGTGTTAAACAAAGATGGTACACCAATATATAATACGAAAGGTAAAGTCGATAGATGAGTGGAATATATTGAAGAGTTATACGGAGGAAATGAATTAGAAAATGGTGTTATAGAGGAAGAAGAGGAGGATGAAATGGGAGAAACAATACTGAGATCTGAATTTAAGAGAGCATTAGAAGATTTAAATGGCAGAAAGGCTCCTGGAATAGACGGAATACCTGTAGAATTACTGCGCAGTGCAGGTGAGGAAGCGATTGATAGATTATACAAACTGGTGTGTAATATTTATGAAAAAGGGGAATTTCCGTCTGACTTCAAAAAAAGTGTTATAGTAATGATACCAAAGAAAGCAAAGGCAGATAAAGGTGAAGAATAAAGAACAATTAGTTTAACTAGTCAAGCATCAAAAATCTTAACTAGAATTCTATACAGAAGAATTGAGAGGAGAGTGGAGGAAGTGTTAGGAGAAGACCAATTTGGTTTCAGGAAAAGTATAGGGACAAGGGAAGCAATTTTAGGCCTCAGATTAATAGTAGAAGGAAGATTAAAGAAAAACAAACCAACATACTTTGCGTTTATAAACCTAGAAAAGGCATTCGATAACGTAGACCGGAATAAAATGTTCAGCATTTTTAAAAAATTAGGGTTCAAATACAGAGATAGAAGAACAATTGCTAACATGTACAGGAACCAAACAGCAACAGTAACAATTGAAGAACATATGAAAGAAGCCGTAATAAGAAAGGGAGTCCGACACGGATGTTCCCTATCTCCGTTACTTTTTAATTTTTACATGGAACTAGCAGTTAATGATGTTAAAGAACAATTTAGATTCAGAGTAACAGTACAAGATGAAAAGATAAAGACGCTACGATTTGCCTATGATATAGTAATTCTAGCCGAGAGTAAAAAGGATTTAGAAGAAACAATGAACGGGATAGATGAAGTCCTATGCAAGAACTATCGCATGAAATAAACAAGAACAAAACAAAAGTAATGAAATGTAGTTGAAATAACAAAGATGGACCACTGAATGTGAAAATAGGAGGAGAAAAGTTTATGGAGGTAGAAGAATTTTGTTATTTGGGAAGTAGAATTACTAAAGATGGACGAAGCAGGAGCGATATAAAATGCCGAATAGCACAAGCGAAACGAGCCTTCAGTAAGAAATATAATTTGTTTACATCAAAAATTAATTTAAATGTCAGGAAAAGATTTTTGAAAGTGTATGTTTGGAGTGTCGCTTTATATGGAAGTGAAACTTGGACAATCGGAGTATCTGAGAAGAAAAGATTAGAAGCTTTTGAAATGTGGTGCTATAGGAGAATGTTAAAAATCAGATGGGTGGATATAGTGACAAATGAAGAGGTATTGCGGCAAATAGATGAAGAAAGAAGCATTTGGAAAAATATAGTTAAAAGAAGAGACAGACTTATAGGCCACATATTAAGGCATCCTGGAATAGTCGCTTTAATATTGGAAGAACAGGTAGAAGGGAATAATTGTGTAGGCAGGCCACGTTTGGAATACGTAAAACAAATTGTTAGGGATGTAGAATGTAGAGGGTATACTGAAATGAAACGACTAGCACTAGATAGGGAATCTTGGAGAGCTGCATCAAACCAGTCAAATGACTGAAGACAAAAAAAAAAAAATAATAGTTTGGTATTAATATTTTCCTAACGTCACCGTCGGCGAAGTTAAAGATAAGAGGAACTGTTAGCGTTACACGAATTTACGATCGTAGACAACGTACGCCAGAGGGTTCTCAAAAACTTAGAGTAACTTATACGTTCGGCTCAAAGTCCAGTTTAACTTTTGGGAAATACGTTTTTAGTCGTGAATAACGATAACTCTGAGTGAAGTAACCGCACGTAATTACCGAAAAACCATTTCCAATTTTTGAAGGCTATATGGATATACCGAGGGCAAAGCCGCTACGGGATGCTAGTAATTAAATAAATTGCAGGTCGACTAATTTTATTACAATAGTCAGATGACGTGATCGATTCATTTTGACACCCGACTCCACGTTGGCTTTCCAGAAGCTTTTATTTATTTTTCTTTTTATACCCCTCATTTTTTTCTGGAGTTTGGTATAGAGCGAGAAGGAGGCTTTGGTGATAATTTTCGGGGTCTGTTTCTACACTCGTAATAGAATGATATTTTATTATTTTGGTCTTTACAACAATGTACTTTTATATCATCTGTTGTATATATTTTTCGCCGTCATGGATACATATTCGTGATTTGTTACATTACCGTGGTATTCAGAAATTTTATTTTATCGTTGTAATCGGTCAGTAAAATATAAAAAAATCCTCAATCCTCAATTTAAAAAACAAACCTTAATTCATTTTGGTAAGTTTTTACGTATTTCATTTAGTAAATTATAATTACTATATTAATTATTATTTCTTATCGTTACATAATTTTTGATCAGCGTACATTTATAATGACACCGAACAATCGTATAGGTTAAACGATCACATCACTCAGCACGGTTGTTCTGCTACTTTTGTTGGACGATGCTGTCTGTAGTTAATATTTAATTCCATACACCCGTCGTTCATTTGAAAACTAAATTACGTTATAAAAACCGAAGTATCTTAAACTTTTTAAATTATATTTTTTTCTGAAAGTAGTTGAATTAATAAAAATTCTTAAGAATTAAATTTATCCGGTATTTTCATTATTTGTATAGCCTCGCTACTCAATTCGATTCCGTTTTCAGCATTTAGTAATTTCATATATGATTTTTATTTCTCATCAAGTTTATTAGTATTTTGCAAAATTTGAAGTTATATCCAAAAAGGATAATTATATTTTAATAATTTTTTTTGCGTTAAAACATAGAATACAAAGCGAAAAATAAGGAGTTCCTTAGTGTTACCTGTGTAGGAGATACCGGCATACATTGGTTACAACAAAAAGGTTATTCTGTGCACAGCACGTAATAATAATTACTTTGTTTAAGCTGTTGTAATCGAATATTAATATTACATATTCCTGAATACGGAACCGATGAAATTTCTGCGATCAGCCGTTCGTGTTTCTTAATTTCAAATAAGAGTCGCGTGTTTTCTGGGCTGTCCATCACGACGGGTCGCAGCTAGAAACATCATAGTGGTTTTCTCCGCACTGAATACTCCATAACCTCAGTACCTTACATGTCTGTGTCGTTCGAGTTCTACCACGGCACGCGAGTTACCCTCGAACAGCAGCAACCCGTCGTCGGCATACGCCACGATGCGGCAGCCGCTGGGCATCCGAAACGGCATTAGAGAGTCCAAGTCACCCGGACGAGTGAACCTAGAACGCTGCCCTGAGGACAAACTTTTGACAGGGTTTTTCCTACTTCCGAGCCGCTGTCACGAAGGACGACGGTTCTGTCGTTGAAATACCTCGAGAGAGTCTCAATCTCATTTTGCATGCGACCAAGCTGCTGCAATTTGAACAAGGCAGAGGGCCACCGCAAGTTATTGAAGGCCCTGGATACGTCCAAAAAGACGCCGAGTACATTCTTGCACTCGCTGGTCGAAGCCAAATCCATTACCCTAAGAATAGCGTCCTCCGAGTCCTTGCCGGGGTGAAAACCGTACTAGTCGTCGATCAGCACAAGTCGGCCTGCTATTGATGCGGAGGTACAAGACCTTCTCGAAAACCTTACCTACTACGGGCAAGAGCGTCAGAGGCCGGTAAGAAGAACTTAAGAGTGGGGTCCTTGTCACCACTTTTTGAAGAGTAGTTTCAACTCTCCGCGTTTCCAACAAGCTGGGAAATGTCCGGCAAAAAGCATCCTGTTAAAAACCCTAGTCGAGGGACCAAGAATCACTGGCTGGCAACGTGCGAACAAGGAGTTCCACTCTGAGCGGTCACAGCAATAACTCATTTTGTCGTATCCCCAAAGGAAGATACCGTTCTACTGTTATTCTCAGAACAAATTTTTTCCGCACTACCAGCGATGAAAAATAACAAAACGAACGGTTTTGTTAAGCGATTTCTCTGAAACCTTCTTGAAGAATCGTTTTTGTTTTATGTTCATACACCGTACAGCTTTTCCAGATTTCTCATTCGTCTAGGCGGTTCACAAATTTCACTTTGTTGCGCCTCTTCTTCGTCAACATTTGTTAATTCGACCCAAATATCTATATTTTGTCGGTTCGATAGCTGTAATTCAGCGGCTAAACGATTTGTAATTTGTTTAATTTCTTACAAATTTCCGCATTAAATTCTCTATCGCCAGGTCGCAATAAATTCTTTTAGCTAGGAACGGCTCCTTCGTGGAATTTAAACCTTTTAATAAGGCTGTAATAATAATAATTTTCCTGATCTGCGGTTTGTGTGAAGTACCTTGTGCGTAAAATCCGACTCGCTATTATTATTTTTCAGGATTACATAATTATTTTCATATTTGGTTACGTACGACCTAGAAAATGGTAAAGTTTCACTGTGTTTTCCTAATTCGTTTAGATGTAACGGATAAACAAGATAAGTTGTAATCATCTGAAAAACAAAAGAAAGCTTTAGGATTGATTTTTTTAAATTATATATTTTCAATAAAACCCGAAGAGAGACGATCAGAAAAATACAGAAATTTTCTTTAACGCCGACGTAGAAAACTAAAAAGCTATGGCCTGATCACCCCGTATAAATGTAAAGCAAAACTAAATAAAATGTTAAGAACCGATTGTTTTTACCCGATCCGCTATTCGAAATCGTCACAAAAAACTAAATAAATACACTTCACGCTAAACAAATATTGTTGATATTAAATTAACTTCAAAAAAAATAACTCTGTAAAGAATGACGCACGACTGCGTGATACGATTATAAATATCCGGTTGATATTTCTTTTTCTGTTTAGCCTCCGGAAACGCCGTAAGGTATTGCTTCAGAAGAATCCCGTCGATATTAAATCGTGTTTACATATCTATATTTTCTATCTCGACATAAATATAGATGTACAGGATGATTCAAAGAAACGGGAAATTTAAAAAATTAAATAACGTTAATAAAAAATATTTTTTAGAAAATTAATTTTATTCCATGTAATCGTACAAATGTTGCCATTTTAGGATACATACATTTTAGTTTATTTTTTAAAGATACATCTTGCAGGTGACCTCCTCTTCTACGTAACCGCTCACGAAGTCTCTTCGATAAATTGTTCACGGTTTGACGTAACATCTCGACTGAAATTTCCGAAATCGCTTCTCGGATCTTTGCCTTCAGTTCTTCCGTTGTAGCAGGTCTACTGTGGAACACTTTGCTTTTAAGGTGACCCCGCAAAAAGTAATCGCAAGCTGAGAGATCAGGCAATCTAATGTCACCATTTCGTGAAATGACACGTTGTCCAAACAATCGGCGTACAGCTGCCATCGATATTCATGCAGTACGTGACGTTGCTTTACGGGTGCTCTAGTTCAATTAACAGCCGCTGCCAACGTTACTGCATGTGTGACTGGCTGCACCTGCCTCCCGTTACTTGACTAAAGCGTAAAATAAAAGATTGACCGCTACGGGAAACGCAAGTAACCGTATAGCGCGGGCGAAGCTGCGACGGGGAGCTATAATGAAAATATAAAACGCAATTGAGGTAGGAGACTATTTATTTTTCGCAGAATTCATATCCGTAAAGTAAATACCGACTGGAAATTGATTAAAAATCTATTATTAGATTTAAATAATATGTAATTTTTGCTTCGTCATTTAAAACAGTTTGCCGATTTGAAAGCGATGCAAATCAAATGCATACACTGTTGCCCAGCAGTTATAAAAGGGAGATTTAAAGCATTAACGACGGAATTTTTGTGGATTAATCTGTCATCCTTTAAAGCGATCGACAAAGGATACCGACGTCTTAATAACTGTCTCTCGGTGATGACTTCTAACCCTTTGGAAACCGATCGACGATATACTTTCGATTACAACAAATGTGAAAAATACTTATCGATTATATACGGTCGATAAAAAGTATGCGAAAAAGACCCGCCGGCGATACGTTCTTTTGTAATACAGAGTGATTCAAAGAAACGGGAAATTTTGAAAGTCGTGTTGGTAGCCGTGGACGATTGGTACCACTTAAGTGGCGCCAGCCTCTCTAACCTAACCTGCCATTTAGTTGTCATGGATCCTTGGAGCGGTGCGCAACGTGCATTTGCTATCAAAGCGTCTTACAAAAACAATGACAGTGTGGAGGGAGCGCGTAGAGAATTTCGCCGTCATTTTAATCTGGGACGGCACGACCGTGTTCCATCAGCACATGCAATTAAAACACGGATATCTAATTTTGAGGAAATCGGTTCGGCAATGAAAATGAAAACCCAGGCCGTGAGCGAACCGTCCGTACTCCACAGAACGTTCAAGCTTTACAAGATGCTGTCACACGAAGTCCATATCGGTCAATCCGTCGTCTCTCAGCATCTTTATAAATTGCATAGTATAAGTGTTCGAAGAATGTTAACGAAGGACTTGCAATACCATCCGTACGAGTTGCAGATCGTCCAGGAACTGAAACCGAACGATGCAGTTGTGCGAGCACAATTCTGTAATGTAATGCTTCAGAAGATAAATGATAACGAAGAGTTTGTTCACGAACTGTGAATGTCAGACGAAGCGTATTTCCACCTCGGTGGATTTGTTAACAAGCAAAATTTCAGATACCGGGCACAATAAAATCCTACGCAGCTACACCAGCGTCCGTTGCACAGCCAGAAAGCGACCTTGTGGTGTGCTATGTCATCTTACGGTGTTATAAGCCCTTATTTTTTTGAGGATGACAACGCTCTTGCGATTACAGTGACGTCGGCTCGTTACGTAGCCGTGCTTGAAACCTTTGTTGTGGAACAACAAAAGAGATTTCCACCGATTCTTAACACAGCCTGGTTTCAACAAGACGGAGCAACGTCACGTACTGCATGAATATCGATGGCAGCTGTACGCCGATTGTTTGGACAACGTGTCATTTCACGAAATGGTGACATTAGATTGCCTGATCTCTCAGCTTGCGATTACTTTTTGCGGGGTCACCTTAAAAGCAAAGTGTTCCACAGTAGACCTGCTACAACGGAAGAACTGAAGGCAAAGATCCGAGAAGCGATTTCGGAAATTTCAGTCGAGATGTTACGTCAAACCGTGAACAATTTATCGAAGAGACTTCGTGAGCGGTTACGTAGAAGAGGAGGTCACCTGCAAGATGTATCTTTAAAAAATAAACTAAAATGTATGTATCCTAAAATGGCAACATTTGTACGATTACATGGAATAAAATTAATTTTCTAAAAAATATTTTTTATTAACGTTATTTAATTTTTTAAATTTCCCGTTTCTTTGAATCATCCTGTACATCTATATTTATGTCGAGATAGAAAATATAGATATGTAAACACGATTTAATATCGACGGGATTCTTCTGAAGCAATACCTTACGGCGTTTCCGGAGGCTAAACAGAAAAAGAAATATCAACCGGATATTTATAATCGTATCACGCAGTCGTGCGTCATTCTTTACAGAGTTATTTTTTTTGAAGTTAATTTAATATCAACAATATTTGTTTAGCGTGAAGTGTATTTATTTAGTTTTTTGTGACGATTTCGAATAGCGGATCGGGTAAAAACAATCGGTTCTTAACATTTTATTTAGTTTTGCTTTACATTTATACGGGGTGATCAGGCCATAGCTTTTTAGTTTTCTACGTCGGCGTTAAAGAAAATTTCTGTATTTTTCTGATCGTCTCTCTTCGGGTTTTATTGAAAATATATAATTTAAAAAAATCAATCCTAAAGCTTTCTTTTGTTTTTCAGATGATTACAACTTATCTTGTTTATCCGTTACATCTAAACGAATTAGGAAAACACAGTGAAACTTTACCATTTTCTAGGTCGTATGTAACCAAATATGAAAATAATTATGTAGTCCTGAAAAATAATAATAGCGAGTCGGATTTTACGCACAAGGTACTTCACACAAACCGCAGATCAGGAAAATTATTATAATTACAGCCTTATTAAAAGGTTTAAATTCCACGAAGGAGCCGTCGAATTTTTCGTACCCCTTAAAAAAAACCCGAAAATTATTTTTAAATATTAAATATCTGAAGAGTATTTGCAAGCCCAAATCTAAAAACATCTCGTTTACTACAGTCAGGATCGGGAAAATTTACAATAATTGTTTTTCTTCATTCCCTTTCAAGGTCGAATTTCAAAAATCTAGAAATCGTTTTATCGACATGAAGATTACACTCGCCAAAAATTGATTTTTTCGTTTGTTACTGAAAAATTAAAAAAATAACAGGGTTTAAAAAATCCATTTTAACCGTTGAAACTCGGAATTTCAAAAACAAATAGAAATTGGTTATTAATAATCTCGTTCAGTTCAAATCCAGCTTGCACAATTCACAAACTCAGAGTTCATAATTTAGATTTTTTGAGATGAAATATACCTAAAAGCTTCTAAGTTATGCCAAAAAATATGCGTAATGTGATCTAGTAATTTTTTTGTTTATTCCTAAAAAACAAAACCCCTTTTCCTCTTTATAGATTATCGGTATTTTAATCAGCATTTTAAATTTTATATTTCATTCTGAATTTATTTAACGAATAAATAGTGTATAGTGTTACATGTAAAAATTATTTATTGTAATTAGAATAAATATGTGATGTTAATGAATGCTATCTTTTTCAGGAAACGCGTAAATAAAATTGTCGGTCGATAAAAACGCCGGTAATTTGTTTGTGTTGATTGTTCGTACTTTGTGAATTGTAAAAACAATGTTTTCAAACGCATGTGAGGAGAGCTCCAGAGATAACATTTTGGCTATAAAGGTTGCTGAGAAAGAATCGGGCAAAACTAAAACAAAAAAGTGTAACATCCCAGGTATGATTTTCTCAAACGTACCGGTCGATGAAAGCCCCGGGTACGATTTTGTGGCTATCGAGGATGACGAAAAGAAATTATGTAACGTAATAGTTGAAAATAATTACCGTTACCATCAAAAAGTAGGCGAAATTCAATCAAAAACCAGACGCTTAACGATAAAGAGTTTAATTTCATCATCTTTTAATTTGTTAAACTGTAAAGAAACTTTTCACAATTTCAATTTGTTTAAATTATTCAAAATTTTAAAAAATCCCCACGTTACATTTTCGTCTAGAATACGAACATGTATTATTAACAATGAAAACGATGAAGAGCCGCCAGATGTCAATTTGCAGCCGGCTCATGCACCCTCTTCTCATAGCATTGTTCATGAAAATCCACCAAATGTCGATTTGCAGCCAGCAACACCAGGCTGCTCACACGATATTGTTGACATTGTGATCGAAGACCCACCAAAATCGAAAAATGAAGTTAAGGTAAGAAAAATAGTATTTATATTCAAGTAACTTAATATTTATCGCATTACTTTCCCGTCTAAAGCTAATACTTTCATTTCCTTTCTAAAGTTATAGCGTAGCTTTAGAAAGGAAAGTATTGTAATCGGTCCGATTTGGGCAAACGCGGTTTCATTGGATCTTCACGTTTTGACACCTAGGAACCCAAAAAACCCGGATGGAAATTAACCGGATGTTCGTATGTGTTCAGTGTCGCACTCTAAATCACATTAATCTCCAGAACTACTGAATCGATTTTGACCAAAATCGGTCAGATTACTTCTACATATGAAGAATTGATGCCGTTAAATTTTCAACTTTAAGGGTCGAGGGGGTAAGGCTGTAGAGCAAGGTCACGATTTTGCGTAATTAAGGTCTTATCTTTCTTAGGCGCACTTAACTATTCAAAAAAACATTATATTTAAATAAAACGATAAATATTTTAAATTAAGCGGTCCATCAAAAAAAACTTCGGTACCAGAAAAGTCCTATAAAGTCTTGTCAGTTTTTTTTTCTATAAATGCGTATGAATACATCTTACGCCTTTGTTTTTACTTCTACTCGACTGCACCTTTGTTTTATTTCCGGTTTGGTCGGTATGATTGTTGTGCGAATGATAAAGTACATTTAAAAAAAAGGAGCTAATTAATTGAAAAGTAAGAAAATCTTCCCGACAAAGACATCATAAGGATGCGAGCTTACGAGTAAACGAAGCCTTTACACTCTGCCCGGTTTACTTTTTATTTTATGCGCTTATTTTTAGACGCTTAGACCGCATATAAGATTCTTGTTTTCATTTCTATAAACACCGTAGTGTTACTTGGCTATATCATTTCCTTTTTAAAGGAAAAAAGTTTAAAAATAGCTCTAACACTTCAGTAGTTTGCGAGTTTACTCATTTCAATAGTAAATCGATTGGCGTAGTCTATAATTTCAAGATATCTTTTGTTGTTTTTAAGTTAAATTAACGGCACGATATCCTAGCGGTTGAATCGTTGAAGACGAAGTAGAATGCTTTGCCGCGCTCGATATTTCTCCGATACACCGAAATTATTTTTCAATATGAACCGATCAAAAAATTTCATCGTTACCTCTTAATGGAAGCTCACGTTGTACAATTTTTTTCCAGAATTCGCATTCGTTTTCATACATTTAGTGAAATCGGTTTCCAAACTCTGTTTATTTGATCTAGCAAATCAAATAAAACAATATTTTGAATGTGAAGCGATATTTTCTTGCGATAAGAGCCTTTCTTTTCTTCTTTCTTTCTCATTCCTGTTTAGCCTCCGGTAACTACCGTTTACATAATTCTTCAGAGGATGAATGAGGATGATATATGTATGAGTGTAAATGAAGTGTAGTCTTGTACATTCTCAGTTCGATCGTTCCTAAGATGTGTGGTTAATTGAAACCTGACCAGCAAAGAACACCGGTATCCACGATCTAGTATTCAAATCCGTATAAAAATAACCGGCTTTACTAGGACTTGAACGCTGTAACTTTCGACTTCCAAATCAGCTGATTTGGGAAGACGCGTTAACCGCTAGACTAACCCGGTGGGTTTGCGATAAGAGCCTGGATGCGGCATTTTTCCCTTCGCTGAAGACTTCTTTCTTTATCTGCATAGCCTCTCGTAAGATATTACTTCAGAAAATTAATGAGGATGATGCGTGAATGAAAATGAAGTGTGGTCTTGTACGGTCTCAGGTTGGCCGTTCCTGAAACGTGTGGTCAATTGAAACCCGATCGCTAAAGAACACCGGTATCCGCAATGTGGAATTCAAATCCGTATAAAAGTAACTGCCTTTACTAGTATTTCAACCTTACTACTCTCGACTTCGAAATCAGCTGATAAACTGAACTTGAAATCTTTCTAATAACTCGTACGGTACGTATAACTTAGGGGATTTCAGTGAAAACTTGCCGAGAGCGATATAATGTTTTGCGTTTAAACATCAATTTTGAAATGAATCTTTGAGTTGCTCCGCTCATTTGTAATGTACATTTTATCCTTTCCTTTTCTTTAAAATCGATATTCATTTATCAATAAATGTCGGTAAAATACTGTATTAGTTCATTAATCGGGTCACGCTTGTTGCAAGATGAATTATTACATATAGTACCGGTTACGGTTCTAACTAATCCCTTTTGACAACGCGGAATCTTTTGAACGTTACGTGAACTTGACGAGGAATCTTAAGTTGTAATAAAGATGCTGGTCCTTTTTCAGACTACTTAAACTTTTTTTTCTCCAATTTATTTTTTCTGTTCCTTTGGGATATTGCCTTTTTATCTCGTATCTGTGATCGAAGCAAAAATTAAATTAGACTATTTTAAATTAAAAAATTAATTGATGAACAAATCGCGCACTTGCCTAACATGGCTTATAGGTAATTCGCCTCTTGTCAAAAATAAAAACTATATTTAAATCTTTCATCAAAATTTATTAATGGTTTTCACGGACTTTGTGTTGAACTGGCTTTTACCTTTTACGGGTAGGCATTTCACTTCCTTTGGTTAGTGAAGCCCTTACAGTCTTAACTTAAGACTCGATGAGATGCGTTTGAGTTCATTAAATAGTAGCACACCGACAGGAATGTCACTCGTGGCGCTCGGCATCGGTGGCATCCTGGCCAAGGCGGACTGGAATTTGTCAAAAGTGACCTCCGGTAAAGTCCATTAGGGCAAGAACGGAAGGGCTGTTGCGGCGGGTATCTTCCTTTACGGTAAAGACTAGTCATCGCAAATCAGCTGATTTCGAAGTCGAGGTCTAAGGTTCAAATACACTAGTAAAGGCAGTTATTTTTATACGGATTTGAATACTAGGTCGTGAGTACTGGTGTTCTTTGGTGGATGGGTTTCGATTAACCACACATCTCAGTAACGGTCAACCTGAGACTGTACAAGACGACATCCTTCATATACATCCTCTGAAGTAATACCTGACGATGGTTCCGGAGGCTAAACAGAATAAAGAGAGAGAAAAAGAGGACAGAAAAGATTGGAATTTTTTGGCTTGTGCTTTTCAGCCGATAATCTCTCTGGTTATTTGCTAAGATAAAAATTTAAATTAAAAACATAGTGTTTTAAAACTTACATATTTTTAAAAAATTTTCTAATTCCAGCAATAAACACCACTTGTGTGGAAACGTTAAATGACTGAGAACCTTTTATACTCAGAACAACGAACAATAAAATATTCAAGCGGTTTTAATGTAAAACCATCAGAATATGTTTATTTAATTTTAAATCATTAATAAATTTAGATCCGGAGTAACTGTACAAGGTGAAAAGATAAAGATGCTACGATTTGCTGATGATATAGTAATTCTAGCCGAGAGTAAAAAGGATTTAGAAGAAACAATGAACGGCATAGATGAAGTCCTACGCAAGAACTATCGCGTGAAAATACACAAGAAGAAAACAAAAGTAATGAAATGTAGTAGAAATAACAAAGATGGACCGCTGAATGTGAAAGTAGGAGGAGAAAAGATTATGGAGGTAAAAGAATTTTGTTATTTGGGAAGTAGAATTACTAAAGATGGACGAAGCAGGAGCGATATAAAATGCCGAATAGCACAAGCTAAACGATCCTTCAGAAAGAAATATAATTTGTTTACATCAAAAATTAATTTAAATGTCAGGAAAAGATTTTTGAAAGTATATGTTTGGAGTGTCGCTTTATATTGAAGTGAAGCTTGGACGATCGGAGTATCTGAGAAGAAAAGATTAGAAGCTTTTGAAATGCGGTGCTATAGGAGAATGTTAAAAATCAGACGGGTGGATAAAGCGACAAATGAAGAGGTGTTGCGGCAAATAGATGAAGAAAGAAGCATTTGGAAATATATAGTTAAAAGAAGAGACATACTTATAGGCCACATACTAAGGCATCCTGGAATAGTCGCTTTAATATTGGAAGAACAGGTAGAAGGGAATAATTGTGTAGGCAGGCCACGTTTGGAATACGTAAAACAAATTGTTAGGGATGTAGGATGTAGAGGGTATACTGAAATGAAACGACTAGATAGGGAATCTTGGAGAGCTGCATCAAACCAGTCAAATGACTGAAGACAAAAAAATAAATAAATAAAAATTAAAAACAAGTAAATATTTTTAGCAATACTCTTTTATTCGATTATATTTTTCAATATAAAATACCAAATCTTAACTTAATAGTACGCAGATGTTAGAAATGCATTTTAAATACGTATTGAAGACGTTATCCAGAGATTATAGCAGAAAGTCATAAGACGGCACAAAGAGCAGATGAATATTGTTAGAAATGGTGTTAGATACAAATGACAAAGTTAAATGGAAAGGTCGAGTTAAAGGTTTGTCTAGAAAAAACAAACGAGAAACGCAAAGTTTGAGAAGGTTAGGCGGGCATTACATATCGTAAATTAAATTTAAAAATATAAACGATTTAAATATGAGAATACGGTTGGCTGAATAGGGAGGCCGAGGTCGAAAGACACGCACGCTCCCTTTGTAATATTCAGGAGTACGAGTACAATTTCTAAGTTCATGTCGGATTTTCCAAATACTAGTTCCGGTTCAAAATTAATTAGAAGAGAAGAGTATTATTTGTAAATTGGATGGAGAGGATGGACTTAATCGGTTATGTCCAGGATGAAGTCAAATTTGGCGGTCAATAAACGAGAATTTTAAATTTTTAATCAAAAAGACTCAATATTTTTTTGGTATCCTGTCTGGTTTACGAATGTTGAGCAAAACTAATATCGAACATTATTTAAAATAAACTTATTTATTTTTGCTTTGCATTCTTGAAGCCGACTTTGCAAACGCCGTCGTGGTCATGCAGAACGTACGGTAGTATTTATAAGTGAATCTTTATACGTTTTGTAACTGTTATAATTCTATTTTACGCCGATAAACACAAATTATTTTATTTTTTATCGTGTTACACAATTTCCTTTACAGGACGAAGAAAACATTTTTTGGCGGTCCGAAATCGTGAAAAGATTCTTTGTAAAGGGTTTGCCGTGTTACATACTGGTATGCTTAGTAAATTTTATTTTTATATTTGTTAATTTATGCGTATTACATTACGTTTATAAGAGAACAGTTTAGATCTTTCTACCAGATCAGGCGAAAATCAAATCTTACTTCGAGTGTTTTACGGTAGGCCTCTCTGGGAGAGATTTCACACGTTAATAAATTTTCAACACACCAAGGTTGCTACCTCTGCGTGGTGCGGAAACGCAACCGATTTTTTCAGTTTATTATATTAGTGTACGTAACAATATTAGTAATTAAAAAATAAATTAATAATAATGAAGAAATGAACAAGTTCAACGGTTTCCATCAACGATGGAAAAATAAAAAGAAGAAAATATTAACTTTTTAGAACTAACGATTAAAAGAAATAATAATAATAATCTAGATTTTGAAACATACAAAAAATAAACCTTTACAGATAACATAATAGCTTACGATTCGAATCACTCGATGGAGCATAAATGATCGGCTTTTTGATGCACGATAGATAGATAGACTACGTAAATCACCATTAAAGAAATCGGCATATAAAGAGTTAGACATTTTTCAAACAGCAGAAAATAATGGGTATAAAAATAAACGAACGGAAAAATGAATAAAAATAGAAATAAATTACATGAAATTAAAACACACGATAAACAAATCTCTAAATGGAGTAAATTAACAGTTACCGGGAAAGAAATTTATCCGATTAAACAAGTCTTTAGTAAATATAATTTAAAAATGGTTATAAATACAAATAATAGCCTAAAAAATTTGTTTTAACAGCAACATAGAATCAGTAACAGTATATACAAAATAAAATTTAAATGCGATGCAACATATATCGGACAAACAGGAAGATTATAATTAAGATATAATGAATGAACGCATGAGATATAAACATCTAAAACAATATTCTAATTATGCGACGCATCTGATAAAAGGATACCCTCATTAAATGGAAGAATCGATGAAATTAATTCACATATGTTAAAAGGAAGAAAAATGAACGTTTTAGAAAAAATCGTTAAATTAAAAAGTAACAATAAATGAACCGATTAACAATCAAGCGGATGTCCTTTTCAAGAAACTCAATTTATTGAAAACAGGAAATAGATAAGTAACAAACAAAAGAAGGCCAAATAAGGCGTGACGTGAAATATAAGGATAGGCGTTGACGAAACGCTGTATAAAGATTAACAGAAATGTAAAAGTAAGATTACAATAAGTTTTGACAACAGAGCGGTTTCGAAACACATCAAGAGATAAAAGAACGAAGCTAAGAAAGGCAAACAGTAGTTAACATAAAAATCATAATGTACCTGTACATTTTAAATAATGTACCTGAACTGTGTTTTATATTTAGATTAATTTCCGGGAAATGAAAAAAAAAAAAATTAAATTGGCAATAAATAACCTTCGAACATTCTTTGAAGGTTCACGGAAGTAGAAGATTTAGTGGAGTTTCAAAATGCCCTTGATTTTCAAATCTGCAAGAAAATTTAAAAAAAAAAAAAAAAATTTACAAGATATATAATTAAGGTATTGTACAGAATTACATTTTTTTTTTTTTTTAATTTTTACGTAATACTATGCACATTTTGTCTTTTCTAATGTAATTTAGTACTGTAGTACATTATTATAGATTAAAATCAATTTTTATTAAATAATGACATTTTTCTGTACAATTTTTGAGTTTCATTATTTTACCGGTCTATAGAAAACTCCCTAAATCGAAAAAAAATGTCGGTCTCTTGAGATTCGAATTAGAGAGCTTTCACTGTAATTATACGTAACTCTACGCAATGAAGACTCGACAAACGATTAAATTTAGCCGTTCTATTCTCTTGCAAACTTTTAACAGACTTCATAAAGAAGCGGTTGTTAATGTCGTGTTCTTGTCATATTCAAGCCGTACTCACAATCTTACGTACTGATCTTTCCTTCCCTTCAGGTCACGGCAGCTTTGCACATTTCTTTCGGCTAACGTAAGCAGAAATCTTTTTTATTTACACATTATATATCATTTACGTACACGATTTAAAATGAACCGTTCTGTACAGAGTGAAGGTACATTTACACCCTAAATTATAAATGAGGGTGTTCTCCCCAGATAGTATCGCTTGTGTGATCACTCACCCGGTACAATCGTATTACACAAAATCATTTCAGAGATAACACTGTACATCACGGACAACAGGGTCTCTGGAATACATATCACTGATCGCTTGTAAGGCGCTCTTATAATCCAACAGACAACTACGTATCGAAATGTTGGGCTGGTTATATTAAGGCCTTATACAGTAAATAATGAGAAAAGGCCGTCCCAAAGCGGGTAATTACACGAAGCAACAGTAAGAATTGGAGGTAATTGTATATTTAGAAGCAAGAAAAGGTGCTGAGCTCAGATGCCTAGCATAGCAGTAGATCTTTGCTGTTCGTGATATCGATAAAGATGCGGGTTAGAGGACACCGCATCAAAGGTCAGATGCTTTGGTTGCGCTTTATAGCTACGTAAGAGCAGAAAATTTGGTTTCGTCTAGTCTAAATGGATGGCTCACCGCAATTCACTAGTAGACTTACAGCAAGTCGGATAAATGAATCATGGACTGCATCGAGCGTTATTCTGAGCAGACGAATAAGCTACGCACCGTAGTCTAAGCGGGAACAGACCAGAGCTCAGTAGAAACACAACAAGCGTATTCGATCATCCCCCAGCAAGTATTAGATAAAACTCTCAGCATGTCTAGTTTTTAAAAAATTTTATATTCAGCTCCTTTAAATGTGTAGCCATGTCAGTCGTTCGTCAACAAGAGTCCCAAAATGTGAATCCAGTTGTTTTACACTACGATTTTAAACGGGTTATTGTGTGTTTGAGCGCCTCTTACCAGTAGCTGAAGTTTTTGATGTTACGTAAATTGAAATCTTACCCTACTAAATGCCATTTGTGTGTGTGTCCCCCCTAGCTTAGCACGGGAACGTATCGATCAGTAGCGAAAAATCCCGATTCGTTACTACATGATATATCGATATATATATGTAAGTTTTGGAAAAATTTAATACTTTTTAATCGGATCCGAATTTTCAGAAGAAAATCACAAATATCTCAAACGGTCGATCCCCACTCCCCACCACGATAATTCCGTCCGCTCTCAGTAGTACCCGTCAGTTGACAATATTTTCAAGCGCCCCGCAGCGCCGTTCAGAAGTTTGGTTGGGGTTCCGTTGTAATTTTTCAGCAACCGCTAGTCCAATTTTCACGATTCAAATGGTATGCAAATAAATTAATGAGACTTGATATAGTACGACTGGCGATTACCTGTCAGAATGATTGCAGAACAATTGAATTTGAACCGTACCGCAATTCAAGTTTTGACAAACAAATTGGATGTGAAAAAAGTTTGTGCAAAATTGGTCCCAAAAAAAACTCACTGTCGAACAGAAAAACAACAGGGTGGAAGTGTGCCGCGATCTTGTTCTGATTTTCTAAAAAAATGTTAATACCGGTGATGAATCTTGGATATTTGAGTACGACCCAGAAACAAAATGCCAGAGCAAGGAGTGGAACACTTCAAACTCACCGCATCCCAAAAGAGCATTTAATTTGTTTCTTTGTTAGTAACTGCATCGTCCATAAGGAGTTTTTAATTGCATGATAGACTGCAATTCAATATGTTTACCAAGAAATTCTTGGAAGACTGCGGAAAAGAGTTGCCCACGTGAGACCAGCCATCAGACAACCGGATGCTACATCATGACAATGCACCTTGTCAAATTTAATGATTTAATTTCCAGATAACCATGATTCGGTAGATCAAGAGTGTACCGCATGCGTTAAAAAGTTAGCGTTCGACCTGCTGACACATACGAGGTCTGTAAATAAAGTAATGAGACCGGTTCAGAAAAACCTTTTATTTAAAGCGTTGTGTGGCTTCCCAAGGGAACTATTTTGAAGGTGATAGTTTCCCGCTCTTCATAGCGGTGTTGGAACTTAGAAACCGGAGGATACTTCAGGTGGTCGATTACATTTTTTTAATGTTTTCTATTGTTCCAAAATGGTACCATTGAGGTGTATTTTTAAAGGTGGGAACAGGAAGTCACATGGACTCAAGTAAGGTGAATAAAGTGGTTGAAGAACTACAGGAATGTTTTTCGTTGCCAAAAACTCATTAATTGAGGCTCAATTAATTTCATTTGAGTAATTAATCTATCGCATAATTTTAGGTTTGGGTCGCTGAAACTAATTTCTGATGAATTTTTATTTAAGTATTTCACCGATAAAATATCGAGACAAAAGTTAAAAAACAATACGCAAGATCGAATAGATAATTCCTGCCTGATTTTCTGGGAGTTTCATTAAAAAACAGACACCTGCAGAAATCAGCTGCCAGATCTTAGACTATTAGGTGCTTTACATGCGTCTAGTCGTAAAAAGAGATGGCAAATCACATAGAAAACAAATTAAAGTATGATTTTCTGTTGTGAAACAGCGTATTAAAGTAAATGTTTAATTTACCATCAAACTTTTATTATTGTAGGAATTTGAATCCATTTAATAAATCGATATTTGAAATGTAATCAAAGCGGTTACTAATTCTTTATCAAAAGATTCACTCAAATCAATTTAACCATCCACAAGTCGTTCGCCAACAAAAATATAAAAGAAAATTTATTCTTTGTTAAAAATAGGAGAATAAACAACATTACCTTGATAAATCATAAATTATATTAAACTGCTTTTTTTAGGATTTTATAAAAACCCGCAGATTATAGTGAAGTTCTGCAAATAAACTAAAATAAAGAATTTATTATAATGTATGCGATTTTAATTATAAGTAAAAATTAAACTAATTTATAAAAAAAACTCCTTCGCCTAATTTAAAACAAAATGTTTCCTTTGACAAAATCGTAAAATACGTACAGTAAAAATCAACTGTTCAGATTAACTCTGACTAAATAGCATCTGAATTAGTAGAAAATTTAGGAAGGAAAGTATACATGTTTTCAAATTCTTGAATCAAACAGGCCTATAATTCAAGAGAGGGAAAATTTTAATGTTTTCATTCATACGACGACTGTGTGGTACAAATTGTAGACACTCTATAAGACACGATTGTGAGGTTTTTAGTAATTTTATTTGAATTAAAATTTATAACAAACATTTTATTTACGTAAAATAACAAAATTATAATTTTTTTTATAAAGAATATTTGAAATCGATGAGGTATGAACAAAAAAGGATATATACAATATTGCTAAATTTTTATTTTCATTAAAAAAATATACCGATATCAACCTTTTATAGACCTACAATAATATAGATTTTAAATGTAAGCTTTTACAATAATGCCTCGCCGTTTTTGGTTTTGTTAAATGCAATATTTCCTATATAAAATTATGAAAACTATCCAAATAAAATAGATAGCTATAACTCATCGCAAAGAAATTTACGAGTTATAAGAAAGAACAAACATTTAGTAATTTAAAAAGATTTATCTCCAAAATGTTGAACTTTGAATTTGATAAAATAATGATAATAAAATCATCAGTAACCGACATGAAAAGCGATTTGGAAGTTTTTGTTCGCTTCATTTTTTTATCGTTTTAATTGTCAAATGCTTTTTGATTATTAGCTGAAGGCAACGTGAAAGATTTTCTGATCGATTATTTACGATTAACCAGATAGAATCTCCAGAAGACAGTAAAGCCTTTATGCGATATAGGTAGAGTTAAAGGAGTACTAAACTTAGCGATTGCAAAGTTGTGATACGGGCACATGTCAAAATAAGTAAGATGGAATAAAATAAGTACACGAACTACTGACATACTTTTAAGTTTATTTTGGAATGAGATAAAGATATTTTAACCGGTATTTGACACGCTCTTTACAATATGGTAACAAGATTAAATAAATTATATATTCCATAGAATGTCACACGTGACATTTGCATCAGTGGCATCCTGACCGAGGCAAGATGAAATATGTCTTCAAGCCTAAAAGATGACCTTTAGAAAAGCTCTTAAGGGTTAGGTACAAGGGGGTGGTGTGGCAATCGGATCTGTCATGAGGTATCTTCCTTTTCAGGGATGTATGAATCCCATTTTAATCGCATACATAAAATCTTTTCACAATTGAAGCTCCAGGATCTTATTTCAAGTTATATTATATATATATATAATCAATAAATATTTACACCTTGAAATTTGTTTTAACATAACTTACCAGTACTGCTTCAAATATAAGATGCATCTTTTTTAACAGATTAAAGGGTCAAAACATAAGGTGCGACTTAAATTGGAGGTCTAAAGCTATTTGACATAAATGCAGAGTTAATAGCTGGAAAGCTGAATCTGTACGCACGTTCATCATCAAATGGAGACCAGACAAAAAACATGAAAGAACATTTGTCATCGTACATAAATTTCTAGAAAGATGACTCTTATCAGAAAGCTTTACATCTCAATAGCTTATCGCTGTTGACATCATAATTTAATGAGTGATCGCTCTGGAATTTGTGCATATGCTCTATGCATGATGACAAAAGTTCTTTCACATTTCCTGTCTAACATCCATTTGATGTTGAACAGGCGTACGGTGTACTACTATAGTTGTAAATCGGTCTGATTTTTCATAATCGTTCCTTTCTACCTATTTGTTGACTTTTTCTAACCGTTTCATCATCGTGGTAAAGTATTCACATACATTGCTGACTTTAAACACAAGGTTATTTTATGCGCTGAACAGATCAGAAATCTGTGCCGCCGGTAAATGGTTTTCGGTAAGTGAAGCGAACGCGCGTTAGTGATGCAGTATGACACAAAGATTATTTGCATGTAAATGAATGAAGAGATCTTTTTTGAGACCAAAACACGGAAAATATTTGGAAATCAATGCTGCTCTTTTTGCCTATTTCAAGGAACTCCACAGAAAAGGTCTTCTAGTGATGTTAAAGTCCAGGGAAATTGCCAGGAATAACAGTCTTCAATTTAAAGCTAGCCACGAATGATGTGAGAAATTCGTGACAAGGCAATATCTATCACTGCATTGCAAACCCTCCATTTGTCAGAAGTTACAATCAGATTACAAGCGTAAATTAGTGAGATATAAACATTACGTAATCGATCTACAATTAAAAAAACAATACCGTCTCGGTCAAATCGGTAATGCTGAAGTCGCTGTTTGTTTTGATATGCCATAAAATTACATTAAGCGAGAAGAGAGAAAAACAAGTAACGGTAAAAACAACTGGATATAAGAAAGTAAGAGTAACTGCTTAGTTGTAATTCCTGGAGGTATGAAAAGTCAATTACAAACACTGGATGTCGGGGTTAATACATATTTTAAAGATTGTATTCCTACACGATACAATCAGTGGTCGACTAAAAACGTTCATCCCCCTCACACCGAGGAACATAATTAGATGACTGAAGAATGGATTTCGAAAGCTTGAAATGATCTGCCATCAGAAGTTGTAAAAAAGTCATTCTTGAAGTGCCGCTTATCAAATCCGGTCCGCAATATTTTTGACAGATAACTAGAAAAATACGATAAAGCAGCATACTAAAGTATATTAGTACACAAAGTACTATAGCTGTTTATTCTGTCCTAAAATACTCATATAAGTCTAATGCTTTGTCGATCAAAGTTTTAAGCGCAAAAGTATACTTAGGAACATATGTTAATAACCAAAAAGCTAATATTTTTTATAAACAGTTACTATCGATATTATCAAAACCTGCAACAGATATAGAATGAATTTAGCAAATAAAGTAATATCTCAGTAGTTTAGGCCGAGTCATTCTGTCACTCCCATGTATAAGTGCAATTATTGCTTTACGCATACAATATTGCAATGTAAACTATAACTTGTCTGTTGCTGTGGCATGCGGATGATAAACAGAACACAAATAATAAAACGACGTAAAAAATCTACCGATAGATGTTAATTACAAATACTTGAAAAAATTGTATTCAATATGTAATAAAAGAGGAAAAAAAGGACGGGAAGCAGATAGTATGTGTGAAAATATTTTTGAAGACATTGTCATAAATTTGAGAAACGATGACAACGGTTCAACAGGCAGTAGTTTATTGGATATTAAAAAAATACACCAAGGCAATAAATATTTTTTCTCATTTACTCGATGAAATTTTAATATAGTGGTAACGTAATTTCTTAAAAGTTTTATTTTTAAGGTAAATATACAATTTTATCATTATTTTCAAAATTTTTGTATTACCAGTTATTAAGTAAAGAGAAGTTTTTTCTCAAATGGATGGCACTAAATTAAAATAAAAATTAGAATCATCATACTATTATTTTTTGGTTTGCTAGCGGTTTTGTGAGACAAGGTTTAGTTATAAGATCAAAAATAACAGTTATAATGTTCATCATAGAAATTGTTCCCTTAAAGGCACACATATTACTACTATATTTAAGACACAAGAGAAAAAACCATTAGTTTTTTCTAAAATTAAACCATCTATACTAAACAAATTAACTAACATAAAACAGTTACGCGTGCATTAAAATGATAAATAACTTAAAAATATAATCCTACTTTTATCGTTAGTAGGTTAATTATTTCTAAAATTATTACGAGTTACTTCTAAGAAGTATGAACATTTTGTAGTAATACTTTCATCAAAAACATCCTTAACACAAAATTCTGAACACTAAACAAGAAGTTATTAAATACCCACAAGTATCATATAAAAATATTAATGATCTGATTAATAGAAATTAACTTTGGTAGTCATACGTTTATAAATGTTAAGGATCATTATAAAAGAACGGTAAAATTTCAGTAATTCAAATCAAATCATTAGAAGAAACATTTTGAGAAGTTAAATTAATAACACTAAAAGTAAAAACCTCCATCCAAAAATTTTGTGCAACAGCCATTTTAACCACAGATGTTTCTTTATTTACTATGTTTTCTGTTCAAGAAAAAGGACAATGTGTTTTGTCAGTAATCAGAATTTCCCCTCAATTTCCCTTCTGTGTGGCAACTGTATTATACATTTTTTTTCCCTGTTTAGCCTCCAGGAATCACCGTCATGTATTACTAAAGAGGATGGAATGAGAATGATATGTATGAGTGTAAGTGAAGTGTAGTCTTGTACAGTTTCAGGTCGACCATTACCAAGATGTGTGGTTAATTGAAACCCAACCGCCAAAGAACACCGGTATCCGCTATTTATCCTCTTCATATTTTTATATCGTACTGAGAAATTCTAAAAATAATATTTTGACATTAGAAAGATTACACCTGACATGAGAGACCGGTACCGCATCATTTGAATATAAAATTCACTAATAGTTCTATCAATGACCGACAGGTACCATTTCAAGAGCCAAAAGCTTACATGATGCGAGTATCTTGTAACATACCGATAGAAACATAAATACTGGATAACAGGTATTTGTAACGCATGCAAATCGCTTGCGTTAAAAAAAACTGCAACCAATGCGTTAATGGATATGTAGTAGATACAGAATTCACGAATATGGGGATCTGAAAACAGACTTTACCTTTGAGAAGTATATGACATTCTTAAAGTGAATGTTTGGTGTGGTTTAATGAAAATCATTGATCTTGGCCTTTTTTCTTTGCTGAAAAGTCTATTAATGGAAATATTTATCCTAATATATTAACAGGCTGTTGCTTACCTCAACTGGACGAATGTGAAAATACATGTCAAATTTATTTTTAACAAGACGGCTTAAGTAAAGACTAAGCACGCTTTAATGCATTTGTTGACTAGTCTTGAAATGAAAACTTTGTGCGTAGATAAATAGCCTAACCCCAACAATTCCAGACCTAAACTCTTGACTTTTCTTGCGGGAATATATTAAAACCGCTATTTACTAAATGACCTGAATCGGTGAAAGGAAATAATAATGAAGCGATTACAACCGTAACAGAAGATGTGTTACATCACATATAGGCAGAAACAATATTGATTGGACATTTGCCGAGCTGAAAATGGTTGCACATTGAAATTCACTTTGTAATAAAACTATTTGAAATGAAAAATTTGACAAATAAAAAAATATGTTGTATTTGTCAAATTTTTTAACGATATAATACTGTAATTTTTGTTTTTATTTAATTCATGCCTTAAACATTCACCGTTCTTTTATGATGAACCTATCTATATATTAGAACAAAGAAGATTAACTGTATGGAAAATAGCAATAAACTCGATTGTAATATACTCATACAAAAATTTCAGTCGATAAACAATACAATATAATATCTAGCTTTTGAAATATTTTAATTTCATTATTTAGGTTTATATAATAAAACGGGTAAGAGAAAAGATGAAAACTATTTGATCGCTCAATCCAGAACAATCAAGATAACCACAGGTTTAAAAAATGTTTTTTTTATAAATTTACATAAATCTCTGAAAGATTATTCGTATTTCTTGATACATTAAAAGTTTGATCTAAATTTCATAAAAATTCATCAAATTTTATGGTGAAATAAAATTTCAAAGAAATTTATTAACTTAAAAAATATAATACAACAAACCAAAATGTAAACGTTTTTCAATTTGTTTTTTTTTTTTATTTACAAATATAACATTTTTTCTACTAATACTGGTATATCTTTCTATATATGATTCGCTAAGGAAAAATTACGGTTAAGCACCATTTATCAGACACTATCAACGCAAACCCTCATAAATGTGATATTTTTATCGGGCAAATAACGGTTTCGCATTACCATTGCCCGGGTCAAAAACAATTACAAAAAACCCTTCTTGGATTTTAAATTTTAATAAAGTAAGGTTAAAACTAAGATGGATTTGCTACGATAAAATATACAACACGAATAACAAAATAAAATTAAAATTTACGGTTGCTATTTATGTTGCTAAACATTAAATTTTATGAAGTATACTGATTGCAAAGTGTATTGACTTTATTTCAAACATGATATTGCTGGACAGGGAATAACCCCCCCATCAAACGTGTGCATCAAACGATTTAAAATGAAAAATAAGGTGAAAAAGTTAGATAAAATTCAAATTCGTTTCACCGGTCCATTGATGCGTTCAATTGCCATCAACGTGCCACCATCCGGTCACTGTGTTACAACCAGAACACAACTGGCATACAAATATGTAATCTGCGATCAGGATATCAGAAGTGTTTTGTTGACCACAGACGAAAATGTTCATTCCATCATCATCACATTATTAAAACAGTATTTACATTGTCACTGGTAACTATTGTTTTTTCAAATGTACCGCCTATGTCAGAAGCGTTTTGTCGACTACAAAACAAAATTTTAGTTCCTCACTACTATATTATTTACTCTATTTTATTTTTTATGTAATAACACAATGTCTTTCTTGCAGAGATGCAATATCTGATGCCAAATCATATGTAAAATCATATATACAAATACACAAAATAAAAAAAAGTAATAATACAAAGAAAATAAAAATATAAAAAAAGTCTACAAAAATTTAAAACTAAAATTGCAAAACCAAATATGATACCATCCAATACAGTCACTTAAGTATTCATCTATGTGAAATAGCCTTATTTTAAGTTCATTCATCTTAACCTTTCCGATCTCTTGATACTAGACTTTTCGTTTCAAGAGGAAGTTTATTAAAATAAAACATAGCAGTATATTTATGATTCCTTAGGTTGTATTTTGATATTTTTATTTGCTGACCCCCAAGCAATTACACTATACCACACAATACTGTAATAAATCCCATACATAATAGTAAATAGATTTTGAGCAGTAAGAATTTTGCTTAATCTAGATAAACAAATATAGTATGAAAACCATATATTTTATTTGAAATTTCAAAATACCATCTGAAATGTCGATCGATAAATAATACCTAAATAGTTTGTGTACCATATTTTTTTTTTTTTAACAAATTCACTTCTGATAACAACATTAAAGTCAGTAGTCATAATGATTATCAAAAATTAAACAGACAGTCTTATTTACATTTAGAGCTAACTTATTAGAATCTTTTTCTTTTTCCTGTTTAGCCTCTGGCAATTACTGTTCAGGTAATACTTCAGAGGATAATATGTATGAGTGTAAATATGATATGTAGTCTTGTACAGTCTCATTTCTACCGTTCCTGAGATGTGTGGTTAATTGAAACTCAACCGCCAAAGAACACCGGTATCCACGATCTAGTATTCAAATCCATGTAAAAATAACTGACTTTACCAGGACTTGAACACTGGAACTCTCGACTTTCAAATCAGTTGATTTGGGAAGACACGTTCACCACTAGACCAACCCGGTCGGTAACTTATTAGAATCTAACCGTACGTTTTAATTCAGTAAGTTGATTTTCCAATTTATTATAAAATACAAATCAAGAATTTCCATAACTTATTGTAACTGTGTCATCGGCATAAGATAAAATTTTATAATCAGGATTTTGTAGTTCAAACGTATCATTAACATAAACAATAAAGGCCCAAGAATGGTTTTTGGACACCTTTTTTATTCCTTCATTAAAAGAACAAGATGGCCGCCCCAACAACCAATTGCACATATAATGCTTGACTACAGTCATTGTCTTTCCTCTCCTAAAATTTCTTTAGGAGAAAAGAAAAGAGAACTTCTTTAGGAAAACGTTTGGTTCAGCAAACCAAACATGTGGAAATCACATGGTGAATTGTGTGGCAGGTGTTCAATGAATTTTAGTGAGTTTATCGCAAGTCTGACCTGCTATATGCGGCTGTGCAGTCAGAAGCAGGGCATTGAGATACGGTTGCTGGCATTAACTGTTGCGATAAGCAGTCCTTATGTCATCATACAACTGGGAGGAAGTAGTATGCTGCATTTATCGTCCCTCATTCAAGCAAGAAATCAATCAACAGCACACCTTTTCAGTCCCAAAACTTTTCCAGCTGACAAGTGTTTCTTGGCCTTGACTGGTACCTCCTCTTCAATTTTCCACCACTCCATGCTTGTTCTCTTGCTTCTGGTGTAGTGGAGGACCACGTTTTGTCAAAGGTCACAATACGGTCCAAGAATGCCTCTCCTTTTTCCTCAAAGCGACTCAGAGGCCACTGACAAATGTCTTTCAGACATTTCTCTGTGCCTCAGTGAAAAGACATGGAACCAATCTTGCCGACACTTTGCTGTATCCAAGAATGTCTGACAACATTGTATGCACACTTCCAACACTTATGACCACCTCTGATGCAATTTCAGAGATGTTTTGCAGCAGTCACCTTCCACATGGTCATCAACAGCCTGAATGTTGTCACCGATGATGCTGGTCCATGGACGACGTTTGTGACTTCTGTTCTCCACTGCGTTACAACCGCTTTGAAATTTTTTGGCCCGATCAAACACTTGAGTTTTTGACAAGGTAGCATCTCCCAACTGTGCCTGGAGTCGATTCAAAATTTCAGAGGATTTGACACTTTCATTGGCAAGCGATCTGATTATAATTTGTTACACAACAATTGATGGTACCTCCTGCTCAGAAATTTTGCTAGTGACATGCAAATGTGACTTACGGGTATGGCTGGCTGGTTGCTCCTCTCCAAGCATATCCAACTAAGTAGAAGTCGGTATTCTTTACCTACTACGACATACTTTGGAGTGCTCCTGAGAGTGTCAAAAAAGTGGTATAAAGGTAGTAATGGTTTAAGTAGATGAAAAAGTGCTAGAGATAAGTTTTCTGAGTGCAACGAGACGTAAAACATTAAAATCTGTTCAGAATTCATAAAGTTATTAATGTTTTAAGATTTCAGTATAAGAACACCTGGTGTTTATAAGCAAGGTGACTTTTGATATCTTATATAAAATTAAATAGGTCATTTAAAATAGTCTGTTAGTTTAAAAACAATAATATCAAAGGTGTAGAGTAAGTTTTTAATATTAGTATAGACTTTTACTTTAGTTTAAGTAGATTAAATAGCTTTAATAAGTGTTAGGTTGACATACCTAAAAACGTCCGCCAACTCTAGACTAGGCACACAGCTAGTTTTCAACATCTAGTGTTGAAATTAAGTTGGCAATAGATTTTGTTGAACTAGATTCCAATCTCACTGGAGTCTAGCGCGAGTTTTGAACGTCAGAAAAAACTTAGAATTATTTTTTTCTCTCTCTAAACATACAGGGAAACGGCCGTTTCCCTGTGTCTCTGTCCCAGGGCCCCGAGCCACAAACCCCCAGGGTTCCAGGCCAGACCCCCCTTTTTTTTTTTTGCTCGGCGACCTTCCTTCCCCCAAAAATTCTACATTTTTCAGGGACACAAAAAACAAGGTCAAAAGACATAGAAAATTATGGCAGACCAAGAAAACGTTATCAGCTACCTTAAAAACAACAAGACAAAAAAAATGACTAGGGGTACAAAATCTAGCAGGAGCTCCTCTTACTCAGAACCAGAACTATCGGCTCTAGATCAGACTACAACTAAAAGACGACAACACAAAAGACAACAAGGGAAGAAGAAGTCAACAGCAGTATCTGCCCCCAAACCCCCAAGGCAGGAAGAAAAATAAACCAAACATTGCCACCTGAGGAACTCAAAGTACCAGACAGGTGGGATGAGGACATCATGGACTGCAGTACCTTTCAAAACCTAATCGTTCAAAAATACTTCAAGAAATAAATCTACAGAAATGTAAAATAATATTTAGAGAATAGCAATAAGATTGATCATGTTTTAAACTTGTTTTATGGGAATTTTATTTTAATTACCTCTTATGAAAAAGAGTTGGATAAACTACACAAACACTAAAGTAGCAGACAAGTTAAACAATAATAGCAGCTAAAGGATAAAATAAACATGAAATGTTCGTTAAAAAAAGAAAGTTAACATCATAAGTCCTATTTAATAACACATATATTAATGAAGTTGAACAGCTCCACCAGGTGCATTTCCCATTTGATGGGTTTTACCTAACAGTGAACAACAACAATAAGTAATTTTGTATAATATATCTATTTAATTATCTTAAAAATGTTTTCTATTTCTAATGATTAATATACACATTAATAAGGCTACAATAAACATAAAGTATATTTTCATAACAGTTAATATATATATTAAAGATTTTAATAAATAAAATAATTGTATAGATGATAATGATTAACCCATTCACTGCAATGAAAAATAAAAACCGATTCTGGTTAATGCCAAAAGTTTGTATTAATCCATATTCTAGCAAAAAGATATACATATTAGAAATTAAACAGACTAATAATAATCTTACCATTTTTCATGATATGTCTAAGAAAGAAGGGACATTATAAAAATAAATTAAATGAAGAAAATATAAAATTTATCTTAATGTGTATATATATATATATATAATGAAATAGATGCAATCCAGTGCTCATATAAACTTGTCAGAGTTTAGAAAAATCAGTTGACACACAGAGCAAGAATGGATCATTGGACTCGCAACTGGCTTCTTTTACTGTAGACTTCAACTAGTACAACTATTGCGTGTCTATATGTTTAAATTTTCTGTAATATGACTATAACAGGATTGAAACAAATTCCCAGTTTTAGTTCAAATAATTTTTCGTTTTTGTAAAACAGGAATTGATAGAATGAATCATCAAGATAAATAGAGTTAAATCTTTAACTTTATTTAATCTTGAGTCACAAACTGGGTATTTAAACGTGTTAGAAATATTTTTCATAAACACAACATGAAAAAAATTGTATTAATTGTACACAATACATATAATAGTGTAAAGAAACTAATCTTAAACATTAAAAACAAAATAAGGTTATGACAAAAAATTAATAAAATAAAACAAGGACATGAAATCAATAACAGACTACAGTTAGGACTCGAAAATAAAAAACAAAAATCAAACAAACAAGGTAATGAAATTAAATTGTTAAAATGTAAAATATTATTTATTTACAGGTCAAATAAAATATAACATGGTAATTGAATATTAGCATAAAATGAATATTATTAAAGAAACAAAATCATAAAAATAAGTAACAAAATAAAGAGAAAAATCGGCCGAATTTTTAATCTACTAATCACTGCTATTAATCTAGAGCTTAAATAAATATTACTGTAACTGTAATAAAATTTTTTTTTCTCCCAGATAACTGAAATATCTTACATTTTATTAATATAAAGGGAAAAAATCACATTTTTTAATATAGAGGGAAAATAATATATATCATTTCAGTCTACCATTGAGCCACTTTTGTAAATCTCCTCATTGAACTAACCACAACAAACAAACTCAACATAAAAATTATATGCACAAAATAAAGGACACAAATTAAATACACATGAGCAACACAGAATAAAAAAATAAAAGAGAATACATTTAAAGAATATGAAGATAACAAAAATAAAATTAATTTTTACTTTACAATGAATACAAAAAATTCAGCAATTTTCATAAAAACTGTTTGGGCCAACAGCAAGAAATCATAACATATACAAAATTGCACAACAACACAGCGATCTGCATTTTGACCACAGTAAATAAATCAGGTACTGCACATTTTCATGCATGATCCATTAACCCTTCAACATTAAGATCAAACTTTTAACCAGCCATATACTTAAAGTACAGATGAAAATTCAATCGTAAACATTTCATAGATTTCAACTTGATATTATCAAACATAATATTTATTAGAATTCTATTTTAATTATAATAAATTTTATAGTAAATCTTTAATTCTGTATCAAATTTTTTAAAATTTAATTTCTAGGAAAAATAATCCAAAATTTATTTAAACATTTTGTTAACTTAAACCTGAAAAGTCAATCACCATTCTCCTAATCATTCCATTTTTTGCACTTTTTACAATTGAATCTTCATAAATTCAGTGAATTTTTTCATATTTTTCAGAAAATAATATTTAATTAAAAAAATAATAAAAATATGTAAAAGCATGTCGTGGCAGAAAAATTAAATGCAAAATCATACATATTTTTCACTATTTCATTTTTTTTTTATCATCGATGTAAAAGAGCAATAAAAATAAAAACAAATTTAGGCAGCGAAGTAAGAAATGCAGAAAAGTTGCTGATTGAAGAGAATAGATGGGAAAAGATGATTTACAGTGATAGAAGAACCAAGCTTACAACAATCTACAGGTAATCCTTTTTGGATACCATTCTAACCGGTTTATCTATCTCCTGAGATAGATGAAAGAAAACCAGAAGGTATAAGAAAACAAGATGGAAAGTGTACACAATCTAGTAAAAGTTAGAAGAGGGTAAATAAAAGACAATAGAATATGGGAATAGCTGATGTGTAGGAAGAACTTTTCATTCTAAGTTTCTCTTTACATCTTAACAAGAAATGTATAAGGAATAGAATTAATAAGGGAAAGATATAAAAAATTAGACAATTTCTATATACAAAAAAAATTCTTTTTTTTGTTTTAACAAACATATAAAGATCCAGTTGAATATTTTTTTGCAATATTTGAAATAATCACTGGGAATGATAGACTTTTTTGGTTGAAACCAGTTCATCAATGTTTTAGAAAAGAATCTTTTATAAGCAAACTCTTTGCTATACCTACTGCAGTGAAGCTTCTTCAAAGAAAGAAAAACGAGTAAAATAACTAATACTTGTGCAAAGTGCAGTATATGCACATACATAAAAACCAAACACTTGTTTTGAATGTAAAAATGAACCAGAAGAGTGCGAGTAGTTTAGTAAAAAATTTTGAAATCTACTGATGATAAAAGAACATTTATTTTTTAAGAAAATTTAGTATTTAAGATGTGATCTAGAAAATTCTTCTGTTTTACAAAAAAAAAAAAAAATCATACTTTATAACAGATCTGTAAAATATTAACCTTCTTAATTAAAATAAACATGTGGTAAAAAGTATATGAATAAGTGTAAATATTTTTTGACTTCCCCTTTGACCTGCACATTACAGAAACACCTTGAACTATCTAGGGTTAATTCTACTGGAGAATTCACCGTTACTTCATATAAGTTGTAAATTTAAAATTGTAAATCATCCGTTACTGTAAAATTAAAAAAAATATTTTAAGTAAGCTCTGCAGTAGAAGGGTATATGGTAAGTACAGTTATGGAAGAGTAAAATAGTAAACTTGAACAATTAATTTTATGAACCATTCATCAACCATGCCAGGACACTAACATGTTTATTTTTATAGTTGCATTTAAAATTTTTATAACCGCAATAAAATTAATTTACTGAAAAGTTTTCTACTGTTAAGATCATACACCAAGACACAGTAATTAACATATGTTATATATGCAAGTGTATCATAAAGTTCTCTCAGGACTTTCACAACCTATTTACTCATGAAAATAATTTATAACAACCTATGTCTTAAAATATTTTGCTGGCAAATTACAGCTAGTGAAAGATTTTGCATGAATTTCAATTACCCCTTAACTAACACTAACAAAATTATTACACAACAAACATAAAAAACCAGGTTTTTTATCCCCAATTTATTGGTTTTCACCCTATATTTCTCAAAAACTACTGCATATATGTTTCTGGGACCTATTTTATTAGATTTTTCAGATCAAAAACCAGAATGAACCGCTAATTCTGCTCTATTAATTTACGGCCTAAAAATTCCGTTTCTTACATATGTTTCTATATGAATTACTTACATTATTTTCATGACATCTTGTGAAAATAATGGGCTTGCGAATACTCTTCAGATAAATATTTAAATACCATTTTTGGGTTTTTTTATTTTCAATTTTTTAAGGGGTGTGATAGTGTACAGCATGGTGGCTCAACCAACACATCCACTGTTTCTGTACATGCATAGCGACTAGTTGTACCTGCCTTCAGTTACTTGAATAAAAAACATAAAATAAAAATAATTAAAACATTAAAAAGTAATTAAAAGATTAAATTGAAAAACAAAGTATAGTCATTTCCTAGTGTGTTTGTCAGGTAATGCTAAGAACCGAGCAAGCAAAATACCTGTACCTGTATTACCTGTATGAATTACGGGTAACCAGCAATAAGTAATATTTTTAAGATGGAGGCCAACTGTTTTGAAACCCACAATCTTAGATTACTCGAAATTACAATACAATGATAATTTTATAATTTGAATAGGCTTTAATTTTTATTTATCATTATTATTCTCATAAGCATGAGTTTAATGAACAAAGCAGGGTCCAATGGTTAGAGCCCTCTAGCTAGATAGGAAGGGCAAGTGAAGCAAGCCATGATGGCTAAATATCCCCTGAATGTGACAGGAAACACAGTAATCATACAGCCTAGGCAAAGCCATGACAGATGCTAGCACTCATATGTGAGATAAATAGGTTTGCTATTAAAAAAAGCACACTGATATCACGGGCAAAGCCACGGCGGAGAAATGCTAGTGTGTATATATAAAAGCTGAACAAAATTGTTTAAACACAAATGTTTTCACCAAAAGAAAAATTACTGAGTATAATACTAAAATTCTTTTAGCCATAAATCAAATACAAATCCACAAAACATTTTTTATTTTTTTTTTAACAGAGTTAAACAAAAAATTAATTATTGTTTACTCACAATTGATTAATCTCGTCTCAAATTTTCTTTTGTAATTTCACATGAACTCAAATCAACCTCCAATTTATGTAACTTTGATTCAATACAAGCCTTATTATCTTCCAGAGTTCTTATTCTACTATTGGCTGAATCTGTTAATTCCAACTGTCTATTTAACTGTGAGTTTAGTGCAGCTATTTTATCTTTCAATGACTCTATATGCTAAGAAACATCAGTCACCGATTATCTTAAACAAAAATTTTCAAAAATAAATTATTTATTAACATCTGAATTTTATTCTTTAACAATTTATACTAAATCTAAATTGAATTCTCTTTGTAAACATGCAATGATCTAATTCATAAAATGAACAGAATGCACATAATTGGATCAAGTGAAGTGAAATGAGAACAAAAATCTAAGATTAACAAGTGATTATTTTAATTTATACCGATTAATAAACAAAAGGAAGAAGGGAAGACTGGGTAACTGGGTATTCAACATACGTAATAATTGAACTGGTAGAAAACCTTGGGTTTCAGACGATATATTGCAGCTGATGGATGAACGTAGAAAATATAAGAATGCTAGTGATGAATAAAGTAAAAGGAATTATCAGCAATTAAGAAATGCTATAAACAGGAAGTGCAAACTGGCGAAAGAAGAGTGGATTAAAGAAAAGTGTTCAGAAGTGGAAAGAGAAAAGAACATTGGTAAAATAGACGGAGCATACTGGAAAGTTAAGGAAAATTTTGGAGTACATAAATTAAAATCTAATAATGTGTTAAACAAAGATGGTACACCAATATATAATACGAAAGGTAAAGTCGATAGATGGGTGGAATATATTGAAGAGTTATACGGAGGAAATGAATTAGAAAATGGTGTTATAGAGGAAGAAGAGGAAGTTGAGGAGGATGAAATGGGAGAAACAATACTGAGATCTGAATTTAAGAGAGCATTAAAAGATTTAAATGGCAGAATGGCTCCTGGAATAGACAGATGTGTAGTTAATTGAAGTCCCACCACCAAAAAACCGAGGTATCCACGATCTAGTATTCAAACCCGTGTAAAAATAACTGCCTTTACTAGGACTTGAACGCTTGAACTCTCGACTTCCAAATCAGCTGATTTCAGAAGACGCGTTCACTACTAGACCAACCCGGTGGGTTACACACACCAACACTCACAATACTGCACTGTAACAAAACGGGTACCGACTGAAACGTAACCACCTGACAAACGGCAGCAACAATCAGTAGTAACATATACATCCACTAGTCGCGCTAGTTGTATGAGTCTTTCATAAATAGTGTTGGGTAGCGGTTTCAATATGGGTTCGGTTTTATGTTCCTCAACCTGTAGAATAGAATATTCTAATGATACAGAATACAGAATACTGTATTCTAGATTCTAGAATACAGAATATTTTAATGAAATTTAAGTATATTTAATAGTACAGAGGAATAATATAAATCTTAAAAACATTAATTTCAGTAATATACGAAGGTATATTACCCCTAAGATGAAAATAATTATAAGTTGTACCTCATATAATATAATATACGAGGGTAAGTCTATTATCCGCAATGTAGTTATAAATTTTATTGCAATGCAAATAGGAAACTTACATTTACACCATTTTTTACCATAATCCCCTTGCATTTCAACGCACTTGGTCCATCTTTGCACAGATTTCCTGATGCCCTCATAAAATAAGTTTTTCGATTGAGCTGCGAGCTAGAAATGCACCGCTTCTTTCACTGTTTCGTCCGAGAGACAGTACTACCAACATAAAGAAAAATATAACTAAATTGTGGATAATAATTGACTTAACCTCGTATATATTTAGTCAGTATACATACACATAGACATTTTTATAATTATTTTTAAAAGAATTCAAAACAATTTTTTACAAAAAAATTTATTGAAAAAAAATATACACAAGAATTTTTATGATTAAATTATATTACTATTTTTATCACTTGAAGAAATATGCATACGTTGAATTTTGATGTTGTAGATTTTAATTATACTTGTAAATTTAGTAATTTTGATAACCATAAATGTATGGTTTAAGCCATCTTAAAAAAAAAGAAGAAAGAACAGTTTTTTCCACCATTTCATTTGTTTCCTTTGAAAGGATAATTGGCAATGATTTGGTCATTTCTATCACTGGATTTATTTTTTTTACAGTCAATGATGACATCGGGTTTGGATTTTGTATCTTACCTTCTTTTGAACGAACTTGAACATCTGTTCCGAGTCATTTTATGAGCTGATAACAACACTAAAACATCGCTTGTATCTTTCCACTTTAGACATAGAAGCTAGAACATAGAAGAAAATTTGTCAAATGCTTTTTTGAAAATGTTCAAAATATTATGGAAAAATGAAAGTTTGGACATCAGAATTGACAAAAAAGTAGGCTCTATATATTGTGCTGGAAAGAAAGATTAGAGAGTAGACAGCGACTTAATTACTAAAGAAGTTATGTGACTTGGAATGAAAGATGTATGCAAGAAATAAAAAGTTGATTATCTACAGGAAAAAAAATTTTTTAAAAGTGAAATGATAAAATTAAACAACACTGTTCTGCTCATTTATAAAAGGATTATAAAATCTAAATGATAGGCTTCTATTATCTTACTAAATACTTTTGTTTTATTATCTTACTAAATACTTTTCAGCAGACTTTTTCCTATAACCATTTGATTTTGTTATCTCTTTCTTTCTTTTGATTTTAACTCTCTTTTCAGCTCCTAATGCCATGATTGCATCAGCTTCCTTGTTCAAAATTCCTAATGATTTTTCCATTGCAGATTTTTCTTTTATAGCGTTTTTATTTTTTTCTTGAATCTGTTTTTTCATCTTCAGTTTTTTATTTCTTCTGTTCATGTAAACAATGAACGCTAGCCTAAGGTGCTTTACTTAAAACATAATCACAATTTCTTTCTCTGAATATATCATAAATGATACTCGATGGAATTAAACTTTCTTCCTTCAGATTTGCCACAATAATCGTTTTAAATCTGAATAGCTTCATTCTACAGTTGCTTGTCCATAAGATATTAAGATAAGTTGTACCATGTTCCAAATATCACTATACTCTTTTTTAAAAATTAATTACCAAAAAAAGCATCCAGCTTTTATTTATCCCTCTGAAATTAATTGGGCATTCCAACATTTCCTTCAAGAAACAATTTAAATTGCTGTAATGCTGTATTATAGATATTTGAATCGATTATGTACGGTGTACGTATTTTAAAACTTGCTTCAAAAATTTGCAAGCCATCAACGCAAAATAGATAAATTTTTATCTAAAATGATTCATGAAAAATATTTTGAATGGATTTTTCTCAAAACTTTATTTAAATAAAATCTTGCTCCATTTACCCAAATTTTACGGTTAACTTAGCATTCAAAAACCCTTGTATTTGAATAGATGCATGAAGTCACGTGAAAAACTGCAACTCAAATCACATATGCAGGAACCTATGGAGGCACAGTTTATAATTTAAACTACTTCGGGAAAGAGTTGCATGTAAATTTCATTTTAATAAAGAAGAAAGTTAAATACCTACGAGCCTATGCTCATCCTGGTATAAAAAGTAGGGGGTTTTTATCAATTCACATATTATTTCTACATCGTGCAAACCAAAGTGATTCAAGCATTCGCAATAAAGCCTTATGCTCCTGAAAACATATGATATTCCCGACATGAATTCACCACAGAAACCTATAATATGTCATAAAAATAATAACACAGTGAAAATCAATTGAAATAGTTATCATAATATTATAATACGATTTGACAGAAGTTTTTTCAATATTTCTCAAATCACAGTGGAAACTAAACAAGAACATTATGAAATGATGAAAATTACACATGGAATCAATTGTTTTCTTTCTTAGACTTTTAGTGGATATAGTATACCTTACTATTCACTATTCAACCACCCACTTCAGTTCAAGTGTCTGTGGATAATTTAAATTATATAAAAAATATAGGGTGATTATTTTTATAAGGCAAATTGTAATGTTATTTTCACGAGTATACAAAAAATTAAAAATTCTCTGGAACACAAATAAATTGGAGGGAACCAGGATTTTTGTTACGGAAGAGTGCAATAAGGAAGTAAATATGATAAGAAAGAAGGTAATTAAGATATAAGTTAAGCAGCAGGAATCAAACAAAACGGTAAACTTAGAGGGAACAACTTCTTTAGAAGATAGAAAACTGCATTATACATAAATATTGAAGGTACATGGAGAATATATGCAAGTGAAGAATCAGAAGAGGGAGCAAGGAAGCGATCGGCAAGAGTTCTGAAGAATGTTAAGAAGCACAAGAGATCATCAGGGCAGTCAACCTCACCATCCACTGGTAAGATTAAGAATTTTTTTCATGCGGATTCTGCATCTTTATCAAGCAGAAAGTAGAATGATTTTATGATGATAAAGCATGTTTTATAACTTCTTAGAATACGGAGGAGTTTTGCAATATACTGTATTAATTTCAGTACTAATGAAACAATGTGCATGCCACTAAAACATTAAATAATTTATTTTTTAGAAACTTTCTCATTTCTGTGATAGTAAAGTATTCTGTGCCCCAATATGACTGATACATTATGACCGTTTGCAAATATTGCTGTCAAAATAAACAAATGGGTAAGGTAAATAGGAATAAGTCAATTTTTGGTTAAAAAAAAAAATTTCATAACAGAAACCAATAATTAGTACAAGAAATTTATGGCTAAATTACATTTCAGGTAAGCCAGTTTATGATACTATATATGTGTATTTCTATTAGTAGTAATGTTGGATTAGATCTAATGCATTGTAATGATAGTATTAAAAACAGTTCTAAAGCAAAAATATTAATACCTACTTTCCAAATCAGAATGATTGGATGAATTTATGACCGATAACATATCACAAATCGGTTTTGTAATTGCTGTATTACAAATATCACCATTTTAAAAAAACGCACACAGCTAATACAATAAAATAAACTAATAAATGAAACTTTTTCATAAAATAATAGTCTCATAAACACCAAACTTTAAACACAACGTAAACGACATACATAACCTGAATATACACGTATTTTGTTTTCAAAAAATATCCAGTAGAATGCGGTAAAAAATTACCGGGATTTATAATAATCGAGCACACGATTTATAATAATGGGCACATGACATAGAAAATAACTAGTTCCGTTCTTTTAAGGTTACCTCAATACAATGAAATATTTAATTATTTTTACAATAATGGAACATTGAAACGGTATAACATTCTTAATAAAGAAAATTCATCCCAAACGGGTATAAAAATTATTTTGTAAATGTATGTAATTTATTTAATCTGATTATCTTTTCTTCTATTGCCGATTGAAATTTTGCAAAACAAATCTGTGTACATAATATGTAATTAATGGGAAATGGAATCATGATTGTTTTAAGAAAATCTGACTACATCCCATCGTTGTAGATCCCATTACATAATTTTGTTATCTTCTGAAATCCTATTTAATTCTTAAGCAGTTCTGTTGATGCTGATAAAACTTCCAATTTTGGTTTTGCTGGTCCTACTTCAAGTTTTAATTTTATTCCAGCCTTTATAAGATCATTTGGCTTCCTTTTGAGCAATGTTGTTACTTTATACACTTATTCCACCTTTCAAATATCTTTCCCTCTTCCTATAACACTTTACCATTTTTACTGGCAATTTCTTTAGTGTGTGTACCATTCCTATGCTTATCTCATGTTACTGTTTTTACGTTTTATCACATTAGTTCATACCAAAATGTTTTTTTTCTGAATTTTTCACACATGGTGAGACAAAGTGTACAATGATAAACATTGGAGTCATGTTTGAAGCAAATTTGAGACCAATGTTGGACACATTGTAAGGCAGTGCCTTGATCATGACATGGATTCTAAATCTCAGAGCTATATACAATCACAATTTGTATACAGAGGGGTTGTTATAAAAGTATACTAATGTATATTCCCTTTTAAAAATTGACCCCTCCTTCTATTGAAGCCTAGACATCTGTAAATGAATAATGAAATAAATTTCAAAATCTCTTTCATTATCAACATGGGTTAGATCATTGTTATTAGTCGTACAGCTATGGTAAGGAGGATTCCTTTTACTGATTGAAGAAGAGAATATTCTCTTCTTCAAAAAAAAATATAATTATTACATTTTCCCTTATTCATATCTAGATCACTTTAAATTCACCAATTAAATACACAATCTGCATGTTCTCAAAACATAATGTAGTCATTCAGTTCAAAAATGTGTATATCATTCACAAACATTAAAAACTTTAATTTTTGATAACTGATGACAATTATTTGCAATTAATAAAAACAATGGAGTAATAATTTACTGTGATGTATTATTTTCAATCAGGTAACTATGACAGAATCTCTTGGTGCATAATTTATAGACAAAGATTTTGATTTATCTTCAATTAATGATATGGTAGTGTACTAGCTGGAATCCTATTCTAAATTGATTTATTTTGTCAGTGTCATATTAACAAAATTATGAG